>NC_054828.1:84751534-85054564 GCF_018345385.1 Vulpes lagopus
ATTCCTTTTTTCTTAAAGTGTGAATGAAATCATACAATATATTTTATTCTACAACTTGCTTTCTTAACAGTCATATCTTTCCATATCAGGACATACTGATCCATCTCATTCTCCTCAGGGCTATTTCTTTTGCCTGGAACTGTGTAGTTCCAGACCTCTTCATGGCTTCCTCTCTTTTGGTCCTTAATTAAATGCCATCTTCTCAGCAATGCTTTTCTTAGCTGTCCTATCTAAAATCTCACTCCCTCTCCTGTCACTTCATGTTCCCCTTTCCTATTAATGACTTTCTCCTAGCTCTGATTATCTATATATTTTTTCTTTTATTGTCTGTCTCCCTCACTGTAATACACACCTTGTGGTGGGAGGGATTTATATTCACTGCCAAATCCTCAGCCTTTACAATAATGCCTGACCCCATAGTAGGTGCTCAATAAATATCTGTTGAATGAATGAGTGAATTATTATGTTGCAGCATAATTTATTACATAATCCCCTATTGATGGACATTTGAGTTTTTAGTTTACTTTTGTGACCAATGCTATACTGATTAGTCTTATATATATATCTTTGTACTGTTATGTAGGATAAATTCCTAGAGGTGAAATTGTGAATTTAAAATATAGAGTTTAAAATTTGAAGAGGTGTCTTCTTTCCCTGACCCCAGGAAAATTACAGTTCTGTAATAACACAGTATATTATCAAATTTCAGTCCTGTTAAGAGTATATATGGATACCCATTTCCTTACATCCTTTTGTACACTGGTTATAATCAACCTTTAAGCCTTTGCCAATTTGATATCTGGAAGTGGTACCTTATCTTAATTTGAATTTCTTTCATTATAAGTAAAGTTGATTTCCTTTTCTGCAAATCTCTTTTTATCCTCATTGTCCTTTTCTGCATATCTTTTTATCCTCATTGTTCTAAGTACCATCTTTGCTTTGGTACCCTCTCTAAGCTGCAACCAGATCTTACTCCAGAGAACAGTATACATCTGGGCCACAGGTATTCTATGTCTACAACACTTCTAGCCCTGGAGTTAACATCTTCCTCTGTTCTTGCTCACACTTTTTGTTTATTTATTAGTAAAAACAATTATATGGCATAATGTAGCAATCACTATATATATATATATATATATATATATATATATATGCTATATATAGCATATATATCAAGCAGATGTTGGCTATGTGCCAGACACTGTGCCTGACACTTTTTTTAATCTCTTTAAATGTCCCAGCAGCCCTATCAGGTAGCACTGGTTTCTCTCTCTCTCTCTCTCTCTCTCTCTCACCATATATACATATATACCATATATATATATAGAGAGAGAGAGATTTATATGTATATATAAACTGAAGTGTAGCGAGACTGGATAACTTTCAGGAGTTCATGCAGCTGGTAAATGGCCAAATCAGGATGTGAGCCCAGGCAGGGTGGCTCCAGAGCCTGCCTCCTCACCGCTGAGTGCTGTTGCCTCCAGTACAGACAATGGGTTATGTTGCCTGTTCTGTTTTCAAGAGACCCTTCTGTGCATATGTTTCTCATTCAGAAAATTGACTACAGTTGCTGAAACAAGAGAAAGATATTCATGTGTGCATCTAGAAGTGTTACCTTTACTTAAAAACTAGATTCCATTGCATGGTTCAAAATCAAAATAATAGGAAGAGGTGTATGCTGAGAGGTTTCATTCCCACTCTTGTCCCATCTACTCTATTTTCCCTGCCCTCTACATTCCTTGGTTTCCTGTATTATTATTTAAAAGTAAATGTGTATGTGCATACACATAGAGAATTGTCCCCCTTCTTACATATCAGATGGTATACTGTATACACTTTTTTATACTTTGGGCTTTTTTTTTCCTCAGCTCATCTGAAGGTCTTAAGACCATTTTATGCCTCAAATATTTATTAAGTGCCTCTTCATACAGGCACTGTGCTGGCTTTAGAGGGACATGTAGAGGGCAGCCCTGGTGGCGCAGCGGTTTAGCACTGCCTGCAGCCTGGGGTATGATCCTGGAGACCCGGGATCGAGTCCCACGTTGGGCCTGCTTCTCCCTCTCCCTGTGTCTCTGCCTCTCTCTCTCTCTCTGTGTGTGTGTGTGTGTGTGTGTGTCTCTCTCTCATGAGTAAATAAATACAATCTTTAAAAAAAAAAAAAAAGAAGGACATGCAGAGAAGCACAAGATACAGGAATCTCTGGGCTCAGGGACTTCACAGCCCTTTAGGTTGAAAGCACACGTGAATATAAAGTGCGGTATTTATGTGACATGGTACTGTCTTGGCTGATTCAGTCTTACATACAGAGCACATTCAGCCTCCTAAAGTATGAGCAGGTAGCTTGGTCTTGTAGGGCCAGACAGTTACTGAATTATAGGTCTCTTGCACATATTAACTAGTCTTACTTATCTTAATATCTTTTTCAGGACTTTATGGGTGAACAAATGAATCTGTATTTATTCTAAATACAGACTTTGGAAACTGTTTTATATCTTTTTCATGAACCCAAAGGGAAGAGTTTTAGAATCATTTTTATTTTAGAATTCATCTCTGCCTGAAGGGTCTTGTCAGATTGGATTGAAATGAAAATTTCATGTGCCTAATATAGAACCAAGAGAGGAAGCCTCATCTAAAAAGAGTTTGCTTTCATGTGGGGTCGGCTTCTTTTCCTTACTAAGGCTTCCTCCTCCGTTTACTCCTACCCATGGCAGAAATTGGGAGTCAGTTAGTCCCCAACTACGGTATGGTATTTTAGAGCTGTGGGCAAACTCCCCTCAATTGATTTGTTTTGGGTCTCAGCTTATATTTATTACAACTTATTCTATTAAAAGACATCTTTGTTCAGTACCCCTCCAACAGTTCTAGGCATTCCAGGAGCCCTGTAGAGGCAGAGTGATATAGTGGTTAGAAGAATAGACTCTGAAACTGGCCAACTGAATCTGCCACTTTGGGCTGTGACAAGTTACTGAACTCCTGTTTGTTTTCACTGTTCCCAAGTAGACGTCATAAATATTAGAGATCTGTGAGTTGATTCAGTTTATTTTTCCCATTGAGCTTTACAGCCACAGACAAAACTGAAAGAGAAAATCTAGTACTTAGTTTCTCTAAGAACTTTTCATCAGGACCGTAAGGCACATCACATATGTAATATCCATGTATTACATGCCTACAACACATGTACTGTGTAAGCATCTCAGTGCTTAATATGATGCAGAGAATATCCTGCTTTGAAGGAACACGAATCCCAAAGAAAAAGAAGCAAAAATTAAGATCACGGGGCTAGGGTAGTCATAAAACATGGGTTTTCTCAGCCCCCTGCCCTTGGTTGCCAAACTTATTTGAAGAAGAATTTGTGACAGAGGCCCTTTCCTTTGGAAACCTGTCACTGTCATTATAACAAGAAAAATAATCTCTTTAGAGGTATATTTTTGGGCACAGGGTAGGTTTGCTTTTTTTCCCCCTCTCATCTTTTTAGTTGTGGGAGTTTAGTGCTTCCTGCACACCAGGTTTGGGAGAGGAGGGGAACATAGGGTTAAAGGTGGGTGGGGAACATGGCCAATGTGTGTGACCCCTCCCTGGCATGTCTGGAAACCCATCTCAACAGTGGCTGCAGAACAAGGCAATTGCTTTGCTTCAGAGTCTGTTGGATGTTTGGATATTTTGCATGATAATAATTCTGATCTGTTCCTTTAGGCTCTTTATTGAGAAGCTCCCAAAGCATCGAGATTACAAATCGGCTGTCATTCCTGAGAAGAAAGACACAGTAAAGGTGGGTCTTCACTGTCACTGTTGCCCATCTAAAAGCTTCAAAGCAGCACAGACTCACTTCAAGGTAAAAGTAGTTGTGTCCGCATCTGAGCATCAAATCCTGCAATGGGAGATAAGGCCATTTAACCAGATCAGTTATAAAGTAGCAGGTATTGTACAGTAGGGGGTACTTTACATTGTTTTTAGAAACATTGTTACCATTGCCAAATTGACTTAATTATACTTTTTACTTCTCTACTTAATTAGCTGGGAATTATCCTCATTCTCAGTTTTCTATTTTTGTGTCTCAGAAGTTAAAGGAAATTGCATTTCCCAAAGCAGAAGAGCTGAAGGAAGAGCTATTAAAACGATATACCAAAGAATATATAGAATATAATGAAGAAAAGGTAAGTAGATAACACTAAAAGGAAGGAAATTATTTTGGTTTTTTAGGGTATGCCCTAGCATTGTAATATGATTTTTTTAGCAGATCCTGTGCTTTTAGTGTCATATTTTACTTCTTTCAGCAAAGGCCAGAAACTCAAAAGAATGTTTAGGCTGAGTATTCTAATGCATATTTAGCCTGCTTATCCCCCGGGGTGATTTGAGGGACAGAAAATCTGTTGCTTTTCTCCTGTATCTAGTATGAGAGCCTAAGAACAGTGATTTCTGTTTCATTTTCATTAAGTTTTCATTAAAACATAGGTTTTTAGATCAGTGAACTTGGAGGTGTTGATTCACATTTGGTCATACCTGTTAATAATAACTGATTGTTTTTCAATCTATTTTCAATTGATTCTTGTTAGAAGAGTTAGTTAGAGCCTGTGGAGAAACTCCCAAAGCACTGTCTGTAGTCTGTGTCAGATGTGAATGTACGCGGCTGGCACTTCCACCTTATTCTGTAGTGCTCTGCTGAGCCCTATTCTGGACTCTAACGTTGCAAATCAGCAGAGAAGTAAACAGATATGCAGTGATGCATATCTTTCTAAGGAACTGAGTGAGTGAAAACCTTATTGAAGGAGATTATTACTTGATATTTCTTGTTTAAAATATCATTCTGTTATTGAACTAATCACAAGGAAAATTTCAGAGGCTTCCTTTTGGGTTACAATTCAATAGAGACTCCCAATACAATAGGTACAAGTTTGGATTTGGTTCTGTTTTGTGGACTTACTTGGGAGAGCGAATGTGTACATAGCACCTTTAGAGAATAAAACTGTGTAGGACGCAGATCATGAGGTGTAGATAGTAAATTGCATCAGGATTTCGGTAAAGAAGAAAATGTATCAGTAAGAGCTATTGGGGAGAGATCTGTGGGAATTGAAGACTAGGTCTGCAGTGGCCAGCTAGACCCAAGTGGTGACCATTCCTTGGAACTGCCGAGGGCAACGTGAATTCCGTGTTGGGAAATTGGGCCAGAGTAGGTGTACGTTTTAGGAAATCACTGTGCTGCAAAGCCTTGTCCTCCTGAGGTGTGACATCACCTGAGCATCATGTGTAAGTCTAACTGCTCTTCCTCTTTGTAGAAGAGGGAAGCAGAAGAACTCGCCCGGAATGTGGCCATCCAGCAGGAACTGGAGAAGGAACGGCAGAGGGTGGCGCAGCAGAAGCAGCAGCAGTTGGAACAGGAACAGTTCCATGCCTTTGAGGAGATGATCCGGAACCAGGAACTGGAAAAGGAGCGGCTGAAAATCGTGCAAGAGTTTGGGAAGGTGGACCCTGGCCTAGGCGGGCCTCTGGTGCCGGACTTGGAGAAGCCCTCCCCAGACATATTCCCCCCAGCACCTGTCGCATCTGCACAGCCTGCGGACTGTAATACAGCTGTAAGGCCTGCCAAGCCACCTGTGGTAGACAGGTCCTTAAAACCTGGAGCATTGAGCAACTCAGAAAGTAGTGAGTCCACTCGCTCAGGTCCTCTTCCACCTGGGGTTCAGCCAGGCAGAATGTCGTTCTGGGGGTTTCAATCTAAGATTACCTCCATGATCCCACCCATTAGACCCTGGTCACAGAAGCCCCTTTGGTCAGTATTGCTGTGCGGTGTCCTGTCACACTGGCTACTGTATGAAAGTGGCCTTTGCTTCAGTGATATGATTTACCTGGCACAGGTCGATTATCTGAATTGCTCATGATATCCTTGAAAGTCAGACCCTCAACTTTTAAGGATTTTACAGAGATTCAAAATGTTCAGTGAACTAGAGACCACTGTTGGTCCTCTGGAAGGGAAATCTGAAATTTGTAGTACCACTTTACAATTCAACAGTTGACATTTATTTATTTGTTTGTTTAAGATTTTATTTATTTATTCATGAGATACACAGAGAGAGAGGCAGAGACACAGGAAGAGGGAGGAGAAGCAGACTCCATGCAGAGAACCCAGTGCAGGACTCGATCCTGGGACTCCAGGATCACGCCCTAGGCCGAAGGCAGTCACTCAACCACTGAGCCACCCAGGAATCCCAAATTATGCTTGTTTTAAAATTGTTCCTAATCCTTAAGGAGCTTAATCAAGGTAAATATCATATGCAGTTGGTGATGATTCAGTCTAGCCATAAAAACTGTCGGCAGTCTTTCCTCCTTTCACCACTGATCACCTGAGACGGTAACAGTAGCAGCAAAATGATGGATGTACCTTGATTAGTAGAATAGATCATTTTGGGAAGGAACTGGCTTTCAAGTAGCATTTCGGGAAGTCAGCTTTGCAGAAGATCCACTTACAAGGACAACACAAGAGTGGGCAGGGGGTGCAGACTCCGAAGCCTGGCCTTTAGGATTTTGCCTCATGTACTCAGCCAACTTGTCTCCCACTGCCATTCCTTCATCCACATTTTGTGCTCTGGTCTGATTGGGCTGTCATGTTTCCAGAGCAGCCTCTGGACTATCTTATCCAAGGAGGTTTGTCAGCATTTGCCCTGAACCTATAATCTCCTTTCTCTGTCTCTGCCTTCCCTGCTTTCCTTAAAGTTTTACCATATTCCCTTCCCTCATTCAGATTGCTTCTGTTCTCCTCAAGACTCCCAGAGTTCTTAGTATCTGTAATGCAGTTGAGATCATCTACCTGGTAGTGTTATTTGCCAATAACTAGATTTTAACTTTGTACTGGTTAGGGCTTGAATCTTACTTGTATTTGTGTTCACGGTGGGCTGAGCACAGTGTACCCACTGGTGTGCACTCGGTGAGTGATTGCAGAATTGCAAGGAAAGGACTGTGCTGAGCCTTCGTTCTGAATCCTCAGATACTATCATCAGATGCCATGTGACTGCCTGCTCCCTGATCTATTACCTCCTCAGCAATCCAGAGCTTGCTGTTGAACATCTGAAAAACAATATCCTTTTTCTTTTTAAATGAAAATGTAACCATGAAAGACACCCCCTAACTTGAGCCTGTGGTCTCTCTCACAGTGTTCTCTCTGGTATCCAGGGTGGGGCTCATTCTTGGCATTCAAAACCAGGTTTATAAGTTTCTCTGTGCATTCATGCCTCTTTTGAGGACCAGAATGTGTTTTTTGTTATTGTTTTGTTTTGGCATTTTAACATCTTCTTCAGAATTAGTTACCCAAAGTATTTTCTGTCACACAGAATATACCTGGTGTATTTCTGTGCAAGTCCTAGTCTCCAGTATTCTTATCTGAGATAGAAGAGAGATTTAAAATGAAAGTAAAAGCTCAGTTGAAGAGGTTGGGATGCCTGGGTGTCTCAGCGGTAGAGCCTTCAGCTCAGGGTGTGATCCCGGAGTCGAGGAATTGAGTCTCACATCAGGCGAGCCTGCATCTCCCTCTGCCTATGTCTCTGCCTCTCTCTCTCTCTGTCTCTCATGAATAAATGAAATCTTTAAAAAAAAAATGAGGAGATTATTTATTTATTATCCTTTGTATTAGATTGTGACAGAATTTCTGAATAGCTCAGGAACTTGTTTTAAGTAGTAATTTACCCTTGTCTTAACTTGAATGGTTAAAGCCTCTTTTCTTAAAGTAATGTACTTGCAGTGGCTGTGGCCACAGCCTCCTTCTCATCCATCAGGGTAAGATCCCCACTCCCTGTTCCCAGTCCGGGGAACCCCAGTGGTTTGGCATTGCTCTCCCAGGACTGCCAGCTCAGGGGTCCACTTGGGAATGCTCTCCCCGTGGTCCCATACTTCTCTCCCTTCTCTTTTACAGCTCCTACAATCGATGGACTGCGCCATGTGGTGGTACCTGAAAGGCTCTGTCCACAGTTTCTCCAGCTAGCCAGTGCCAACACAGCCCGAGGAGTGGAGACATGTGGAATTCTCTGTGGAAAACTGGTAAAAACCAAACATTTTTCTGAGTTTAGACTATTACTTCCCCCTTGGCCTCCTGTGAGCCTCAGAGAAGATATCCAGGGATCAGTTACTGTATTCAGTGATCCCTCTGCAGAAGGAACTGGGGATAGCATAATGCAGTGTTACTTTGAGTTTGGTGACCTTGCATTTCATTGATACTCATGGTCCCTTGAATTGAACAGATTATTTTAATGCTACTAGTAAGAAAGAGGTAATTCTAAACTTACCTCTAGGTAAGGAAGAGCTAGCATTACCTATATGTCAGTTTTTGAGTACCTGCTTTATGGTAGGCCTGGGAATATATGATATGTAAGGCACACAGCATGTGTCCACAAGATGTACCTAAGCATTTTGAAGAGATAGGAGATACATCCCCAAAGATAAGTAGCATGCTGAATGGTATATGCGGTAGAGCACTAGGAATTCAGAGGAAGGAAAGTCATTGGATAGAGGCACTAGGAAGACCCCATTACTAACTGCTGAATGTGGAAATGAGTGAAACAGAATAGACTGAAACAGCCTTGGAGGATGAGAAGGGCTAAGAGAAGCAGTAAGAGGGAAATTATCTTAGATGTGCACAAAGGAAGAGAAATGGTACTATCCTGGAGCTTCTTGGGACTCACAAGTAGTCCCATTTGGCTGCAGCCAGGAATTCCCACAGGGTGTGGGTGCCTGTGGCTTTGCAGAGTACCCGCTGCAGTGCACATGGGCAGCCAAGGTTGGGAACCACTGAGGTGAGGGACTCAGGGAAACCAAGGACTCATTCTGGTACAGGAAGGGCTTTTGCTTATGTAGATGTTTACCTTGCTGCTGCTGTGACAGAGTGGGTTTGCACTGGTGCCAGGGAGTGGTGACAAGCTAGCTGTTTTCTCCTTTTGACAGATGAAGAATGAATTTACCATTACCCATGTTCTCATCCCCAAGCAAAGTGCGGGGTCTGATTATTGCCACACTGAGAACGAAGAAGAGCTCTTCCTCATACAGGATCAACAGGGTCTTATCACACTGGGCTGGATCCATGTAAGCAATACCCAGCTTTCCGAGGACTAGTCTCCTTCTCTCTCCCCATGTTATAAACTGCTTATTTCTTTCTTAGAACAAAGTGAACTGTGTCCAGATTATTTAGGTGATTGGCTTTCCTTCTGTTGGATACACACTTAACTTTCCTAGCATACTTGACTGCGTCCACTATAGTACTGATTTCTGGGAACTGCTTAAGGCTTTTTAATTTTCTTAATTTTATTTTAGTTTTTATTTATTTATTTATTTATTTATTTAAATTTTTAATTTATTTATTCATGAGAGACACAGAGAGAGAGAGGCAGAGACACAGGCAAAGGGAGAAGCAGGCTCCACGCAGGGAGCCCTACGCAGGACTTGATCCTGGGACTCCAGGATCATGACCTAGGCCAAAGGCAGGCGCCAAACCGCTGAGCCACCCAGGGATCCCTTATTTTAGTTTTTAAAAGATTTTATTTATTTATTCAGGGGAGAGAGCATGCGTGAGAGAGGGAGAAGCAGACTTCCTGCTGAGCAGGGAGGCAGACGCAGGGTTTGATCCTATGACCCCGGAATCATGACTTGGCTGAAGGCAGACGCTTAACTGACTGAGCCACCCAGGCACCCCTAATTTTTTGAATTTTAAAAAATGTTTTAATGAAGATGAACTTGTTTCCATAAAGTCCCAGTTTCTCTGTGAGTGTGAATGGTGGTAGGACGCTGGCCTTGGAGTATATGTGGATATTGACTGTATAGGCTCTACCTACTTCATGCAAATGATATTCCTAAAAGGTACATAAATCAAAATATTTTAATGAGCCAAGGAAGTTAATTCAGATGCTTGTATTTGGTCATTGTTAAAGCAGCATATACCTTTATGTAAATCAGTAGGGTCACCAATATGGCCAATTTTCAAGTGTCTACTTACTGTATGCAACCTTCTGGTGATAATTAGGTAAAATATAATTTCATCCCTAAAGAGCATTTCTGCATTTTTCTTTCTATTCCTTTTCAACTCCTCACTCCATAGACCAAGGTACTTTTCATGTTGTGCAATAGGCTTGCACACAAACAAGTCTGCTTTTTTGGGGGGAGATTACGCATACTTGTCTGCGATACTCGGGAAATACTGACCCAGGAGGCAGTCCCACGCACCTCTGTTCTGTGTGCATTGCATGACCTAAACATTTGCCTCCTATGGGATATCCCCTGTGATAGTATGTGGAAGAAAGAGAACTTGTTTCTTATCTGCTGCAGGATACAAGTTTGAGTAAGATGCGGTTTTGGTCTCATAAAGGAGATTAAACAGAGACGAGTAATCACTGTTCACATGAGGCAGGATGTGCCAATGCTTCAAGAGATACAAACAGCACTATGGAATTCAGAGGAGGGAAGGACTCTACCTGGCTTGATGTAGTAGAATCTTGACAAGATAGGCTAAGGGAGAGTTTCATATGCAGGGGGCAACATTGGAATAAGAATACTGTGTTCCTGAGACATTGAGAAGTCTAGTCTGCCAGGGTTCATGGTTCATATCAGGAACCCGTAGTTGATAAGCTTCAATGTGATACACTGAAGCAATGTTCTGGAGGGTCTTGGGTGGATAAGCAGAATATAAGAAGGTTTTGGAATAGAGCAATGATGTGATCAAAGCCATTCTTTCGAATATCTAAAATAAAGGCAGTTTAAAGTAGGTTGAAGCAGGGAGATCATTTAAGAGTGTGGTGATAGAATCTAATGATGAGCGTTAGAGTCATGGCATTGCATTTGGGAAGGAAGTGAGTAAGAGGAAGATGAGTAAAAGTCAGTGGTGACTTAGGGAGCAGGCTTGACTCATGAGGGTGGCAGTGATCATCCCACAAGCAGAAACAGGGGCTCCAAGGGGGATAACTTACTTCAGAAGTGGGGCAAATTGTAGGTACAGTTTTTAGCATGTTGTACTTAAAGTACATGTGAGACATTCTGCCGGTGGAGGTAGTTATCAGGCAGCTGAAAATGTGGCTGGGACTTGGGAGCAAGGTCAGGATGGGAGAGGGATCTGGGAGACCGCCCCATATTGCTGACCTCGAAAGCCTTGGAACTGGAGGAGGATGGAGAGCAAGAAGAGAGTCACCAGTAGCTTGGGTGCAGGCTGCCCAGGGGAGCATAGGGAGTAGTTGATAATGAAGCAAAAAGGTATAAGAGCAGGGTGAGGGCAGTGTTCAGGCACAGAAGCCAGAGGAGGAGGAACACTGGTTTAAGAAGTAATGAGGAGGGCACCTGGGTGACTCAGTGGTTGAGTGTCTGCCTTTGGCTCAGGTGTGATCCCAGGGTCTTGCGATCTTGCAGTCGAGTTCCACATGGGGCTCCCTACAGGGAGCCTGCTTCTCCCTCTGCCTGTATCTCTTTCTCTCTGTGTGTCTCTCATGAATAAATAAATAAAATATTTAAAAAAAAAAAAAAAAGAAGAAGTAATGGGGATTGAGGTTGTGATGGTGAAATGTACTCTATTTTTTTTTTAAGAGTTTAGTTCATGGGCAAAGGAAAAAAATGGGATGGTGGTTTAAGGAGTAGCCAGGTTGAGAATATTTATTGATCTATGGTTTAGTGTGAAAGGCATGAACATGTGTTTTGTTTTGATTTTGGTTTTTTTGAAACTTTTATTTATTTATTTATTTATTTATTTATTTATTTTTTATTTATTTATTTATTTTTTTATTTTTTTGTATTTATTTATGATAGTCACACAGAGAGAGAGAGAGAGAGGCAGAGACACAGGCAGAGGGAGAAGCAGGCTCCATGCACTGGGAGCCCGACGTGGGATTCGATCCTGGGTCTCCAGGATGCGCCCTGGGCCAAAGGCAGGCGCTAAACCGCTGCGCCACCCAGGGATCCCTTTTGAAACTTTTATATTTGAAATATAACATGTAAGAAGTACATGAAGATAAATGTATACTTCAGCAAATCATGAACCAAACATCTATGTACATGCATGACCCACATCGAGAAATAAAACATTTTGAGAGGCATGCTCCCATCCCCCTGGTCTTGCCCTGTCACACTTTTCCTCTGATATGGGAAATTTCTCTCCTGACTTTTCTGGAAATCCTTTGCTTTCTTAACAGTTTTACTACCTAAATATATACCCATGACCTCAACAATTTAGTTTTGCCTGATTATGAATGCTATGTAAATAGAATGATATGATGTGTATTCTTCTGTGCCTGGCTTCTTTTGCTCAACATTTTTAAGGTTTATCTACATTCTTGTATGTAGTTGTCTGAATGGTTTTGTATGGCCAGCAAGCCAGTGGAGCTCAGTGGAACGTAGTGGAGCCAAGAGAGGAGATGTAAAGGGACAGAGATAAAATAATGTGGAGGTAGGAAAGTATTAAACCAAAAGTACAAAAAGGGGGCTCATCTCCATATAGAGGAGAAAACACTCATCTTTCTGAGATAGAATTGAAGAAAGAGATACAGAGAGGTTTTGGAGGTTCTCTTTGGAGGAATTCATTTGATTCAACAGGGTTGCAGTCTAGATCCACTGCCTGGGTGGAGGGGAGACAGGTGGTTTTAGGGAACTTTGGAATAATTACTATTTAGACTGCAGGTAGAATTCAGCCACAAATGAATAAAAGAATTTCTAAATGAGTGAGGGTCAAGCTAGGAATAAATTTAGGGCTGAAGTTGATAGTATTTCAGCTTTCCCCCCTTATGATATTTCTGTACCATTACTTCCTAACTGGGGGTTAACAACAGAAGAAAGAGATTTGCTCAGATCCTAAAATTGACAAGAGGATGATGCAAAAGATTAGTTCTTCTTTCTGTACTCTGCCAGCTATAAATCAGTTTGGCTGATCAAAAAGTTTATGTGATCATGTATTGCTCCCCCCTACCGGGTGGCCCTCCAGCCCAAGATTCACAGCAGTCTTCCAGCTGGCCTCAGCCCTGCCTTAGCTCGTACCACTGTCCCAGGCTGCTCCCTCCCGGCCAGGCGCCAAGGCAGCCCCTGGCATTTGGTCCCAGTGTTCATTTCTGCTCCTTTGGTTTATCATTTTTTCTTCATAAAAATGCCTCCCTCTGTCTCCGGCAGGAGGGACACAACTATTTTTTCAAGAAATTCAATTGTGAAGGGAAGGAGAAAAAGCACAATAGAAGAGAACACAGGCTTAAGACAAGGTTTTTTGATTTAGTTGAACAATGATTTATTGAGCTTCTGCTGTGTGTCTCTAGTTTGTCTTTCTAGCTATCTCAACTTTATTTATTTTATTTTATTTATTTATGATAGTCACACAGAGAGAGAGAGAGAGGCAGAGACACAGGCAGAGGGAGAAGCAGGCTCCATGCACCGGGAGCCCGACATGGGATTCGATCCCGGGTCTCCAGGATCGCGCCCTGGGCCAAAGGCAGGCGCCAAACCGCTGCGCCACCCAGGGATTCCTATCCCAACTTTAGATCAGAGGCCTAGATTGGCTTATGTAGGCCTCATTCATCCCCAGTTAAAATTCATCCCCAGTTAAAATTCCTTCTTCTGACCACAGGCTGAAAGGTGTTGGCACAGATCATTTGTCCCTAAAAGTCTGTAGGATCATATAATTTGGTAAATAGTATTTTTTCCTTGTGGTCACCAAAGTTCATACCTGCCCCCATGAGGACCTGTGTGTGTATTTGCTGTCAGCACTCTGTTACTATGTTCCTGGCCTGCAGGCCTCTTCCACAGTGAGCCGGCCATAGCATTCTGTGGAGTGGTGCTTCTCAGATGAGGCTGCACATAAGAATCATGGAAATATTTACTTGTTTGTTTGCTTGTTTATTAATTAGAGGCAGGGAGAGGGGCAGAGAGTGAGAATCTCAAGCAGGCTCCATGCTGGGCATGGAGCCGTATATGGGGCTCCATCTCACCACCCTGAGATCACGACCTGAGCCAAAATTGAGAGTTGGAAGCTTAACTGATTGAGCCACCTAGACACCCATGAATGAGCTTTAAAAAAGAAAAAGTTTCAGGATGGATATTTCTAAAGATAGGGCATAGGAGCCTATGCTTTTGACAGGCTCCTCGGGAGCTTCATTTTGTACACAGCAAGTTTGAGAATGCTGATAAGGTATATTTATTCATTTTCTGGGTGTTCTTTCAGTAAAGGTTGGTGGTCTTTTTTAGTCCTGTTGGGGCTTTCTTTTCCTATTGTCATCTACACTCACACCCCTCTAAGATGAACATAAGGCATTATGTGGTTACTCATTTGTGTATAAACAATGTGCTCAATAAAACTTTGATGGTGCTGTAACAGATTACCCTCAAATTTCAATATCTTGTTCCTTTTCCCAAACGAGATAGGGTCTTTTGTGTGATTTAACTACCACTGAAATCCTGATGGCCCCTGCTTCTCACATCCTTGGATGGTATACTTTGGCCATAGGATAGCATTTGACATTTTTGCCTGTAGAGCTGCACATTTATGCTTGACCTTTTAACACCTCCATCAGGAAGAAGAATCCTTCACCCAACTGTGGTTTGTTAAGTCCTTGACTTCTACTGCATTGAAGTATCGGACAGCATCTACCGTCTATTCCAGAATGGATAACTCTATTTCAGAGAGAGAGCATATGAGGGGCCAAATAAGTCTTGACAGTCAATTACAAATTGTGAATTTCTTCACATACCCCTGTTAAGCTATACTTTATTTATAATGCTCAAAAGTAATAAATTTTAGGCATACGTCCTTATGACTGCCAGTGGCTTTGTACTTGAGAAGGAGGTCGTGGCCAGCTGTTTAGAACTCTTTTGCTCTGTCTTCTTCATGGGCCAGGCTCGGCTGTCTCACTGACAGGGGTCTCAGATCCTTTTTTTCTCTTCTCAGACTCATCCCACACAGACTGCCTTCCTCTCCAGTGTTGATCTACACACTCATTGCTCCTACCAGATGATGTTGCCGGAATCAATAGCCATTGTTTGCTCCCCCAAGTTCCAGGAGTAAGTACATAGATGCCCTGAAGGGCATTACAGGGAGATAGTGGGGAAAAGCCTGCGAGGAAGAAGTCTCTATTTAGAAGACCTTGTTTTCTCTAAAATATCTAGATTGTGGGATTAATTGTCTGTTTTAAAAGGTTACCTTTTCAGCACCGTATCCTGATACACCTACTATGCTTGTTTAAAAAAGGCATCAAAGCAATCTTTTGTTGCTTTTAGGAGAAAAGGACATAAAATTGAAGTGTTTGACTTGTAGCAATAGGAATTTTAAGAGACTGATGTCAGAGTAAAGAATTTCAAAATCAAACATTATCTCAGTTAAACTTCTTTTTTATTCTAAATCTTGTTATTTACTATGAATTCTCCCAGCAAAACTAGTGTGGTGGCAGTGATGAGTCATTCTCTAACTCTGATTCATTCACCAGAGAAGAGACCTATGTGCCAGCATACTTTTGAAGCTGTCTCAAAATGAACTCTGTATGCGCATGTGTTTCAGACTGGAGAAGCACCTTTGCATGATTCTGGGCCTGCTTTTTCTTATTGCAGAACTGGATTCTTTAAATTAACTGACCATGGACTAGAAGAGATTTCTTCCTGTCGCCAGAAAGGATTTCATCCACACAGCAAGGATCCACCTCTCTTCTGTGTATGTATCTAAATAGGAGAAATTGGGGCTGTGCTTCATTCAAGCAGAGAGGACAGTCTGAGCTGATGAGGTGCATTATCCTATCTGACCCACATAGAAGATCAGCCTTGTCACTCATCTTTTCAAGTCTTCCTAAAAAGGATGCATGTAGGAAGTGGTGTGGGATAGGAATGGATTTGAGTTGTAGCTCTGCCATTTAAGGACTGTCTGACTAGACTTCATCTTCCTGGGCCTCAGCCTACTCATCTGTAAAGGGAGATGATAATGATGATAACACCTACTTTATAGGGTTAATGAGAGGCTTAATTGAAGGAATACACAGAAAGTACCTGGTACAGTAGCTTGCTTATTAAATATTAGTTTTAGTTAGTTAGTTATAGCTAAGCCTATACTTTAATAAGAGATTTGGATTCAAAGGGGAAAAGCCACTTAAGATAGGTAAGATATATTTGCTTCTGAAATTTTGCTTAAATAATAGGGATTTCTTTTTCTGACCTTCTGAGGAAGTTTTTTTTTGTTTTCTGGTTTTTTTTCCCTAACTTGTATTCTGTGAATAAAAAATTTCAGTTGTTGATAAGATCGGTATGTTTCAATTTGCCCCTCAAATCTAATGTGATAGGTTGCTTCACTCCATGCTAGCCATGGAGTGTTATTTCTTTTGGGTTCATTAAAAAGTGACCAGTATGGAAAAGGGACTCAGAACCCTGTCACGTGAAAGGAACTGGGATGCTTAGAAGGAAAACCTCAGGGAGTATCTGAAAACCAACTTTAAGTTAGAAGTATTGTTGTATGAAAAGGTATTGAGTGCATTTCGTAAGACTCCCAGAACTAAACTAAGTCCTCAAGGAAAGAGTTTTTAGCTGAATGTAAGAATGAACTTTCTGACAGATCTGTTCATAAATAGGTCAGTCTGCCTTGGAATGTAATAAATATCTAGGTACTAGGATGTTGAAACAGGCTGGAAAAACAGTGACCACATTTTCAGTTTTTCAGTTATAAAGACCCCTTTTGCAAGCCAAAAGTGAGCATTCCCCATGTGACAGTGGGTGCACTGTATTAACTGGTTGACACAGTGAGCCCCCAAAACTAATGAATTCAGCAGTTCTTTCAAATAAATGTATATTTTGTGAATGACTGTAGAATATACATCCAGTTGAAAAGTCAATGAAGGTATGTGGGCCCACATTGATTGAGGCCTACAGATTCGGATTGGGGAGTCACTGAATCCCAGGCCCCTCACCGTAACTGCCATGTAAGTAGTGATCTGGCTTTCAGACTGGAAACCATTAGCCAGAATGAGCATGTTAAATAAGAACTTTTAAAAAGTGACTTCTTAGAATTTGCCAGGACTTTCCCTTTCTTTCTTTTTGCCTGTTGTAGAGCTGCAGCCACGTGACTGTTGTGGATAGAGCAGTGACCATCACAGACCTTCGATGAAAATTTGACTCAAACACCTCCCAAGAACTATAAAACCATATCAGTGTACTGTAGCCTCTTAATTTAAACTTTCCAGAAAACTCTGGAAGCTTTTTTAGACAGAATTGAAAGTGAGTATAACCTGGGGGAGAACTAATTTTTCTGTTTCTGGTTTAAAAAGAAATAATTGGCTGTACTTTTTAGGCAAGTGTGGAAAATGGCATGATCATGCTAAGACAACTCTTCAGTATATCTGTAATGAAAAAATTAAGTTGAAAAAATGGTATAATGAATACTTATCTATGCCCTTTGTTCTCGATTCACCAGTTGTGTTAATATTTTTTTCCCCTCTAATCTATCCTAATTTCTGCACCAATATGTTTGTTGTTTACCTTTGGAATTATTAAGGGCATCTATGTAGAAATTGGGAAGCCATTTAGAAAATCTTTGGGTTTTCCTGTGGTTTATGCCAATATTAATGAAGCTTATTACAAGGGTGAGGGATAGCTCACTATGTCTGACGAGATGGTGAGGCTCAAAAACCCTGAAGAATGATTTTTGTCAGGAAGTATTGTTATTTAACAAATGTTACAGGATATTTTTTCCTCTACAATAAAATGACAATTAACATATTTTATGTGTGTATGCTCTAGAGTGATATGTTTGATCAAGTATTGTCTAAACAGGCTAACGAAGAAGTCTGGTTGTATGGGGAATTTGAGCTGGGCTGACACTGAAGGAGTGTCCCAATTCACTGTTAACTGCTCATCTTTTGTCTGGCTGTTGCCATCTTCCAGGGCTGTGAAGTTCTGTGTTCTTTTGGTGTTGTCTCAAGTGGGTCATCCCGTTCACTTCCTTCTTATGCCCTAAAAGCTTTCAGCTAATGATAATAGAGCCTTTATTTGGAGTGCCAGGTTACACTCCAAATGAGTGATTCCATTCCCTTGACACCCCACCCTGCCAATGTTAATATGTTGACTCTGTTTTTCTTACTCCGGCACCATCTAGGAAGGTATTTGAAGCTGCAATTGGTTCTATAGTTTTCCTTCTATGAGCTGCACCTAGTGTTCTAAGGCAACCTAGAAATAATGGTATTGTTTGTGTCCACAGGTGAGGGCAGGAGAATAAATACCTTGTGTAGAAGAGTGGGTTCTTTTTATATCACAATTCTATGAGAAAGTCTGCGAATGTATGAAGTTTCGCTTCATTTTAAAGTTTTGTGTCCTTGAATATACTATGTTCTTTATCACTCAGGTTAGTGTCCTTGAACTTTTCCCTTGGAAGAACCAAGTCTTTATATTCTTCTCCTCCTCTTAGGTTCTTAACTCCCAAGGTATTGGAAATTCTTCTGCAGTTCTTTTCTTTTTATTTTAAAGATTTTATTTATTTATTCATGACAGACACACAGAGAGAGAGAGAGAGAGAGAGAGGCAGGCTCCATGCAGGTAGCCCGACGTGGGACTCGATCCTGTGTCTCCAGGATCAAGCCCTGGGCTGAAGGCGGTGCTAAACCGCTGGGCTAGTGGGGCTGCCCTCTTCTGCAGTTCTAGTGTAGGTGGGAATGTGGGGCCAAGCAAGTCTGGGGAAAGGAAGAGTGCCCCTCCTGTTACTGCCTTCCTTTCTCCACTGTGGCCCCAGAGGCAGCCTGGACTGTCATGCCTTGCCTCAGTAGTCCTGTAATTGCCCCAGTCTGGTCCTTTCTTTCCATGCTCAGGGCTATTGCTTGGTTTAGGGTTTTATTTCTCCTTACTTGGACTAGTGCAATAATAGGCTTTTCCCCAGTCTCTCTCTCTCTCTTACTGTCTCTCTTTTTAGTATTTCTTGACTCCAGTCTGTTCTGCCTAGTACAGTCAGGAGAAGCTTCCTAAATTATAGCCATCCTCATGTTTCCTCTTTTGCTTCAAAACCTGCAATAGCTTTGCATTGCCTAAAACCTAAATTTAGCCTTTATTCAGAACTTTCTGCATATGATCATATAATGCTCCTGCCCCTGGCTCCACATTCAAATGCCTGGGGAGCTTTTAAGAAAATACTAGTACTTGTGCTCTACCCCACACCAATGAATTCTGAATCTCTGGAGTGGGGTCCCTCAGAGTGTTTTGGTTTTGTTTTCGTCCTTGTCTCTAAAGCTGCTAGGGTGCAGCCAGGGTTGAAAAGCTTGCCTAAGAATTGTGAGCTCTCTTATCCATCTCTGCACTTCAGAGACATTCTGCAAATGTTTGTCAAACCGGAGTGAACTGAATATGTCATGTGTCACAACCACATTGGTCATTTACTCTTTACCAAATGGCCACATCTTTTCTGCCTCTGCACCTGTGTGCCAGAAATCTCAGAGGCTGTTGGGGGCAGGAAACCAGTGTGTAAATGCCCTCTTTCCACCTCTGCAGTCACTCTGCATGGGGTGGTTTCAGTGTCTCTTTCCCCACCAAGCTCTGGGGTAAAGCTGTGGTAGCAAGCCAGACCACAAGGAAGCAGGGAGATGGGTGGGGCAGACCCATGAAATAGAAAAGGAGCCAGAGTTGTAGAAAAAGGAGGGAAGCATTCCATATTGTGAATAAAAGGGAATCAGAACATGAAACATGGGGAAACAGCTTCTATTGAAACAATAGCAGCTGCTCAGTAAAGAGACTGATTCATGGGCTCCTGAAAGCCTTTATGCTCCCAAGGCAGAGAAGCACCATGCTTACTGGTCTGGGCTGAGTAGGGAGGGAGAGGCAGTGTCTGGTTGCCAGTTGACTTTAGAGGCACAGACCTTCCAAAGTGCCATGGGCTAGGTACAGAGAGACTTTGGGGAAGCTGCTCTTCTGGGAGTCAGGGCAGGGCTGAGCTTCTTCAGATTATCACTTTCACATACTCTAGTTAAATGCCACCAAAGAGGAAGAAGAAACCACTTAAGCCTTTATTTTGCTTTGTCAGGTAACAGACACCTTAAGAGGCAGCCTGGGGAGAAGTATTCCCTAGTGGGGCTAGTGGGGCAGATATTTATTGCTTGAGACGCAAGAGTTTCAACTTTCATTTTGATACCCCCAATTTTAAAATCATGGTGTCTATGCCCTTTAACTATTGATTACTTCTTCTGGGTTTCAGTTGCCCCAGTAAAAGGAAAAGTTTTTCATGTGACGATTGGGAGGAATGGAGACCTCTGAGAACAAAGCTTTAATGACATGAAAGCCCAGTAAATCCCGCAATGTTGTTCTGTTTCAAATAGATTTTGAGAACAGTTCAGGAACAGTTCAGTTGTTCCCTAGAAAACAGTTCATCAGTTGATATTGTGCCTCCTGGCTCTCCCTGCCCCCATATCTCAGTGTTTTAACCCTACCTGGATCTGGAGACAAGTTTGTCCAAGGATCTTTCAAGCATGTGACCAGGAGTGGAACTTCTGAGTCAGGACTCATTTCTTTTTGTGAGGAGCTTTGCCTGGGGCACTGAGAAGGACTGTTTGGATCAAGACCATTGGAACATTATCCTCTGGAGAGGAAGTGCCAGATTGAATATTTAAGACTTTGCCTTTAGGCCCAGCTGTTTATTCACCCACAAGTCACTTAACTTCCCAGACTTCTTTTAAAAATCTATAAGATGGGGGATCCCTGGATGGCTCAGCAGTTTAGTGCCTGCTTTCGGCCCAGGACGTGATCCTGGAGTCCCGAGATCGAGTCCCACGTCGGGCTCCCTGCATGGAGCCTGCTTCTCCCTCTGCCTGTGTCTCTGCCTCTCTCTCTCTCTCTCTCTCTCTCTCTCTGTGTGTGTGTGTGTGTGTGTGTGTCTCATGAATAAATAAATAAGGTCTTTAAAAAAAAATCTTGAACCCTCTTCACAAAGGTTCCACTCCTTTACCCAGAGTTGGGGTTTTTGTTCGCCTTAGCCTACTTAGGGTCCGAAGAGGGACCATATGCTTATAGGATGTGTCTAATATCACTCACTGTGCCTATTAGATCCGGAATCCAGCCCAATTGTACTGCACAATCATGGGCTCTCATGTCCTTTGGTGACCAACCCTGCATCCCCTAGGGCTTAGTTCAGGTTCCACTTGCTTTTGTGCCTTCTCTCACTGGTACATTCACTGTGGGGGCTTCCTTCTTAGAACTCCAGTGGCACTTTTAGGCTGTTTCCCACAATTTATTTTTTTTAAAGATTTATGTATTTATTTATTTATGATAGAGAGGCAGAGACACAGGAGGAGGGAGAAGCAGGCTCCATGCCAGGAGCCCGACATGGGACTCGATCCAGGGACTCCAGTATCGTGCCTGGGCCAAAGGCAGGCGTTAAACCGCTGAGCCACCCAGGGATCCCCCTTGTTTCCCACAATTTAATGAGTTGTTCTTTGCCATCTTGCAGTATTTTCTCATTGTCTTCTTATGTGGGTTGGGTCTGAACTGTCATGTAAATTCTGTAAGGGTAAGAATCATGCTTGTTTTCCAGGTGAGTGCCTTCCTTACTTTCTTTCGCTTAGCCCTTCTTAAAATAGAGTCCTTGGTGTTGAATTGTATGTAAGGAAGCCAGCTGGACCCATGCCCTGATTGAGAAGCTCTGTCTCCACTTTGTGGGAAGCCATCTTAACACCTTGCCTCAGACATTGCTTTTTGGGCCTGTGCTACCACCACAGTGTCACCTTGTGCCAAAGGTCTGAATGTGAGCAAGTGCTCTCAGCAGAGGGAGCCAGCAGTTGAGCTCTCTTCCAACTGCCAGGACAGATGGTTATCCTGCCCAACAGGCTCATTCAGTGGGTAGTCAAGAGAAGATGTGATGGAGGCTGAGAAGGGGAGGTCAGAGAGGCAGGAGGAGACCAGGAGATAGTGGCACCACTATCTTATCACAGAAGCCAAGGAAGGCAACTGTTGAAAACAAAGAGAGATGAGTGATGCCAAATGGCTCAGGAGAGGTTTTCTGGGCTAACGACCAAGATGAGTTCATGGGATGTGGCAGCTGAGTGATCTTCCCTGACAACCCCATCTAAACCACCTCCACCCCATCACTCTACCACACCTCCTTTTTACTCTGAATAGCACTGTCATTAGCTAAAATCATCCTGTTTATTTCTAGTTTCTGTATCTAAAGTATATAGTCCTTGAAAACAGCAACTTGTTCTTGTTCACCCATGTATTCTCAGCTCCTAGAATAGTGCCTGACACTCAAAAAGATAGAAATAAATGCACAGGCTTGACCAAAGTCACCTAGCAAACAGGTGGGAAATCCTTAAGGTTCTATGGGGAACAGAACAGTAAATATGCACACATTTTGAATAATGATTTTAAAGATTGTATAATTTAAAAATTAACAAGTTAATCATTGAAGATTACCTCTTAGAAGGTAAAAGAAGGAAAGCATACGAGAAGATAAAAACTGCATATTTACTTATTTAGAGATGAACGGTAATGCAGTATCAAAGACCAAACATCTGAAATTTCTACAAGCTGTACAAGGAAGGAAATTTAGAACTTTAAATGCTTTAATTATTTAATAAGAAAGAATAAAAAATGAATTAAACATTTGACTCAAATTAGAAAAAAAGAACAAAATATATAGTAGGAAAGCCAGGAAGAAAAAAAAAACACATATTCAAGCAGAAATCAGGGGCACCTGGGTGGTTCAGTCAGTTAAGGATTTACCTTCAGCTCTGGTCATGATCCCAGGGTCCTGGGATCAAAGCCCCGCATCAGACTCCTGGCTCAGCAGGGGGACTGCTCTTCCCTCAGCCTCTCCTCCTGCTCGTACTTTCTCTTTCTCAAATAATTCTTTTTTAAAAATAAAAATAAAAATTATTGAATTTTAAAATAGAGTTGGTAGATAAATTCATAGTCATTTTTTTAAAAAGGAATAAAGTAGTCAAAGAGAAAAAAGAAAAACATCCAAAATTGGAAATGAACAAGAGGATACAACAAATGTATGTTAAAAAACAAAAACAAAAAACAAATGTATGTTATAAGAAAGTACTGTGTGTAACTAGGCTAATGAATTTGCTCCTCAGTAAAATAGGTGATTTTCTGGTAAAAAGAAAAAAAATTATATGTGAATAAAACCAAAATTATCTTTTTTTTTTTAAGATTTTATTTTTATTTATTAATGAGAGACACAGAGAGAGAGAGAGGCAGAGAGACAGGCAGAGGGAGAAGCAGGCTCCATGCGGGGAGCCTGATGTGGGACTCGATCCGGGGACCCCAGGATCATGCCCTGGGCCGAAGGGCTTACCTATGAGCTTGTTTTGTTTGTTAAGATTCTACATATAAGTGAGATCATATGGTATTTGTCTCTGTCAGACTTATTCCACTTAGCATAATGGCCTCAAGTTCCATCCATGTTGTTTTGGCAAGATTTCATTATTTTTAAAAGCTGAAAAATATTCTGTCATGTGCATGTGCACTCATGTATGTATCTCACAACATATATGTGATTATATATATATATGTATATATGAACATATATATTACAACTTTAAAATTCTATCTTATGGCTGAATAATATTCTGTTGCATATGTATATCACAATATGTTATATATAATATATATATATATATATATATATATATATATAAAAACAATTTTTTAATCTGTTCATCCATCAGTGAACATTTAGGTTGTTCCCATATGTTGGCTATTGGAAATAATGCTGCAGTGAACATGGTGGGCACATATATCTTTTTGAGCTAGTGTTTTCATTTTCTTCAGATAAACACTCAGAAGTGGCTGCACCAATTTATATTCCTACCAACAGGGCACAAGGGTTCCCTTTTCTCCATATCCCTGGAATAAATCCTACTTGATCATGATGAGTGATCCTTTTAATGTATTGTTGAATTCACTTTGCTAATATTTTGTTTAGGATTTTTGCCTCTTTGTTTATCAGGAAATTAGACTTTAATTTTCTTTTCTTGTGGGGTCCTTGTCTGGTTTTGGTATCAGATAATGCTGGCCTTTGTTAAATGGGTTTGGAAATGTTCCCTCCTGTTTTTTGGAAGAATTTGATAAGAATTAGTATTAATTCTTTGAATATTTGGTAGAACTTACCAGTGAAGCTGTTTTGTCCTGGAATTTTGCTTGTGGGTGGTGTTTAAATTACTGATTCAATCTCCTTACTAGTAATTAGTCTCTTGAGATTTTCTATTCATGATTCAGTCTTGGAAGATTGTATGTTTCTGGGAATTTATCTATTTCTTTTATGTTGTCCAATTTGTTGATATGTAATTGTATAGATTGTATGGTCTTTTGTGATCATTTGTATTTCTGTGGTATCAGTTGTAACATCCCTTTCATTTCTGATTTTATTTATTGGAGCCTTTTCTCTTTTTTTTCTTAGTGAATCTAGATAAAGGTTTGTCAATTTTGTTTACCTTTTCAAAAACCAGCTCTAGGTTTCATTGATTTTTTTTTCTATTTTTACTCTCTAATTTATTTCTGCTCTTATCTTTATTTTCTTTTTTCTTGTAATTTTGGACTTCATTTGTTCTTTTTCTTTCTAGTTCCTTGAGGTGTAAAGTTAGGTTGTTTGAGATTTTTCTTCTTTCTTAAAATAGGCATTTTATCACTGTGAACTTCCCTTTAATAACTGCTTTTGCTACATCCCGTAAGTGTTGGTATGTTGTATTTCCATTTGTCTCAAGGTGTATTTTGCTTTTGATTTCTTCGTTGACCCATTGGTTGTTCAGTAGCATGTTGTTTAATCTCCACATATTTGTGAATTTTCTAGTCGTCTTGTGATTGATCTCGAGTTTCATACCATTGTGATTGGAAAAGATGCTTAATATGATTTCAGTCTTTTTAAAAATTTGTGAAGACTTGTTTTATGGCCTAATATATGTCTATCCTAGAGAGTATTCCATATATACTTGAGAAGAATGTGTATCTGTTGCTTTGGGATGGACAGTTCTGTATATATCTGTTAAGTTCATCTGGTCTAAGTTTTGTTTAAAGCTGATATTTCCTTATTGATTTTCTGTCTGGATGATCTATTAATTTATGTGAGTTATATATTAAAGTCATCTACTATTATTGTATTGCTATCATTCTCCTTGTAGGTCTGTTAATATTTGCTTTATAGATTTAGATGCTCCCATGTTGCAGGCATAAATATTTACATATGTTATAGCTTCTTATTGGATTGATCTCTTTATCATTATGTAATGTCCTGCTTTATCTCTTATTGCAGTCTTTATTTTAAAGTCGTTTTATCTGCTATAAGTATAGCTGCCCTGGTTTTCCTTTGGTTTCCATTTGCATGGAACATCTCTTTTTATCCCTTCCTTTTCAATCTGTGTATGTCCTTACATCTGAAGTGAGTCTATGGTAGGCAGCATATAGAGGCAACCACTCTATGTTTTTTGATTGGAGAATTTTGTCCATTTACATTTAAAGTAATTATTGTGGCAAAAAGAAACCCATAATATAAAGTTTGCCATCTGAACCATTTTTAAGTGTACAGCTGAGTAGTGTTAAGTACTCATATTCTTGTGAAACAGATCTCCAGAACTTTTTTATCTTTAAAACTAAAACTCTGTACCCATTGAACCACATCTCTTTCCCCCACCCCCAGGTGACCACCCCTCTATTTTCTGTCTTAATGAGTTTGTCTCTTTGGATACCTCATATAAATGGAATCATACAATATTTGTCTTTTTATGACTGGTTTGTTTTACTTACCATAATGTCATGAAGGATCATCCATGTTGTAGCATCTGTCAGAATTTCCTTCCTTTTTGAGGCTGTATAATATTCCATTATATGTATATATCACATCTTGTTTATCTACTCATCCATTGATAACACTTGGGTTGCCTCCACTTCTTGGCTTGTGAATAGCGCTGCTGTGGACTTTGGTGTTTAAATATCTCTTGCTATTTTAACTGTTGTTGAGCATAGAAAGTTAAGAAAATCAACATAACTCATTTTTATGAATACAACCTAATAAATCATGTACATACACACATACACTTCACCTAAGCTCGGCAATACAGATGCCTAAGTCCTAAATAAAGCACTAACAAACTTATCAATATAGTAAAGGAACATTAACTACCAGCATTTGTTGTCCATCCCATGATACCTTAGAACTTAGAACACATTAGAATTTGCCCATGATGCTAAGCTAGTAAGTGGTAGGCTAGGATAACAACCCACGTCTGCCCAGCTCCAGAGCCCTGATGCATTTGGTGAGTTTGTTGAGAACATAACAATGGCCCCATAAAATAAATCCCCTAATATCATACTTCACAGAAGTAGGTCAAAGGAAAAAAACAAACCTAAGAGTCTCTCATGGATAATAAAATATTTGAAGATGAAAATCAACATTTATTCTTTATTTTTGAAACTTCCCTAATAAATTAGGGGAGAAAAAAGAAGTTTCATTAACACGATAAGTCTAAAAGAACACGAAGCATTATTCTTTTTTTAAAAAACTTTAATTCTAGTAGAGTTAACATACTGTATTACATTATTTTCAGGTGCACAATAATGATTCAACACACCAACATGCATCATTCTTTTTTTAAAAGATTTTATTTATTCTAGAGAGAACATGAGAGAGTACCAGGGGTAGGGAGGGGAGGAGCAGAGGGAGAGGGAGAAGCAGACTCCCTACTAAGCAGGGAGCCGGACACAGACTGATCCCAGGACCCCAGGATCACGACCGGAGCCAAAGGTGGATGCTTAACTGAGCCACCTAGGTACCCCCATCATGCATCATTCTTAACAAAAAAATAATGTCAGATATGGCAGACCCATTCTAGCCACTATTATGTCATGGCGTCTTGAAAGGATAACCTAGCCAATGTAATGAAGTAGGATAAACAGTTAACTATTGAAGAGGAAACACAGTTCTTGGTGGCAAACTAAGTATCTATCTAGAAATCTAGAGATAATTAATCCTGAAAAATGGTTAGATCTAATAAAGAGCAGCAGTCATCCACTAAAAGACATATATTAAATTTCTGAAATAGCTTTCCTAGTTCACGAAACAACTAGTTACTCAGTCGGTTGAGCATTTGCCTTTGGCTCAGATCATGATCTTGGGGACCTGAGATTAGGCCCCATTGGGCCCCAGGTCAGGCTCCCTGCTGGGTGGGGGATCTGCTCCCTCTCTCCCTCTGCCCCTCCCCCCACACTCGTGTGTGTGTGTGTGTGTGTGTGTGTGTGTGTGTGTGTGTGTGCGCGTGCACACACACACTCTCAAATCTATAAAATCTTAAAAAAAAAAATCCAGTTGTAGCTGGGGGAGGGGGGAAGAAATCTCCTTCATCCTAGCAACCAAAAACAGAAAATACCTTGGAACAGAATTAATAGAAAACGTGCAAGACTCACAGGAAGAAAACTATGCTTTTTTTTTTTAATTTTTTTTATTGGAGTTCAATTTGCCAACATTTAGCATAACACCCAGTGCTCATTCTGCCAAGTGCCGCCCTCAGTGCCCATCACCCAGTCACCCCAACACCCCACCCACCTCCCTTTCCACTACCCCTTGTTCATTTCCCAGAGTTGTGTCTCTCATTTTTTGTCACCCTCACTAATATTTTCACTCATTTTGTCTCCTATCCCTTTATTCCCTTTCACTAATTTTTATATTCTCCAAATGAATGAGACCATATGATGTTTGTCCTTTTCCAATTGACTTACTTCACTCAGCATAATACCCTCTAGTTCCATCCACGTCGAAGCAAATGGTGGGTATTTGTTGGAAAACTGTGCTTTATAGAAGGACATGAAGAAAGTAAACGGAAAGGCAGATATGCTATATACCATGAGGGGAGGACTTAGTTCTTTAAAGATGCTAATTCTTTTTTAATTGATCCATAAATTTAAGTGCAAATCTACAAATCCCATTAAAAAAATTTATATAAAAAAAGCTTATTTATTTGAGAGAGCACAAGCAGGGGGTAGAAGGAGTAGCAGGCTTCCTGCTGAGCAGGGAACCCATCTTGGGGCTTGATCCCAGGACCCTGAGCCTAAGGCAGACGTTCAACTGACTTGAGTCACACAGGTGCCCCCAAATCACATTTTTTTGTGATTGCCCATCCATGCCCATCATGGAGCTCAATGTAGGGCTTGAACTCATGACCCTGATCAAGACCTGAGCAGAGATCAAGAGTCAGATGTTGGATGCCTGGGTGGCTCAGGTTGAGCGTCTACCTTTGGCTTAGATCATTATCCCAGGGTCTTAGGATCAAGTCCCACATCGGGCTCCCTGTGGGGAGCCTCCTTCTCCCTCTGCCTATGTCTCTGAGTCTCTCTCTCTCTGTATCTCTCATAAATAAATGAGTGAGTGAATGAATGAGTCAGATGCTTAACTGACTAAGCCACCCAGGCACCTCTTTTTTTTTTTTTAACTTGGAAGTACTACTCTTTTGTTTCTGATTTGGGTGCTTTTTATTTCCTTTCTTGCCTAATTGCTTTAATTTTTGTGTGTGTATTTTTTTTATTGGAGTTTGATTTGCTAACATATAGTATAACACCCACTTAAAATACTACTCTAAAACCAATCTGAAATAAATGAAATAACCATTTTTAAAAATTGAAAGAAGAATGTTGGGAGAAATTTTATTACCAGATAGCTCTTATTATAAACTTGTAAGTTAAAATAATATCATACTGGTAGGGCACTGATTTAAAAAATAGCAAACTTTATTGTTGAAGGAGTTAAACAACTTGAAGAGATAAGTTGCCAAAGGCCACAGAACTCTTTAATGAGTGGCGTCAGACTTCCAAACCCACACTGTTACCATAATGCAACACTGCCTTCCTAAAATATACGTAGATAGATATATTCATAAAACTATGAAAAAGAAACACACCTAAATATTCATATTAGTTATCTGCAGATGATGTAATTATGGCATGATTATTCTTTTTCTTTCCTTCTACTTTTTTTTTTAATTTCCCAAATATTCTTCAGAGAACAATGTTGCTTTTCTAATTGGACAAAAAGGACAATGCCTGCTATTTTCAGAAACCAAAGCTCCACTGCCCCTTCAGTGTGGGAATTCGGCCAAGATCTTATTCTTGGACAGCATCAGTGAAAGGGCCTTGGGAATGCTCTTGGGCGCAGCAGCAGAGGCATGTCATATATGGAAACCTTCCATTAGGATGACCTCACCACTGGAACCCATTCAACATAAACCTTGCCTGAAAGAGCTAGCAGAGATCTTTGGATAAAACCTGGAGGGTGGAGAGCCGAGAAAGTATTGACCTAAGGAAGAGAGAATTGGGCTTTTGGCCTATAGAAGCCCTCTGTATCCATCTGGGCTTAGCAGGTCTCTCTTCCCCAGTTCCTAGGGAAGGATTACTTTCCCTGTCTCACTCTTCTCCAAAAAAGAACTACCACAATGGCCAGAGGGTTATTTCTGTCCTTTTCCCGGGCCTGAGTGAGACTTACGCTGTGACTTGTGTTGGAGAAATGGTAATGGGTTATTAGTGGGTAAGAGAAGTAGAAATATCACCTGGACTAAAGGAAGTAAGACTATTCTTAGATTTTCCTCTGTCCCTGTAGTTAGCTTCCCAATTCTTGGCAGTCTCCTCTCTTCACTTCACTTTGCTTTAAAAACAGCACTGGCCCCTTTGCCACCTTGAATAGCTCTTAACAGCCCTGCTTGCTATGCTTAAATGTCTGTGTCTAGAACTTCTCTCACTCAGTTCAGTGTTCTATACTTTTCCCATGGCTTTGGAGTTTTTTTTTTGTTTGTTTGTTTGTTTGTTTTGTTTTGTTTTGTTTTTTGGCTTTGGAGTTTTAAATTATTCTTAATTGAACCATGGTAGACTCGGGATAAGTTTACACAAATATTCTAGTTCTCAGAATGTGTTGTTCTGTAAGCACAAAGCCTCTGGTTATGGCCCTTGGAATTTAAAAATGGCCTAGGAAGAGACCGTATAATGACAATAGAATCCTGTGTTAGTCTGAACTATTTTCATTGTGCTGACAGAAAATTCAGTTCAAAGTGGTATTCAGGCACTGTTGGATCCAGTGCCCACTGCCATCAGGACTCATTTTGTTTCTTATGTCTTGTTTTAAAGATTTTATTTTTAAGTAATCCCTATACCCAATGTGAGACTAAAATTCACAATCCCAAGATCAAGAGTTGCATGCTCTCCTGACTGAGCCAGCCAGGTACCCCAAGACTTATTCTGTATTCCTCTCTTGACTCTTATATACACAGTGTTTGTTCATTAATTTATTTGTGTGTGTGTTCATTTAATTAAGTTTTTCTTTTTTTTAAGTTTTTTTAAAATTTTTATTTATTTATGATAGTCACAGAGAGAGAGAGAGAGAAGCAGAGGCATAGGCAGAGAAGCAGGCTCCATGCGCCGGGAGCCCGACGTGGGATTCGATCCCGGGTCTCCAGGATCGCGCCCTGGGCCAAAGGCAGGCGCTAAACCACTGCGCCACCCAGGGATCCCTAATTAAGTTTTTCCAATATGGTAGTTTTGATGGCTATAGGTTTATATCCTATTGTCTTGGCAAATCGAACAAGAAAAAAACTTCCGTATCCAACAGTTCCAAAACAAAGTCTTGTGATTGAATTGTTAAGTCATGGATATGGTCATGACTTCATCCTAGGACCAATCACTGTGGGCAGGGAGATAGCGTGCTCTGATTGGCCAGGCCTGGGCCTTATGCCTCTACACCAACTGAACCACATGCACTGAGAGTGGGGGAGAATTCATTCTCCAAAAAAAATCTTGATGGCATTAAGAGCAAAAGGAGGAGTTGGTGCTGAGCAAGCAAATGGAACAGATGTCTACAACAGGTGCCTAGGAGAAAAAGTTAGGGCCTGCAATCACCACTGTGGGCAGTATGACCTAAGGTGAACAAGCCAATAGAAATGAGAACACCAAGTGCTGTTGACTCTAGATAATAACACCAGAATTATGGGGTAGTGACCCCTTCACTCCCAAAAGCATGGGTCACACATGTAGGTCGTGGGTCATTCATTCATTTTATTTGCATTTATTGAGCACCTATTGTATACAGAGCACTGTTCACAGTACACAGAAGTAAATGCTGTGCTTTCGTCTTCAAGGATGAATAATGGAACAAAATAAAGGAGCCATACTCTCATGAAAGAGCACAAGAGCAATTTCTCCCTAATTGATGAGTACACACAGGATGAGCAACAACTTTAAATATGAGTGTTGAGGGAACCCATGTAAGGGAGGAATAAATGTTTTCACTTTATTTATATTTCACTTTCATAATTTAACATATATTATTTACAATTATAATTTATTTGTACTCCACTTTTAATTGTTTAAACAAATATTTATGCCCACTAATTGTCAAGTCTCCAGACTCTGGATACCTAGTAGAAAGGTTTTCCAGGATATGTAAAATACTAGAGAAAGAAAATAAATTGATTGAACGTGGGGACAGATGAATATAGACTACATTCCTTCTATGGATGAGCCCCATGGTGTGTCATGTCATAAATACTTATAAACATTTGTACAGTGAACCCAAACAACATGTAGAGGGCTCTGTTTTGCCATGTAACTGTTGGCACAATATATAGTAAAATACATATATATATTATATATATAATAGTAAAGTACAATATGTAGTAAAGCTTAATACGTAGTAAAAATAATTCTTCTGAAACTCAGATGGGTGCAGGCGATGGGGCAGTATCTAGTTCAGTTCAGACACCTAGCTCTCGCTAATCTAGCTTAACCTAGATGCTTGACTGCATGGATTTTAAACAACTCCCAGTTCCTTTTCAGTGACATTTTAATAAATATTTAATGACAGTGAACTTGGAATTTGCAGTCTTTGGCAAGTGCTTGGGGTGCAGCTGCCAATCTTTATTGGTGGCTGAGTAAGATCCGAGGCTCTCAACTTTCCAACTGTTTTTGTTTTGTTGTAACACAGCTCACCAAAGTTTAGTAGAGAACCCGTGAGACACTTACTACATTGATTCCCACTTCACATCAGAAAAGGAACTTGCAATAACCACAAAGGGTTTTTGTGCAAGCAAATTTGGAGAGTCAAATTTTGGACAGTGTGGTTGTCTATTTATGAACTTGAGAATAACATAGGAATACCTACCCAAGTAATAATTTCAATGTTCCAGGTTTTGATCCTACAGCCCTTCTTTCTGTCCATAATTGGCTAGCAGGGTCTGTTGTATATACAAACCATTCTTTGTCCAGGAAAATAAAGCCCTATCAGCAGAGTAAAAAAAATATATATCTTCTTACTTTTTCTTTCTTTCTCTTTCTTTTCTTTCTTTCTTTTTCTTTCTTTCTTTCTTTCTTTCTTTCTTTCTTTCTTTCTTTTCTTTCTTTCTTTCTTTCTTTCTTTCTTTCTTTCTTTCTTCTTTTCTTTCTTTTCTTTCTTTCTTTCTTTCTCTCTTTCTTTCTCTCTTTCTTTCTTTCTTTCTTTCTTTCTTTCTTTCTTTCTTTCTTTCTTTCTTTCTTTCTTTCTTTCTCTTTCCTTTCTTTTTTGTAGCAAGGGGCTATGCAACCAGCCCATCCAAAGATAGTATCAGATTTTTTTTAATGAATGGAAAAGTACTGGTGTCAGAATTCAGCCTGGATCAGCCCTCAGGAAAGCTGCCCCCCCCCCACCCCACCCCACCCCGTTCTGGCCCATGAAGTAGAATAGCAGCACTGAATCAATTCGTCCATGTCCCAGACTGAGGAAAGGTCAATAAAAGTTGCAGACAATTTGATATTATTCTTGCCACTGCAGGGCAGAAATTATGGCAGTGACCTGTGGTAGAATTGCTTTTGAAAGCCCATCTGTTCCTTATGTCAGATACTCATCTGAGAATCCTGGGTTTTCACAACTTGTTGAAGAGCTGGCATAGATTTGGGGTAGAACGATCAATAAATAAACAGACTTTTAATTTGTGGTAGAGGAGGCACAGGTTGTTCTTACTCAAGGAAGATAAACTGGATTCTGGGTCTAGCTCAACAGCTAAGTCCAAAGAATAAAAATAAAAATAAAAAAATAATAATAAACAGAATTAATAAAACTGGGGTTGGGGGTCTGCCGTTCAGGAGAAGCATTTACAACTCCAAGAGGCAAAAAGTTGCCCGTGGGTGCTTTATTTAGATTAAGTTTTAAAATTGTCAGGGCAGTGAATTGGCTCCAGCCAGAGATCAGTCTCATATTTATAAAAATTGGGGCAGCTGACTTGTTTTGTGGGAGCCCAAGGAAGTGAACTTCCTAGGTGTTTGGTCCCACACAAACTCACTTTCCAGTATCACGGCTCAAAAGCCTCTTCCTGAGTCTGCTCTTCCTGCCAGATTCCATTCTCACCGCAAAAGGTGTTACTGAAGAAAAGTATTTTTAAGACAGTGAAAAAATGTATTCTAAACTTTAACTTTTATGAGGTCTTGAGTGGCCATCTTCTATTTTGGGCTTTCACAGCTTCTTCATTTGATGTGTTCAAGGTTATTTTAGCTGGCCAAGAATTCTTAAACCAAACGTAGAAAAAGACTTGCCTTTGCTGTAACATTTTGGAATTAAGACTGATCCTAAATCATTTGTGTTTCATGGTTATGGGAGAACCTCACCTTCAGACACTGCAAGTGATACTTCTAGTAGTGCTCAGCTGATCCCAAATTGCAAGTATATTTTTCCCCTCAGGACTAGGGGAGGGCATAATGATGAGGTTACAAACAGGCTCTAGAGCCAGACTGACCTGGGATGGATTCCTGGTTTTCTTCACTTACTGGCTATATCACTTCACTAAGTGCCTCACCTTCTCCAGCTTGACAGCCCTCAACTTTATAAAATGTGAATAATACCAGGAATAAAGAAGAGATTGCATACATGGGGCTTAGTATAATTTAGGGTTTTTTTTTTTGTTTTTATGGGGCTTAGTATAATTTATGGCACATAGACACAAGTCAATAAGTAGCGTATTGATTATAACAATCAGAGTAATAATAGTGAGGCCTAAAGCCAGTAGTTTGCCATGAATCACCCTTTGGGGACTCTAGTTGGGCAGGGGAAACATCCTTCTCTTGCCTAGAGAGATGGGAAGGGAATCCTAACCGCTCAGGAAAACTACAGCCCCTACTTACAATATGAAGGTGGATGGTTCCTGCTTTCATTGAAAAACCACCCTTCTGGGGGCACCTCGATGGCTCGGTCAGTTAAATGACTGCCTTTGGCTCAGGTCATGATCTCAAGGTCCTGGGATTGAGCCCCACATTGGGCTCCCTGCTCAGTGGGGAGTCTGCTCCCCCTCCCTCTACCCTTCCCCAAGCTCTGCTCTCTCTCTCTTTCAAATAAATAAAATCTTTTTTTAGGGATCCCTGGGTGGCGCAGCGGTTTGGCGCCTGCCTTTGGCCCAGGGCGCGATCCTGGAGACCCGGGATCGAATCCCACATCGGGCTCCCGGTGCATGGAGCCTGCTTCTCCCTCTGCCTGTGTCTCTGCCTCTCTCTCTCTCTCTGTGACTATCATAAATAAATAAAAAATTTAAAAAAAATCTTTTTTTAAAATTTTTTTTAATTTTTATTTATTTATGATAGTCACACAGAGAGAGAGAGAGAGAGGCAGAGACACAGGCAGAGGGAGAAGCAGGCTCCATGCACCGGGAGCCCGACGTGGGATTCGATCCCGGGTCTCCAGGATCGCGCCCTGGGCCAAAGGCAGGCGCTAAACCGCTGCGCCACCCAGGGATCCCTAAATAAAATCTTTAAAAAAGAAAAAGTCACCTTTCTGGATGGGCAGACCCACGTGTCAGGTGGATCTTGACTTTTAATAGAACCATCTAAAAAAAAAGAACCATCTAGCAAGGAGGCTGTCAACCCTGCTTTTAAATTCCTCTGGTCCCTATTCCCCTATTATTCTCCTCCAGCTTATTCTGTCTGCAGGTGAGGATAGGGACCTGTGTACCACACCCAAAGGGTTGATGGGAGGGATAGGTCGACTGCAAGTTGGAGGAAGGCACTCCCTGATAATAAGGGAAAGATTAGGGATCCGGGACATCTCTCAGGCCAGCCCAAGGTTTGGGATGCCTAGAAAGTGGAAAGGGGTATAGTCTGTTTCTAGGTCCTCCAGGATCAGGGTCATCCCAGAGGATTGGAGAGAAAGGAAGGACATGTGTCTTTTTATGTAGATGTATGGTAGATTTCAAAATTTTCCCCTTTGGTTGTTATTCCATTTAGCACTGTCAAAATGCTGGCTTTCTTGTAGTGATCACGTGTGGAGTTTTTTGTGGGTTCCATGCTTCTTACCCAAGCTCATACTCCTTGATGTGGGAAGTCTGGCCTGGTTCAAATGCTTTCACTCTCCCCTATCCCCACCCTCTCCAATGGTACAACCACAGCTTTTCTCTTGTGTGGAATATTAGCAAGAAGGCTCCAGCCCAGCCACCTTCCCTGCACCCATTGGTCCTATGAGGACATAACAAAACTGGAGGAATATTAGCAAGAAGGCTCCAGCCCAGCCACCTTCCCTGCGCCCATTGGTCATATGAGGACATAACAAAACTGGAGGTGGACATAACAAAACAAAGTCTGCTCCACAGACTTCCCCACTGTCTACTGTATTATGCTTTCCAACTAGCATCTTTAGGTGGGCTCAGAGCAGATCAGTACAGGCACTGTACAAGCTGACACCCCTATGGAGAGTGAAAACTATTCTGGGCACTTGGATCTTCCAAATTGTCCTCTTGAAATCCCTCCCTTACTTGACAGTGATGGAGCCCACCCTCTCCACACAGTAATAGGAGAATCCCCTCTCATTACAACACTGCTCTCCCCCAAGACTGAGGACTTGGCTGAGAAGACTCAATCTCCTCTCTCTCTGGCTTTCCCACAGAGATACCTGGAGGGAAGGAAACCAGAAAGTAAGGTGGCTGAGCTGCTTCTCAGTAAGTCCTGGGGAAGGTGTTGGGCTCCATTTTTGGCCATCTCCTAGAGCCTATTTGCAGTTGGGGCCATAGTGACAATTTCAGGGAAACAAAAAGTATTCACTCAACATTCTGTACCAGATAAGATTTAATCCTGTTGTTCAAATACTCTGTATCTTTCCTGGTTTCTGTGTCTCCTTGTTCTATCAGTTGCTGAGAAAATTGTGTTACTCCCAGTATGATTGCAAATATATCTATTTCTCCTTTTTGTTTAGTTAATTTTTGCTCTCAATCTCTCTCTCTCTCTCTGCCCATATGTATATGTGCTATTGGGTGCATATAAATGTGGAATTGTTATACCCTCTGGTGGACTGGCCCTTTTATATTATAAAATGGCTCTTTCCTTTAGGACTGCTCCTTGCCTTAAAATGTACTTTGATGTTAGCATAACTTTCTTTTGACTAGTGTGTCTTACTTTCAATTTTACTGAATCTTTGTATGTAAAGTGCATCCCTTATAAGTAGTGAATTGCCAATTTGATATCACCAGATATCTAGTCGAACAATCTTTATCTTTAAATAGGGATATTTAGGGACACCTGGGTGGCTCAGCGGTTGAGCTTCCATCTTTGATTCAGGGCCCGATCCTGAAGTTCCGGGATCCAGTCCCACATTGGGCTCCCTGAGTGGAGCCTGCTTCTCCCTCTCCCTATGTCCCTGCCTCTCTCTTTCTGTGTCTTTCATGAATAAATAAACAAAATCTTTTAAAAATAAAAAAATAGGGATATTTACTCAATTTAAATGTAATGTAATTACTGACATATTTGTGTATAAGTTCACCACTTTTACACTTTGCTTTCTACCTTTCCCCCTTCTTCCAGGAAGATCAATCTTTTCTGTTAAGGTCATTGCTGATGGGGTGAAACCCACCCCTATTGTGGAAGATAATCTTCAGTACTTGAAGTCTACTGATTTAACTGTTAGTTTCATCTTAAAAATTCCTCCAGAGAAACACCTACATTAATATTTGTCCAAATATCTGGGTACTGTGGCCTAGCCAAGTTGATACATAAAGGTGACCATTAGGAAAGCCCAGAGTGCTTGACAGGCCCCTCCCTACAGTGGCTCTGAACCCAGTGCTTCTCTCCCTTGCCCAAGTCTGCCAAAAGCACTGTTAAGCTTTTTAGTCTCTTAGTTACTCCTCAGCTGCTGCTTCTTTTTTCTTTTTTAAGATTTTATTTTTAAGTCATCTCCACACCAAACATGATACTTGAACTCCCAGCCCCGAGATCAAGAGTTGCATGGTCCACTGACTGAACCAGCCTGCGGCCCCACTGCTTGATCAACTGCTTGATCAACTGCTCTAGCATGGAAAGATGCCTCAAGAGGAAGATGGCACAGAATACCAGATTTACCCAAATAAGTTTACTCTCTCTAGAGACCTGGCCTCTTATGTCCAGCCTGCTTTGGTAGTTCTAGGTGCCTTCAACCAGATATGCTTTCATATTTTATCCTAGTGGAGGATCATTGAAATGCTGAAATGGACTTTTTATGAAATCCAACTCCCAATGAATAACTCTTAAACTTAGAATGGAGCAATGCTTCCGTAAGATGAAAAATAATGCAAATTATATTAAATAATACTAGAATAGGATCCTCAACGGTGTATTGGGAAAGAATATACTTCAATATTATCTGTGTAGCTAACAAAGCACAGTCACCTGGATCCCCCCTCAGATTTAATGAATCAGAACCTGTGGAGGTTGGAGGGGATGGGTTCAAAACACCAAACTAGACACATTTTAATTAAATACAAGGATCCCATTGTAAGGGCAAACATTAAACACTGTTTTTCAAATTCTAAACAGTGTAATAAAAATACGAAAAATAAAAGACAGAAATATTGGTTGAAATAAATATTTTCAGATGATATCTACCTAGAAAAGAAAAACTTCAAACTAATGAATTTATTTTTTAAAAATATTTATTTGTTTATTTGACAGAGAGTGTGAGAGAGCACAAGCAGAGAAAGTGGCAGAGGGAGAGGGAGAAGCAGGCTCCCCAAAGAGCAGGGAGCCTGACACGGGGCTCGGTCCCAGGAACCTGGGATCATGACCTGAGCCAAAGGCAGACACTTGCTTAACCAACTGAACCACCCAGGCACCCCCAAACTAATGAATCTAGTAAAATAACTAGATATGTGTGTATAATAATATATGTGTGTATATAATTAAAAATATATATTTCTTATACATCAGTAATGAGTTGGAAAATAGAATAAAGGGCAGCCCTGGTGGCCCAGTGGTTTGGCGCCACCTTCGGCCCAGGGCCTGATCCTGGAGACCCAGGATCGAGTCCCATGTCAGGCTCCCCGTGTGGAGCCTGCTTCTCCCTCTGCCTGTGTCTCTGCCTCTCTCTCTCATGAATAAATAAATAAAATATTTAAACAACAACAAAAAAAGAAAATAGAATAAAAATGTTAATATAGTAGCAATAAAAATCTGAAAACATAATTAAGAAAACAGAACTCTGCAGAATCTGAAGTCTACTGATTTAAAATATGATATGATATGGTGTGATAAAATATACCCAAACTGTGGAAAGAGCCAAGATGTCCACTGACAAGTGAATGGATAAAGATGATGTGGTATATATACACAACAGAATATTACTCAGCCATCAAAAAGGACAAATACCTTTTGTCCTTCATGTAAATATAAAGGACGTTTACATCAATGTGAATGGAACTGGAGGGTATTATGCTGAGTGAAATAACTCAGAGGAAGACAATTACCATATGGTTTCACTCATGTGAAATATTAGAAAGCACAGAGGATCATAGGGTAGGGAGGGAAAACTGAATGGGAAGTCATCAGATAGGGAGAAAAACCACAAGAGACTCTTGACTCTAGGGACACCTGGGTGGCTCTGTGGTTGAGTGTCTGTCTTTGGCTCAGAGTGTGATCCGGGGGTCCAGGGATTGAATTCGGCATCAGGCTCCCTGCTTCTCCCTCTGCCTGTGTCTCTGCCTCTCCCTTTGTGTCTCTCATGAATAAATAAATAAAATCTTAAAAAAAAAAGAGAGAGAGAGAGAGAGAGACTCTTGACTATAGAAAACAAGCTGAAGGTTGATGGAGCAGAGATGTTTGGAGGGATGTGGTAATTTGGTGATGAGCATTAAGGAGGGCACGTGATGTGATAAGCGCTGGGTGTTATATGCAACTGATAAATCATTGCACACTACATATGAAACTAAGTATGTACTTTATATTGACTAATTGATTTTAAATTTAAAAAAGAAAAGATTAATAACTGAAAAAATGCACAAATTAATACATATTGGCAATAAACAAGAAAAGATGTGTAAAGAAAAGATGTGTAAATCGAGTATGGGACTCGATCCCGGGACTCCAGGATCACACCACGGGCCAAAAGCAGATGCTCAGCCGCTGAGCCACCCAGGCATCCCAACAAAATGATTTATAATTAAAATGTGCATTCTACTTGATCAGGAAATTTCTTTTTGGAATGTTCTAAGGAGATAATCCCAGAGGTTCACAAGCATAAGTGAAAACATATCCAACACAGTATTGTTTATAATAGTGACAAATTGGGGACGCCTGCGTGGCTCAGCAATTGAGTTGCTTGCCTTTGGCTCAAGGCATGATCCCAGGGTCCTGGAATCGAGCCCTGAATCAGACTGCATGGGGAGCCTGCTTCTCCCTCTGCCTATGTCTCTGCCTCCCTGTGTGTCTCATGAATAAATGAATAAAATCTTAAAAAAAAAATAGTGACAAATTGGAAACTAGTCAGCCAAACAGTAGAGGATTGGTTCAGTAAATACATTGAAATATATGCAGCCAATAAAACAGATGCTGGTAAAAAAAAAAAAAAACATATTTATGGGCACAGAAGAAAGAAATTCCAAGACATTGTGTTAGGTGGTAAAAGTGGGATTTGTTTATTTCTTCTTTTAATTGACATTGAGTGCCCACATACATCAGGGCCTCCTCTGGTGACAGGGAGATACAGCAGTGAGGGAAAAAAAAAAGTAAAAGTAACTCTTGCCTTCCTGGGGCTAACATTCTAGTGGCAAATGAAAGATAATAAGAAGTGAAATAAATTATGTAGTTATAAAGCTGTGTGTAGGGATCCCTGGGTGGCGCAGCGGTTTAGCGCCTGCCTTTGGCCCAGGGCGCGATCCTGGCGACCTGGGATCGAATCCCATGTCGGGCTCCCAGTGCATGGAGCCTGCTTCTCCCTCTGCCTATGTCTCTGCCTCTCTCTCTCTCTCTCTGTGACTATCATAAATAAATAAAAGTTAACAAAAAAATTTTAAAAAAAAATAATAAAGCTGTGTGTACAGGATAATACCATTTTTCTAAATGTGTATTTGTGTTGAAAATGTCTGCAAGGAGTTTATTTAATTCATAGTGGCTTTCTGCATGGTGGAGGTTTTTATTTTTCACTTCATACCTTTTATTCCCTGAAGTGTTTTGAATGAGTATTCCTTTTAAATCAGAAGAAGATAACTAAATTTCCATTTTGACAAAAATAAAATGGCAAAATAATGTCTGAATAAATGATACTCACTTTTGCCTTTCCTCAAAGAAATTAAAAGATCAACAACTGTCAAGTGGAAGAGATTTTTTGACATTAAAAAGAAGTGCATGAGGTGCCTGGGTGGCTCAGTTAGTTAAGCCTCTGACTCTTGATTTCAGCTCAGGTCATGATCTAAGAGTTGTGAGATGGAGCCCTGCATCAGGCTCTGCAGGGGGCAGAGAGCCTGCTTAAGATTCTGTCTCTCTCACCCTGCTCGCACACATACTATCTCTGTCTCTCTAAAACTAAGAAGGAGGAGGGGGAGAAGGAGAAGGAGCAGCAGCAGCAGCAGCAGGAGCAGCGGTGGCAGTGGCACACAAATACTGATCAAAATCACAGTGATGTGGAGTGGCATTGCTGGTGGAGATGCAAAATTATACAACCATTTTGGAGAGCAGTTTGGAAGTCTCTTACAAAACTAAGCATACCTTCACCTAAATACCCAGCAGTCACACTCCTTGGTATACAAATGAGTTGAAAATTCACATCTATACGAATACCTGCTCAAGGGTGTTTGGAGAAGCTTTATTCTTAATTGACAAAATTTGGAAGCATCTAAGATGTCGTTCAGAGAGTGAATAGATAAATAAACTGTGGTACATCCAGACAATGGATTATTATTCAGCACTAAAAAGAGATGAGCTATCAAACCATTAAAAGACATGAAAGGAACCTTAAATGCATATGACTAAGTGAAAAAAAGCCAATCTAAAAAGGCTACAAAAAATAAAAATCCACATACTGTGCAATGCCAACTGTATGACATTCTTGAAAATGAAAACTATGGAGACTGTGAAAAAAATCAGTGACCGCCAGGAGTTGGAGTGGGTGGAGAGGGATAAATGGGGAGCACAGAGGATTTTTAGGACAGCAAAACTGTCCTGTATGACACTGTAACAATGGATACATATCATACATTTGTCAAAACCTATAGAATGTACATCAAAAGTGAACTCTAACATAAACTGTGGTCTTTGGGTGATAATGACATGTCAACATAGGTTCATCAATTATAACACATGTATCAGTTTGGTTTGGAATGTCGATAGTGAGGAAGGCTATGCATGGCAGGTAGGGCACGTATGGTAAATCTCTGTACTTTCTGCTCAATTTTTCATAAACCTACTCCAGAAAATAAAGTCTATTTAATTTTTTTTGAACACACAAGAGCTATCACCTCCTCTCCATTAGGATAGCTACTATCAAAAAATGTTAGTGAGGATGTGGAGAAATTGAACACTTATACGCGGTTGGTAGGAATGACAAATGGTGTAGCTGCTGCGGAAAACAGTGTGGTGGTTCCTTAAAAAAAAACTTAAAATTACTATATCATCCAGGAATGCCACTTCTGAGTATAAACCCAAAAGAATTAAAAGCAGCGTCTTGAAGAGGTATTTGTTCATGTTCATTAGCAGCATTATTCACAGCAAACAAGAGGTGGAAATAACCCAAGTGTCCTTCAGTGGATGAATGAAGAAATGTGGAAAATGCCTGCAGTGGAATATTATTCAGCCTTAAAAAGGAAGGCAAGTCTGACACATGCTACCACATGCATGAATCTCGAGGACATGATGCTAAATGAAATAAGCCAGTCACAGGGCAGCCCCGGTGGCGCAGCGGTTTGGCGCCGCCTGCAGCCTGGGGTGTGGTCCTGGAGACCTGGGGTCGAGTCCCGCGTCGGGCTCCCTGCATGGAGCCTGCTTCTCCCTCTGCCTGTGTCTCTGCCTCTCTCTCTCTGTGTCTATGAATAAATGAATAAAATCTTTAAAAAAAAATAAGCCAGTCACAAAAAGACAAACACTGTATGATCCCATTTACATGAGGTACCCAAGTTTGTCAAAGTTGCACAGACAGAAAATAGACGGCTGGTTGCCAGAGGCTGGGGAAAGTTGTTGTTTAATGGGTACAAAGTTTATTTTTTGCAAGATGAAAACATTCTGGGTATTGTTTGCACAGTACAGTGAATATACTTCACATTAGCCAACTGTACACTTAAAAATAGTTAATATGGTACATTTTATGTTACATGTAGCTTACCACAATTAAAAATAAAGAATAAAAAAATAAAAGAAGTGCTCAATCTTCCTAAGAATGTTGTGAAACACAGACACCAAAAAAGAAAGACCTTTGGTTTTTTTTTTTGTTTTGTTTTGTTTTGTTTTTTAAGAAAGACCTTTGATTAAACTTCAGTAAAGCAAATGCTACCAGACAAAATCAAAAGGCAAATCAAAATGTTAAACTGGGAAGAAAATGCATATTTGCAATTGTTGGGATAGGCAAAAGGTAATAGTATCACTAATGAAATGTACCAAGAACTCTTACAATTCAGGAAGATCAAAGTGAACCATCCAATGGAAAAATAGACGTGAACCAGGCATTCTCAGATAAAGACCCCCCCAAAAAAAGTTAATAAATGCTGGATGTGTTCATTCTCATTAGTTACCAAATAATTTTGCATTTTAATCTAATTTTATTTTTTCTAAGTATTTCTGAGTATTATTTTTTTCTAAGCCCAGCATGGAGCGCAACTGTGGTTTAAACTCAAAACTCTGAGATCAAGACCTGAGCTGAAATCAAGAGTCAGAAACTTAACTGACTGAGCCCCTCAGGTGCCCCTGAATTTTAATTTTAAAACAAAAAGGTAGTGGGCCACCTGGCTGGCTCAGTTGATAGAGCATGTGCCTCTTGATCTCAGGGTCATGAGTTCAAGCCCCTCATTGGGCATAGAGCTTACTTAAAAAAATAAAATATGAAACAAGAAGATACTAAGTTTCTCCTTTTGAATTAGGAAAAATTTAAAAGATGGCTAATTGCCACGTGGTTCTTTTGGGCACAAGGAGAGCTGGAGAGGCTCGGTTGAGCTATTGCCCACTGAAGCAAACAACTCAAGATGCAAACACTTATTTCCAATTTTTCTTAAAAAAAAAAAAAACATTGTGTGTATTACTTTTATAATTAGGAAAAAAACAATTCTAAGGTGATAAGTCATATGAAAATTACATGTTTCCAAATGTAATAAATGTACTGGACCAAAAAAAAAATCATTGCTACTCAATGTCTGAAGTGTGTGAAGAAGGAGGTGGTCTCATAAACTATTGGCAGGAATGTAAACTTGTACAACATTTTCAGAAGACAATTTGGCAGTTTCCACCAATATTTCAAATGTTTTTGCTTGGACGCCTGGGTGGCTCAGTGGTTGAGTATCTGCCTTTGGCTCAGGTTGTGATCCCAAGGTCCAGGATCCAGTCCCACATCAAGCTCCCTGCAGGGAGCCTGCCTCTCCCTCTGCTTGTGTCTCTGCCTCTCTCTCTGTATCTCTCATGAATAAGTAAATAAAGGCTTAAAAAAAAAGTTTTTGCTTGATCAAACAATTCTGTTTAAGAAAATTATTATATAGATACACATGCACATAAATGCACTAGTTTTATTAATTGCAACAATGTTTACATAAGTAAAAAATTGGAAATGATGGGACACCTGGGTGGCACAGCGGTTGAGCGTCTGCCTTTGGCTCAGGGCGTGATCCTGGAGTCCAGGGATCAAGTCCCCCATCGGGCTCCCTGCATGGAGCCTGCTTCTCCCTCTGCTTGTGTCTCTGCCTCTCTCTGTGTGTCTCTCATGAATAAATAAATAAAATCTTTTAAAAAAATTGGAAATAACCCAAGAGTCCATCAATAGGATATTGTTTAAATAATTTATAGTATATCCCTACTACGAAAAACTATGCTAGGGTTTAAAAAATTATATGAACTGATTTGGAAAGACACCCAAGAATATTATTAAAAGAATGTGGCAGGACGCTTGGGTGGCTCAGCAATTGAGTGTCTGCCTTCAGCTCAGGATGTAATCCTGGAGTCCCAGGATGGAGTCCCACATGGGGCTCCCTGCATGGAGCCTGCTTCTCCCTCTTCCTTTGTCTCTGCCTCTCTCTCTCTCTCTCTCTCTCTCTCTGTCTCTCATGAATAAATAAATCTTTAAAAAAGAGAGAGAGAATGTGGCAACTTTCAGAATAGTTGTAAAAATATATGTTATCATTCCATTTTTATAAAGTAATATAAAAATGGTAGAAAAATCTGGAAAAATCAGAAAGAATATACATCATACTGTTAACGTGGCCACCTCTGATTCAGGTCTGTGTGAGATTGCAGGAGAGGTTTCCTTTCTAAAATACAAGTTTTTGTACTCTTGAGGGTTTTTTTGCATTGAGTTTTGAAACCCCAGGTGGGGGGGAACAAATCTGAAATGTGGATTTCCTCATAGTATGAAAAATTGAGTACCTCTGGTACCTGATTTAGCCTCCTCCCCCCGCACCCCCACATCTCTCTGTCAATGTCAAGGCAGACTGCACCTCTCTAAGAATTTCCTCAGAGCTTCGGTTTATTCAGATGGCTTTCCTTTCTGATCTCTGGGCTCCTTGGACCCGAATCACAACCAACTCCCTTTGATTACAGGTTCCTTCATTGTTGACTCTGCCAACCAGGTATGAACCTCCTGGCCTCAGTGCTGAGTGCTTAGAAGGAAACAGAGCCAACCCTGACACTGTGAAGGGAAGGGATGCCCACCTTGGATTCCTGATCAGGATGAGAGAGCCTGACGCCCTGTACCCCACCCATGGAGGGAGATTCAGGAGCTCCTGACCCGGCCTGAGCTCCTAGCTTGGCCAGCGAGGACTGACAGCACTCTATCCCTGCTGGACAGCTCCTACCTTGTCTGTGGCCTTGCATGCCCCACCATCTAGTGAGGGCTTCTGCAGGGATCTAAAAGGCTCAGGGAAGCTTCCCGTGAGGCCCAGGATTTAGACCTCACACTAAGCACTCTGGCTAATTGTCAAAATGTAAGTATACCTCACGATGGCTAGTGCCCCTTCCTCACAGGGGACAACCACAAGCCCTCGTGTAAAGCCTTCCCTAACCTATCCTCTGGTTTCTTTCACACCTTATCCACACTTCTGTTAATCCTCAGTTCATGAGGAAGACAGACCTGTACGAGGCCATTGCCCCAGGATACCCAAAACCAGGTAGAAGTCCCATGCAGTGTCCCCGGAGTGGGTGCAGTTGCACCTGTCTGGACAGCTGAAGGGAAATGCCATTCATACCTGGAAAAGAAATCCAGCATGCCCTCCTCCCCTGCTGCCCTCCACACAAGCTCCTTAGTCTTGGGCTGAGTCACGAAGGGGGCAGTATTCCCAGGACACCTTAAGCAGGTATTTGATGCATGCCTCTTCTGGTGAAGGATAGGTATCCTGGGCACCCCCAGAGTTTCTGATTCCACCCATCTGGGTGGAGCATAAGAATGTGCATTTCTAACAGGTTACCAGGTCATGCTGGTGCTGCCTTCTGGTCAGGCTGACGACCACACTTGGGAATCTCTGGGTTTGAAGATGAAGCAGAATCAGGAAGACCAGTGTCAAGGAGCTGTGTCAGGACCAGAGCCTGAAGCAGAGCAGGGCTAGCAGGGGTGAATGGCAGGCTGCAGAGCTGAGGGGCATCTCCAAGAGGAGGGAGCCCAGCTGGTTGCAGAGCATGAAGGAGAGAGGAGTGTCTAGACTGGCCTGGAGTCTCCAGCCCAAAGGACCAAAGGGAAAGACTCTGAGGTAGAGAACCCAGTAGGCCCAGCAGTGTTGAGGAGGGGACAGGGCTCAGGTTTGGAGGGTCATCTGGGGTGAGGACCCCAGGGATGCCGAAAGGCACCCAGTAATTTCCATCTGAATTAATCATCAGGTGTAAGGACTGTGGGAATGTGGGGCTGAGAGGACCTGCCCCAGAGCTGGTGGCCGATAATGATAGTCTCATTTCCCACACTATCAGCCCAGAGGGAGTACATGAACTATGGAAAGAAGAGCAAGAACCACAGGACTGTGAAACATTCTATAAGCTTGTGAGTCTTGTTAGGCGTGTTAAGGCAGCTCCCTTGGTCTGTAATTTCCAAAATTTAGGAACTGACAGAGGGAATCCAGTAAGGAAAGGAAAACAGGAGGGGACAGTGAAGTTCCAGAGGTGGCTTACAGTGTCCAGGCTGACTTGGCCCAGCATTTAGAAGCTTGTGCGAGGGGCAGCGGGTAAGTAGGGCACATGGGATTTCTTTCCCAGCTATGAATGGCATTTCCCTTCAGCTTTTAGCTGTCCTGGGCTTGTATCAGACAAGGCAAAATTACACTCCCTTTGGGGCCCAGCATGGCTGTCCCAGGCCTACCCCAGGGTGGGGGTGCTGCAGGCAGCAGGGCCTGAGGAGGGAGGTGTAGAGGGAGGAGGCCCACTGCCATTCTTGGTATGGTTCTGTCTCAGGGAGCAGAGCTGCATCTGGCCTCACTCTGGGCAGCTTATAAGGCCTGGTGTGAGTTTTGTTGATGCAAGTGCAGCATAAAAGGAACAAATCCGCCAGCACCAGGGCTGTTGCCACTGGAGTCCTTTTGCATACATTTTTCAAATGATAATTCACTCTACCCAGCCCCCTTCCCCACCCCCCAAGGCCGATTTATTGAAAAAACCACCTTATATGGTAATATTGTTAACACACCGTCAGCTGGCCTTTTTAGGGACTCTGTTTAAAGAAGATCCGCCTCTGGGGTTTTATATTGCTCTGGTATTTATGCCAAAGACGCAGCAGCCCTCAGTCACTGGGAGAAGGACCTCTCGGATACTTGGTGAGTACCGCACAGCTTCTGCTAGCCCTAACTTTCCGGGGCTGCCGCCTGGCCCCTGGGTGCAGGAGGCGCCTCCAGATTGGCCTGGCTTCTGTGACGCCGGCCCAAGATCACACGTCAAGGCACTTGGTGGGCAGTGGTGCCTCCAAGCGTGCTGCTGCCTTCCAGGAAAGGGGGATCCTGGACAGCCCTGTGCCTGGACGGCGGGCGGGATACAACACCTGTGGCCTCTGTTCACCCTGTTCACCGGGGCCAGTGCGGATCTCTACCCTCACGGCTTTTGTCATGACTCAGAATGTCTGAGAGGCTGTTTCAGGAAAGCAGATGCTTTGTGGGGTATCTGAATCAAAGCCAACAATGGTCCCAGTATCTGTGAGATGTCTGTGTTGAGAATGGGAATGTATTTTCTTCAGTCCCTTATGCCGTCTGATTCTTACTTGGCTGAGATGAATGGTGTATTTTCTCAACCCCTGAAGGCTCGAGGGTCACTGGGGGTGTGGAAAGTCAGGGCTGGGGCAGGGTCAAGTGTCCTGTGACATCAAGCAGTTTGAGGGCTGGCAGGGACAGGAGAGCCATCTAATTCATTCTGAGGACACTGAGGTCTAGAAAAGTTAAGTGTTGCCCAAAAAGTTCACAGCCAACTGTGAGATCCCCCGCCGATGCCCGCGTCCACCCCACTCATCCCCTCAACACATACACACACAAATAATTGGGAGGGGAAGGAGACCAAGGGACTATTTGCACTCTTGTGACCAGAGTCTGCTAACATCTGCTTGTGGCTGAGGCAGCTTGGTGAAGTGGTGGAGGCCTTGGAGACAGACTGCCCAGCTGCCAGCGTTACTGAGTGACCCCAGTTTTCTCATGTGTAAAATGGGAGTACTAGTATCTCGTCGGAGGGCTGTTGTGGGGATTAAATGAGATCATTCATTTACAGGGTGCACAGATCAACACTGTCAGTGCCCAGCCCTGAGTTTTCAAACTTTAAGAATTACCTGGAGGACGAGTCAAAACCTAGATTGTCCTACCCCCTACCCCAGTCTCTGATTCAGTAGGCTGGAGTGGGACAAGTTCCCAGGTGATGCTAAGGCTACAGGTCTGGGACCACAGTTTGCACAGGGAGGTTCTCAGCGCTTGCTTTTCCTAGCTGAACAAGTTTAGACTTTGAGGTCAGTCCTTAGGGCCAAAAAGCAACAGAGCTTCCTCTAATGGAGACGGATGAGTACTGGAGAAAATGCAAAGAGCAGTGGATACTACATGCCAGGCCTGGGACACCAAATGGGCAGTATGATGTCATGACCTTGAGGCTAGATTTCTTTCCTCCTTCCCTTCGCTCATTCCACCAGCATTTATTGAGTACTTTTTTATGTGCCAGGCACTGTTCCTGCTCCTTAGGGACAGTGTAGGGGCTTCTGCAATCACTAGGAGAGATGACCAAAGAAGTAGATAAAGAAAGCCCAGGAGGAGCCCTCACCCAGCCCAGGAGTAATCAGGGGTGGCTTCCTGGAGGAAAGGGTACCTGAGGTGGGTCCTGAAGTAGGACTAGTCGCCCTGTCAGGGAAGCATGGTCTTTGGACTGTTTAAGTGGTTCAATTCCACCAAATTTAGATTTCAAGGCAAGAAGCAGGGAGAGTTAAGGTCAAGAGGGGCAGGCAGGATCGGATTAGTAGGGTTTCATACACTAAAGGATTAAGCAATGAGGGACCACAGAAGGGTGAGGGCAAGAGATCTGCCCTTTGAAGGGACTGCTCTGGCAGCTGTGAGGTGAGGGGACTGGAACCGGGTGAGAACCGGTTCTCACCGGTGTGCAGGGGTCCTGAGCTGTCCCCCCACCCCGCCAAGTGGCTCCAAGATAGAAAGAAGAGAGCCTGAGGATTGCTTGGGAGGCGGTGGGGAGGAGTCGGCTGTTGGCCTGGCCTCCAGGGTGGGCGGTGCTATTCTCGGAGGTGCAAGTCCAGGTAGAAGACAGTGATGAGCCAGAAGTACTGGAGGTCGAATGAGGTGCCACGGGGCCTGGGGTGCACTTGCCCCGCAGGCAGTTAGTTCTGAGGGTCTGGAGCTCAGGAGAGGGGTTCTGGACTGGAGTGGAACCAGAAGAACGAGTGAGAGACCCGGATGAAAAAACAGAACAGGCCCAGATTCCTGAAGATCAGAAATATTAGTAACCAGAAGTCACTTTTAATTTAATTAATTGTATATCAACCAAGTCAAGAAAACATAAAGGTGATTAAAGATGCTGCTAGAGTTTTCCACCGCAGAAGTGTTTTTCGTTAAATTATTTCTATCTGCCAGCCTCACCAATTGTGTGGATATCTGTGTGTATGTGGATTAAGATAGGCAGCTGCTTAATGTCATTTGAAGCCCTCCCTCTGAAATATTTCTCCAACTATTGTTTGAAGTCTCACCATCTGAGAGTCCTTCCTTTTAGGGTTTAAACTTTTCACTGAAATGAAAATGTTTTTGGAAACTGGAATAAGTTCAACCATCCCTTCAGTAATCATTGATTTGTGAAGTGGATGGTTCCTCTCCTTCCAATATGATAGATTTCATCCTGGGAGCAAGTTCTTTATTTTTAATTCATGAGAGACACACACAGACAGGCAGAGACATAGGCAGAGGGAGAAGCAGGGTCCCCACAAGAAGCCTGAGGCAGGACTTGATTCCAGGGCCCTGGGATCACGACCTGAGCCAAAGGCAGACGCTCAACCAATGAGCCACCCAGGTGCCCCTGGGAACAAGTTCTGATGGAGAAGAGTAAGAGAAATCATAGGAACTATTATTTTTGCAGCCCTTTACAACAGGGGTTGGCAAACTTTTTCTGAGGAGGATCAGATAGTAAATATTTTAGGCTTTGCAAGTCTAAAGGTTTCTGTGGCAACTACTCACAATTGCCATCATAGAGAGAGCAGCCATAGACAGTATGTAAATGAGCAGGTGTGACAAGTTCCAATAAAACTTCATTTATCGGCATTGAAATTTGAATTTCATGTAGTTTTCTTGGGTCATAGAATATTATACTTTGTTTTTTTTGCAACCATTGAAAATTGGGGTACCTGGCCGGCTTAGTCAGTGGAGCATACGACTCTTGATCTCAGGGTCATGAGTTCAAGCCCCACACTGGGGATAGAGATTACTTTAAAAAATAATAAAAGTTTAAGAAAAAAGAAAAATGTTGGGACACCTGGGTGGCTCAGTGGTTGAGCATCTGCCTTTGGTTCAGGGCGTGATCCTGGAGTCCCGGGATTGAGTCCCACATCAGGCTCCCTGCATGGAGCCTGCTTCTCCCTCTGCCTATGTCTCTGCCTCTCTCTCTTTGTGTGTCTCTTATGAATAAATAAATAAAATTTAAAAAAAAGAAAAAAATGTCAAAATCAATCTTAGCTGCTGAAGTATATAAAAAGTGGCATTAGTTTGCTGACCCCAATTTACAATTTATGGAATACTTTCATTTCCGTTGTTTCATTTGCTCCATCATACCAGGAGATAGCCATTACCCTTCCCATTTTACCATTGAGGAAATGGAAGGCCAGAGGGGGAGGTGAGGTGGGGTGTGGGGGGACTGGGCCATGGGAAAGAGTGTCCTGAGGGAGGAGGAGGGCAAAGAAAGGGAAGCTGGAGGGAACTCAGAAGTCAAACTTTGAGTCCTTCAGAGCGACAGGTTGTGGGGCTAACATCTCTGCCCTCATATTTGCCTGGGGTGGCCAGGGACATGAGTAAGTGGACAAATTCTTTGCACTCATTACATCTTTGGGTTTTGGTCACCTTGAGGGGCACGGGTGGAGTTGTGTTTCTAACTCTGTGAAATCCTCAGCAAAGACCAGATGTAGTACGTGCCAGAAAAGCCAGAACAATTTGATTGACTTTCTCTGAGCAGAAAGTGGTTGTGACCCCAGGAAACCACAGTGACTTTGGCTCTGGCTCAGCTGACACGCTAGAACCTAGCCACAGATTGCCAACGAGCAGCTGGGGAAGATCTAGAATTTCTCCTGGCAGAGACATTCCCGGAGAGCCTGGCTCCACAGTAAAACCCTTCTTCCCAGGCAGCGTTGGGCCCCATGGAGGCCCCACTCCAGGCCAGAAGCCCCACCCCTGCCCTCACCTCTGTCACTTCTCATTTGGTTCTGACTTCAGAAAAGCAGATTTCAATTCACCTAAAGTGCTACAGAACAGCATTGTTAACAGCTTTAAGTTGCTTTGTGGCTTGTCTCAGCTGCTCTGCTTGGGAAACAAAGTCCGACATTCTCTTTCTGGAGGGGGATGCAGGGGGAGACAAAGGTGTACATTGATAAGCCAAGCAGGCTTGAACTATAAAATCACACCAGAGAGAAATGCTTAGGGGACCCTCAAGGGAGATAGTCATAGATGCGCAGCTTTTCCTCTTGGCCACCTTCTAGCTTTTGAGGTAGTTTTCCCCTCACAATGGACCACCTTCTAGAACAGGGGAGCACAACTATTTGCTGACTGCCTTGTGAATAGTGGGCATGAGAATGGACTGTGGGGACACAGGAATCCCAGGGGCAGCGCAGACCAGGTCTGGGAGGGGGCCACTCAGGTGGTGGGACTGTCACCCAACACATATTGAGCACCTACTATGTGCTTAACACCCAATTTAGGTTTGGGGGCTATAAACATAAATCACAGACTACACACATAAACACAGACTTAGTCCTGCCATAGGAGGAGTGCAGAGGCTCAGAGAGAGAAATGAACACAGACTCTTTTGTTTAGGGCTTTTGCTGCCAACAGCTCTAGAGAGACAAGCAGAAGCAGAAACACCAAACATGGAGAAGTTAGGACAGCTTCACTGAGGTGATGAGGAAGGTGTAAGCTTCGGGCTTTGGAATCTGTCCGGGTTGATGCCCGCCTTGCCTCTTCCTGGCCAGGAGACCTTGGGCCAATTTCTTAGGCTTCTCTGAGATTTGGCTTCCAAATCCATAACATAGAAATAAAAGACATCTTCCTTTGGGGGTTTTGTGGCGATTAAATAGATAATTTATGTGAAGAGGCCCACATTTTTTAAATTAAAAATAATTTTTACCAAAAATGGAAACATGGAATGTTCTATGTTTCACCTAGTGATGCAACTTGCACCTTTTCCATTGCATTAAATATTCTGCCCTCTCCATTGTATGAAGGTTTCTGGCAGTTAGTTACAGATGAATTTATTATTCAACAACTTCTTTTGACATTAGGTTGTTTCTATTTTTGGTTATTTTAAGCTGTATCACACCAGCTCTTATCCAAATCTTTGCATGCACCCATGAGTGATTCCCAAGGATGAATTCCTAGAAGTACCTTTGTAGAGTTAAAAAGATATGTACAGGGCAGCCCAGATGGCTCAACGGTTTAGCACCGCCTTCAGCCCAGGGCGTGATCCTGGAGACCTGGGATCGAGTCCCACATCAGGCTCCCTGCATGGAGCCTGCTTCTCCCTCTGCCTATCTCTGCCTCTCTCTCTGTCTCTCATGAATGAATAAACAAAATCTTAAAAAAGAAGAATTTTAAAAAGAGATACGTACATTTCTAAGACTTCCAATAAGTTTTTTCAAATTCCCCTTCTGAAAAGTAGTACAGTTTGATGATCATCAGTTATGAATGCAAACCCACCTCCCCACAGTTTTGTCAGCAAAGGTCACCCCAAGAATTGGACATAGTATTCCAGCTAGAGGTGGGGTTAGCTTTTATGCTGGCCACCAGAGTGGCCAGAGTACTGCTAACAGTCCAAATATCCCAGGTCCTGCTCACAGATGCTAAACCAGAGTATCACAGTTTGCTTATTTACACTCATGTACAGAACCTCGTATTTACCCTTTTAAATTTAATATTATTTGCTTCAGTTCATTTTCTCTGTTTCTTGAAATCTTCTTGGGTTTTGATTCTTCCTTGCAACATATTTAATATTACACCCTCTTCCAGCTCTGGAAATTTGGTTGGCATGTGCTCTGTATTTTCATCCAACGCATTTATAAAAATGTGTGACAAAGGACCAAGAGTGGAGCCCTGAGGCATATCGCTGCCTCCAGGTTGATGTCGACCCATTAATTAACACCTTTCAGTGACAGTACCTCAGGCAGCTGTAAATATGCCTAAATGAATTGATTGTTCAGCCCACATGGCTTTGTCAATATAGATATCACAAGAGACCTTGTCAGATGCCACAATCAAGTTAAGCTTGTCTCCCACCTTCTCCTGCATTCCCAGCCCACAGCTGTCCTGGGGAAGAAAAGGGAAGGCTGTCACTGCCAACATTTGTTCTTGGTAAACCCTTACTGATTATAAGAAATCACTGCTTCTTTAATCATGCTTTCTTTAACAGTGCCTTCTGGAACCTGCTTAATATGCCTTCTGGAACCTGCTTAATGTGCATATCAAGATTATCTGAGGTTTTAAAAATCCTCTTTCTTTCCCTCTTTGAACACTGGAACACACTTTGCCCATCTTCAGTCTTCTGACATGGTGGAAAGTTAAAGATCTCTGCAATCCCGAAACTGCTCGGGCCAGAAACAACATTGTTTTAAGCAGCTAGGTGAAGGGACTTTCTTTCTGTCTCCATTCTGTCGCAAACCTTAATTTCCCCTTACCAATGTTGGGTCTATTTTTGTTATTCTGAAAATTCTCCTCGACAACCAATGATTAATTCGCTCATTCATTTCGATGACAAACATTTAAGAGCCCACTTTGTGCGAGACATTGTGTTGGGCACACTTCAAGAATCGCGGGGGAACAGGACAGACACAGCTCTTGCTTTTGCAGAGCTACAAACAAGTCAGGATACGCGGAGTTGATCGCTGCTTGTGCAAGTCCAGGGTGCTGTGGGGCAAAGAAGGGGGGACCCAACACACAGGTGGGCCAGAGGAGCCTCTTGAAAATGCAGTGTCCAATGCAGAGGGCTGGCAGGTGACAGGAGTTACAGTAGCAAGCAGATGTGTGTTGGGGAGAGTGCTCCAGACTCTGTGTCTAAAGGTCCAGCAGGGAGAGAAGACAATACAGTTCAGAAAGAAAGAAAGTCCATATGGGCAAAATGAGAAGGCCAAGAGGGGGCAAGAGGGAAAGAGAACCTGGAGTCACAGGCCAGGCTAGACCTTGGGGGATCTTGTACCCTGAGTCAAAGATCTGGGGCTTGATCCACGGCCATGGGGAATCATGGAGGGGACAGGGACAGAGGCAGAGCTGGATCTAGAAAGTCACAGTGGCCTCTTCCCTAGCGAACACTGCTTTGAATATAACAGGGAGAGCTCCCTTTTAGCCTTAAAATTATGTTACTAAGCTTCTGCTGAGCCTTGACTTAGCCTTTCTGACATCATATGCATAGGTCTAAGGCTCTGTCTCCTCTTTCACTTTGTCCACCTTCAGCGTGAGGTCACGGAGGGACCAGGTCTCTGTAGCACTTAGCTCCTTCCCGCCTGTGGTCGGGTATTCTGAATGAAGCTTCCACAGGCCCCTCCTCAGCAGCCACCTCGTCCTTTCTCTGGACTGCTGAGAGTTGGCCTCCCTGAGTCCTGGGACAGGGCCCTTCTCACCGCCACCCAGTCTACCACGCCACCCAGTCTACCACGCCACCCCCACCCCCGCTCCCCCTGCCCATCCCCCTGGCTCCCCAGGCTAGGAGGTTGTCTGTGCACCGATTCCTGAGCTTTTGCTGCTTCTCCTTTGTCACTGAGTGCCAAGAAGTTGCCAGATGTTGTCTTCTAGCCTCCTCGAAGGAAAGAAAACCTGCAACAGGTGTGGGAAAAATAAATTCCCTCACCACGTTGCAGCCATCCCAATGCCACGAGGAGCATCAGCAGAGGGTCTACTGTTTTCTCTGTGAGGAGAGAGGGGACCATGCTTCCCATCAGGAATCCTCTCTCCTAAAAAAAAAAAAAAAAAAAAAAAAGGAATCCTCTCTCCTCTTGGGCTGCCCTTCTCTGAGGCCCTTCCACCCTTAGGATTGAACATTTCGCCCGTAACTATTGCATATTTTCTTCCTTAATGGCATGTTATGTTGTTGGTTTTTCTTATAACCTATACATGAATACAGGGTCCTTGGGAAAAAATGGAAACATGACGGCTGTAACCCAGCACCTCCTCTTCCAGGCCCCTTCCTCCTCCAGAGGTAATCAGGGCAATCAGTTGAAGACTTTCTTTTTCAGAACTTTTTGCTCAGAGTTCATGTCCACAAAAAAGAAAATGGTGAAAAATACACAATATTGCTTTGTGCTTTAAAAAGAACTCCTGTAAATTGTTTTATATTACACGTTCTAATCTGCAACTTGTTTTGTTCACTCAGTGGAATGGTTTACAAACCTATCCACTTTATTTTTTTTTAAAGATTTTATTTATTTATTCATAGAGACACGCACAGAGAGAGGCACAGGCACAGGCAGAGGGAGAAGCAGGCTCCATGCAGGGAGCCTGACGTGAGACTCAATCCAGGGTCCCCAGGATCAAACCCCAGGCTGTAGGCGGCGCTAAACCGCTGGGCCACTGGGGCTGCCCAACCTATCCACTTTAATCCTTGTAGATCTGCCTGCCTCTTCTCTGGACTTCAGTGTGGAATCCCACAATTTGGATCTTTGAGTTGTTCCAAGTTGTAAGTTGGTGTTTTTCTCGAGTTAGAGTACCTGTTTCCCTACACCTTTGCCAACACCTACGGAATCTTAACACTATAATGGGTGAAAATGGTCTTATTTCCCTTGTACTTCCCTGATAACTAGTGAGGCTAAGCATCTTTGCAGACTTGTGGGACATTTCTATTTCCTTTTCTGTCAATTATATGTTCATACTCTGTTTTTCTTTTGAGCTGTTTACTTCTTTCTTAGTGATTTGTAACAGTTCATTCATATTATAAATAATCCTTTGTTGAATATACTGTGAATTTTTTCAACTCCTTTCCTAAACTTCACATCTTTAGAGATTCTCTTCATTGGATTAAAGCTTTGTAGCCATTTCAGGCCCTTAAGAGACACATGGATTCATTTGTTAGGGCTGTCAGAACAAAGTACCTTAGAGAGGGTGCCTTAAACAACACACATTTATTTTCTCCCAATTCTGGACGTTAGAAGTCTGAGTTCACAATGTTGGCAGTGTTGGTTTCTTCTGAGGCCTCTCTCCTTGGCTTGAAGATGACTACTGCCTTGTTGCTGTGTCTTCACGTGGTCTTCCCTCTATGTGTGTCTGTGTCCTAACTTCCTCATCCTATTAAGATATCCATCTTATTAGATTAGCCATATTCAACACCAGTCAGATTAATGACTTCATTTTACCTTAATTACCTCTCCAAAGATCCTATTGCCAAATACAGTCACCCTCTGACATCTTGTGGGGTTAAGATGTCAACATAGGAATTTGGGGAGGGGAGTGAAACACAATTCAGCCCATGACAACAGGGTAGAGAGAAGAAGTCCACCTGCCAGAGAGTGGGAGTCCAGGCCTATGCCTGTCCCTGGTGGAATTGGGCCCTGGTTGGAGGTGGAGTCAAGCTCCAAAACCGAGAATCCTGTCTCCAGCATGATTGTGACAAGTGGCTGACTACTTCTCTTCTCTCCCTGCTCCAAAGGTGCTCCAGTCCCTGGTTCACTTGGCCACCCTCACTATGTGTGAAGAGGAGACCACCGCGCTCGTGTGTGACAATGGCTCTGGCCTGTGCAAGGCTGGCTTCGCAGGGGATGATGCCCCCCGGGCTGTCTTCCCCTCTATCGTGGGCCGCCCTCGCCACCAAGTATGTGCTCATCTGGACCCAAAGCTTTGAGCTACTAGGAAAAAGCGCTGCATAGTGGACACCGTATTGAACTCTGAGTGTGTGTGAGAGTGTATGTGTGAGTGAGAGGTAGGTGTGTGTGTGTGTGTGTGTGTGTGTGTTGAAGGTGGGGGACTCTCTTCTGAGTCCCTTCAGATAGAAATATCCAGGACCAAACCCAATATATCCCAGGTATGCAGGGATGGAATTATGTCTGGCTTAAGTCTTTGGGGTTTCTAGGTTTGGAAGAAACTTTTTACAAACACATACAAGTAAACAAGACCATGGCCTTTAAGAAATGAATACTCTGTGAACTAACTTGAGATCACAGGCTAGCATAGAGACAAAATACTTCACCAGGGGGAACGTAAAGGAGGGAGAGATTAAATCTGAGCAGAGGGACCAGGGAAGGAGAGGCTTTGGATAATTGAGGATGTGGATCTCCACATATAGAGGGGAGAGCAAGAACCAAGATCTGGAGATGTAAAAATGCAAGCAGAGGTGTTTGAGGAAGACAAATACCAGTCCTGTGTGTGCAAAGTAAGGCAAGAAATGTATAGAAGTCCTTGCTCGCTCAGAAAATGATATTGCCTTAGGAGCGAGAAGAGAGGCAAGCCCACAGGAAACCCTCTGCCTTCTCTCCCTGCCACCTCCACGGTCATGGGTGTCTGCCTTGCCCTTGTCTCTTTCTGTCCTGTCTCCAGGGAAGAAGGGTATCTTTCCTATCTGTATCCTTCCTCAGAGACCATCCAATTCCTGGGTCACCCTTCATGAAGCCCTCAGCCAACTCACTCCTTCTTATCTTTTGCATCGCAGGGTGTCATGGTGGGAATGGGCCAGAAAGACAGCTACGTAGGGGATGAGGCCCAGAGCAAGCGAGGGATCCTGACTCTCAAGTACCCCATTGAGCACGGCATCATCACCAACTGGGACGACATGGAGAAGGTATTGGTGGACTCACCCTTTGGGTATAATAATGCATCATCATGACCCTCATCTCCCCCAGGCCTCCGCCCTGTCCACTGCCTCTAAAATGTTTCTCATATCCTTCTTTTCCTTCCTGTCCAACCACATGGCTACTCTCCATGGGGCTGCCAACAGCTCTCACTGGATGGTTGCAATGGCTTTCTGATTTCTTTGTCTCCTGCCTCACCATCCATGAATTCTCTACATTGCGGCAGAACTTGTCTTTCTAAAACCAGATCACATCACTCACCTCTCTGGGAATCTTCAGTAGCTCCTCATTAATTGGAGTAGGAATAGGTCCCTAACTTCCTGTCTGGCATCGAAGGGCCTGTCTCACCCAATGCCCAGTTTCATCCTCGCAAGCAGCTCTCAGCGAGCAGGGCTTAATGCTACTGCTGCCGCCTCTTCAGGCATAAATGGCTTCTCTCCCTTTCATGTTCTCTGTCATGACCTCAGGTAGGTACATTGATGCCAGGTTGTTATGCTGATTCTCTAATGAAAATTCTAAGTAGGACTCTCTATAGGTTTTTAGAAGCTTGTGTGTGTGTGCAAGAAGATACAGAGGTGGGGGGCAATTTTTAAATGGTAGTTTGTGATCAACAAAATCATGTGTGTGAAATGCTAATGGAGCTCTTCTAGTATTCTTTTTTTTTTTTCTTCTAGTATTCTTTTGATAAATTCTGCTGACATTAGTCTGAGAATCCTTGTTTCTGCGAGGAGTGCCTTTTGAAGTGTAATAGAACAGACTGCAACCAGAAATAAAGAATGTTGCTGTGAAATCTGTAATGCACCCTACTTTTCTCTAAATCCCAGACTCAGTCACTCTGGGTGTGAGATAAATAGACACAACACTATAGTTTTCGCTTCGCACCATGGAGTGGCTAAGAGCTCCTGCCCTGGAGGCAGTGGCAGGGAGGTCTGGGAGCGAGTCTTCCTTTTGAGCCTCAGTTTCCTCATTTGTGCAGATAAAAATACTTTCTTCATTAAAGTGCTTTGGAAATTGAATTAGGTACTCAGTATAATCTCAAGGCATCCAACATACTTCATTCTCAATAAATAGCATATATTATTCATATGGATCTAACAGCATCTAATTCAAAAACATATTAGACAAAATATTTTAGTATAAATATATTTTAGCACAGTAGTAACAATGTGTGAACTCTTTATTTCTAAATTTTTTTAAAAATTTCATTTATTTATTTGAGAAAGAGAGGGAGAATGAGCGGTGGGGAGGGGCAGAGGGAGAGAGAGAGAGAAGCAGACTCCCCGCTGAGCAGAGAGCCAGTTGTGGGGCTGGATCTTAGGACCTAGAGATCATGACCCGAGCCAAAGTCTCACACCTAACCGACTGAGCCACCCAGGCGCCCCTCTTTATTTTTTTTTATTATGTTTTTAGATTTTTAAAAAGATTTATTCATGAGAGACACACAGAGAGAGAGAGGCAGAGACATAGGCAGAGGGAGAAGCAGACTCCATGCAGGGAGCCTGATGTGGGACTCCATCCTGGGACTCCAGGATCATGCCCTGGGCCGAAGGCAGGAACTAAATCGCTGATCCACCCAGGGATCCCCTCCTCTTTATTTTTTTGATATATTTTATTTATTCTAAAGATTTCGAAGGGGGGCAGCCATGGTGGCTCGGCTGTTTAGTGCTGCCTTCAGTCCAGGGCGTGTTCCTGGAGACCCGGGATCGAGTCCCACATCAGGCTCCCTGCATGGAGCCTGCTTCTCCCTCTGCCTGTGTCTCTGCCTCTCTCTCTGTGTGTGTCTCTCATGAATAAATAAATAAAACCTTAAAAAAAAAAAAGATGTTTTAAATTTATTTGAGAGAGAGCAAGAGTGAGGGGAGGGGCAGAGGGAGAAACAGGCTCCCGCAGAGTGGGGAGCCCAACTTTGGACAGAATCCCAGAACCCATTCCAGTAAAAAAAAAAAAAAAAAAAAAACCCTCACAATTTAAAAAATTGTATATATTTACGGTGTGACCTAATGACTTGATAGATATTTATATTTGTAAGAGTTACCACATTCAAGCTCATTAGTGTATCTATCACCTCACATAGTTACTTTTTTTTCTTGTACTGACAACACTTAAGATTTACCTCTTAGCAAATTTCAAATACACCATGCTATACGTTAAGTCTCCAGAATTTATTCATCCCACATAACTGAGACTTTGTACACATTGGCCAACATCTCCCTATCTCCTCTCCCCCCAGCTCTTGGTAAATACCATCCTACTTTCTGCTTTTATGAGTTTGAGTAAAAAAAGAAAAAAAAAATCACCATTTTTAATCCTGAAAAATAATCATAAGATATGTCTGGAGAAATAAATAAGGCTAAAATTTATGAGAACAAAATGAGTGAGAAAAACTATGACAGGAGACTTGCCATATCCACATATTAAAATATAATATAGTTATAAAAATTAAAATAGTTTGGTACCAGAACAAAAATAAAGAGGAAATACATGATAAATGAAACTTTGAACTCTAAAAGGAGAAAAGGATTATTCAGTGAATTATTCCAGGACAACTGATGAGTTATTTTAGGGATGGAGAGTCTTCTTTGCCTTATACCATTTCACCAAACACATATCAATTGAATATAAAAGCTAAATATAAAAATTCAAATGGTAAAAAAAAAATACAATATAGTAAGCATGAACACTCATCAAATTTCTGCTGAAAGAAGTCTTAGAGGAAAAGATAACAAATGTGATTTCTTAAAAATTATAACTTCTAGTATGTGAAAAAAAATAACCAGATTTATTTATTTTTTTTTTTCTCCAATAACCAGATTTATTTATTTTTTTTTTTCTCCAATAACCAGATTTAAAAGATAAACAATAAATTGCAAAAAAACTCACGATTGCAATGAATATTACATTAACAGCTAGTGTAAATTGATCATTAAAAATACATTTTCACCAGACAAATAAACAAAGGATACGATCAATTTGCCAAACAGAAATTGTAAAAAGTTGCAAATATGAAAAAACTTAAACTCATTTGAAAGAAATGTAAATTTTCAAAATTAAACAATGTTTCCCTATCAAATTATTTCATATACTAAGAGCAAGACCCCTGAATACAGGTATGGGTAAAACGGGCTTTCTTGTTCTGGAGTAGAGTGATATAACCTCTTTCTTGGGAATAAAAATCGAAGTCTTCCAATTGCCATGCTCTTTAGCCTAGTAATTCCACTTTAAAAATTTTTTCGGGGGGGGGGGCGGGCCCTGGGTGGTTCAGTTAAACATCTGCCTTCAGTTCAGTCATGATCCCAGGGTCCCCGGATGGAGCCCTTTGTAGGGCTCCCTGCTCTGTGGGGAGTCTCCTCCTTCCTTTCCCTCTGCCCCTCCCCCTGCTTATGCACATTCTCCCTCTCTCTCAAATAAATAAATAAAATCTTTAAAAAAATAAAAAATAAAAATTATTTATTTGGAAACATCCTGAATGGCAAAAAAGAAAATGTAATATACACAAAGATAACTATGACAGGATTATTTGTAAACAAAAATCAAAGATACCATGAATAGTAATATTAAATACATGATGGTATGTGATGAAATGTTATGTAAGCATTAAAAATAAATGTAAACATAAATGTTTACTATGGAAAAGGATATTATTTATGTTACAGTAATTGCAAAATGGCAGGAAACAAAATTGAGTGTAAAAGTATAAAAATAGGGGATGCCTGGGTGGCTCAGCAGTTTAGCGCCTGCCTTTGGCCCAGGGTGTGATCCCAGAGTCCTGGGATGGAGTCCCACATCGAGCTCCCTGCATGGAGCCTGCTTCTCCCTCTACCTATGTCTCTGCCTCTGTGTGTGTGTGTCTCATGAATAAATAAATAAAATCTTTTTAAAAAGTATAAAAATAGCATAATAATAAATGAATACAAGTATATGAGATAAATAAATGGTGATAGAAATAAGTTTGAAAATATTTAAAGGTGAAAGATTAGTAAGAAGAAAAAGCCAAAGTGCTAATTATTTATTACTAGGTGATGGAAATGTGGCTGACTTTTACTCCTCCTAAAAATATTTTTCTAATTTTAAAATTATTAACATCTTTAACTTTTAAAGTACTTTATAAAAGCTCTAAATAGTGAAATGAAATAAAGTGCAGGTGTTGGGGCCTAACACTCAAGATTCTGATTCATGGGTCTAGGTTACAGCCTGGAAGCCTTCACCTATGACAGTCATGCCAGGTGATTCTGCTACAAAGCATCTGGGACCCACATTTGAAGAAATACTGACATCACTCAATTAAGACTAATTGACATTCACGCCTTCTGTGAAACTTTCACAGACAGGGCCTCTGTCTACTTATGCCATTTTGTCAGCCTCAGATGCCCTTCTCAGCTGCTGGAGACCTTCCTTTGTGCCTGCAGGGCCTGATCAAATCCCCCAGATAATGAACTGCCTCTTCTTTTACTCAAAATGCGGATGTATCTTTGTATGTTGTCTTCTTGGGTGTTTTTCTCCCCTCCAGACTTTGAAACCAAGATCCAGGGGCCTTATCTGATTCATATCTACCCTCACCACAGTTAGCACCATCCTAACCCAAAGTAGAGTGCCCACAAATATATGGGGTACAACAGGGCAGATGATCCTATGCCCTGCCTCTAAGGAAATCAGAGCCTATGTCCCTGACACTTTGCTGAATCCCTCTAAAATAAAGACTCCTGTTTGGTCATCTTGGATCACTGAACATAGTGGGAAGAAATGCCTTCCTCTAAGGCAGTAATTCTCAACAGGAGCAATTTTGCCTCCTGAGGGGCATTTGGCAATGTCTGGAGACATTTTTGCTTGTCACTGCTGGAGAAGTGCTTCTAGCATCTAAGTGGGTGGAGTCCAGGAATGCCAAACATCCTATAATGCACTGGTCAGCTCTCCATGTCGTGGAATTATCCAACTTAAAGTGTCAAAGTACGGGATCCCTGGGTGGCGCAGCGGTTTGGCGCCTGCCTTTGGCCCAGGGCGCGATCCTGGAGACCCAGGATCGAATCCCACGTCGGGCTCCCGGTGCATGGAGCCTGCTTCTCCCTCTGCCTATGTCTCTGCCTCTCTCTCTTTCTCTCTCTCTGTGACTATCATAAATAAATAAAAATTAAAAAAAATAAAATGTCAAAGTGCTGAGGTTGGGAAACCCTGCTCTAAAACACCAGCCTGGTCAGTAATAAACAGTGACAGTTCAAGCATATCTGTCAGGTTCCCAGCAGGACATAATATACACTAAGTGGGTGTTTTAAAATTAAGGAAGGACTACTTAGAGAGATGTGAACAGGGTTATGGAACCAGAAAGGAATGTTGAGGCAGTCAAGTACTAGGAACAGAGGAAAGCTCTTATACCCATAAACCTGAAGGATGGGGGTGGGGCAGCATCACTACAGCTGGAAGAGGGGCTATCCAATAGGAGCTGGGCTCACAGAAGGCCACAACATTGCTTGGAGAAACACCCTAACCTCTCTCCTATTCCCACTCCCCAGCCTCTTATTGATATCTTTCATCAACCAAACACAGAAGCCAGGAAGCAAGGAATACCGAGAGATGTAATTGGCCTGGCCCTGCCCCCAAGGAAGAAAGCAGGGAGAGACAGAAGAGTAAAGAGGAGGGAAGTTCAGATGGGAATAATCTATAGACTGAGTATATTGGCCATAGGTCCGCATCCTATCTGGGACCCTGTTGAAAAGGAACATAATCTCTAAAGGTCAAGCAGAGGTTCCCAGGACTCACAGTCTCCTCTCCAGAACCCAGCCTGTGCTATGAATATCGTGTCATGCTCCCCCATCATGGGCATACCAACTGGAATTTCCTAGGAGTCTCCTTGTCTCATTTGACTTTTGTCTCAACCAGATCTGGCACCACTCCTTCTACAATGAGCTGCGGGTAGCACCTGAGGAACACCCCACCCTGCTGACAGAGGCCCCCCTAAATCCCAAGGCCAACAGGGAGAAGATGACCCAGGTAAGAGGCCAGAAAGTCTTGAGCAGAAGAATACAGCATGGATCCCTTCTCCCTTTCATGCATACAGTACAACAAAAAATTTTGAGGACATGCTCTGTGTATAGTCTATGCCAGGCCCTATGGGAGGTAGGAATAGGATAAATAGGCACAGCCCTTGCTCTTAATAAGATCCCAAACCATCCTGTGGGCCGAGAGGTGCTGTGATTTCTGTCACATCATCCTTTATCCTGCACTGTCCTTTCAGATCATGTTTGAGACCTTCAATGTCCCTGCCATGTATGTCGCCATTCAAGCCGTGCTCTCTCTTTATGCTTCTGGCCGCACAACAGGTGAGTCTGTTCCCTTCCTGACTAGGAGGGGCGGAAGGGAAAGTGGGGCTCCTGCAGTGGTACCTGCTCAGGAGAATCAAAGAGACAGCCAAAGTCCAGGGAAAATCCTGCTTAGGAGTAACAGAAGGGAAGCCCACGTGGAATTCATTCAGGTCTACCCAGTAGAGCTGGCAGGAATTTATGTGGACAAAACATGGCTAGTGCATCCAGCGGGGGCATTTTCCCTCACAGCCATCAGTCCCCAAGATTACACACACTTTCCCACAACACTGGAATGTTTCTGCTCATGAACCTGTGATGGCAGATGTATATGTGCCCTTGGTATGGAAAGGTGCTCAAGGAAATGGAGGGAACTTCAAGATAAAGCAATTTGTCATGGGGACTTGACAGCTTCCATGAACATAGTTCAACATTCATTCACTCAAGTATTCGTTATTTGTTCATTCATTCATTCATCAGATATTTTCCATTACTCCCTACCATGTGCCAAAGACTGAACCAGGCCATGGGCACACACTGACAGGCAAGAGAGCCCTGCCATCATAGAGCCAACAGTTCACTGTGTGTGTGTGTGGGGGGAGCGGGTGTGCACAAAAACAAAATATAATTTCACTGCTGATGACAAGGACAGTGATGGGGAATGTATGATGGTTCTATAGTTTGTTTTACCATTTCTCTACTACTGGACTTTCAGGTTGTCTCCAGTTTTAATTTTTTATGATAAAATATGCTGGGATCAGCATCCTTGTACAAGTATAAGCTACTGGTCCCTGGATATTTATTTTGCCCTACTGAACCATCTTATTAGTGTTAATCATGTCTCAGTTGTTTCTCTTAGGTTTTCTAGGTATACAGCCTCATCATCTACAAACAATGACAATTCTATTTCCTTTTGATAATACTTCTTATTTCCGTTTTCTGTCATATTACATTGACTAGAATGTTTAGGACAGTATTAATAATGCAATCTAACAGTATTAACAGTTTCTCCCTTGATTATGAAATGGCTGTTGGATTGAGAGAGATTTATTATCATTGTTTTTTTTTTAAGATTTTATTTATTTATTCATGAGAGAGAGAGAGAGAGAGAGGCAGAGACACAGGCAGAAGAAGCAGGCTCCATGCAGGGAGCCTGACGTGGGACTCGATCCCTGGTCTCCAGGATCAGGCTCTGGGCTGAAGATGGCGCTAAACTGCTGAGCCACCTGGGGTGCCCTATTATCATTGTGTGTGTGTGTGTGTGTGTGTGTGTGTGTGTGTTTTAAGATTTATTTATTTTTTCATTCAGAGAGAGCGAAGAGAGAGGCAGAGACACAGGCAGACTCCCTGCAGGAAGCCTGACGTGGGACTCGATCCAGGGTCTCCAGGATCACACCCCAGGCTGCAGGCGGCGCTAAACCGCTGCGCCACTGGGGCTGCCCCCTATTATCATTGTTAAAAAGTTCATTTCCCTCCATGGTTTACTAAGTTTCATCAGTAAGGAATGTTAATTTTTTTTTCAAATTGGCTGGTTTTTATAAAAAAAAAAACCCAGATCTAACATTCTCCATGCACGTACATATGTGTTAAAGCCAGAAGGATGTGCAAATTATCTAGTCTCTCTTAAAGAATGTGCAATTGAGATGCACGTTGACTAAATATGCAGTACTGTGAAAGTGTTTTAAGGAATACAAGAAGAGGTTTTACTTGCCTTCTATAAGGTTACAGTCTCATTTGGGAGAATAAATGATGTTCACAAAAAATATTATTGATGATACACGGTGGGTAAATTTTCTCAGCTGCTAGAGAAAAATATGGTAGTTGAAGACCATGTGGCAGCTGGTCCAGAAAGATGAAAGACAAGAAATTTTCATAGCTCTTATCCCCTCTGTCCATAGGCATTGTGCTGGATTCAGGGGACGGTGTCACCCACAATGTCCCTATCTATGAGGGCTATGCACTGCCCCATGCCATCATGCGCCTTGACCTGGCTGGCCGTGACCTCACTGACTACCTCATGAAGATCCTCACAGAGAGAGGCTATTCCTTTGTGACCACAGGTATCCAGCCCCTGTCCTGATTTTAACTTGAGCTCAGACCAAATCTGTTCTAGGACCAGGTGTTCTCTGATGAAAAGTCTGTGGGCCTGCTTGTCCTCAAACTCTCTTGAAATAGATGGGGAGGATCCTAGGCTGGGGCTGGGCCTCTGGACAAGACCAGATGATCAAGGCAGCCTTACTTATGGAGGAAGGTTCCCAACCAAGATGCTCTGGGGATAGGGACAAGGTCTCCTTAAGTGCCCTTGCACAGCATTCCCTCTCTCCCCAGGGATCTCCATGTCTACACCAGGATCAGAGCTGGGTTTTCCAAGGTTGAATGGTAGTAAAAATCTGACGACACACTTTGTTACCTAGGGGCATTTATGGTTTGTCTGAGGACACATGGAATAAATAAGGTCCAAATTTCCAAGGCAGAGTTGTTATGCTTCAATGCCCACCCTGGGCAAGAGGAGATTTTAGGCAGGGGCTTTCCCAGATTCTGTAAGACCACATCAAATCCTCCTGTATCTCTACCATAAAAGTGTCCTGTAAGGCCCCCAGGAAGGCCCATAGCTTTGTCAGCGCAAAGTAAAGACACAAGGAGAAAAGCCCCTGCAAAGTTTTGCCTGGGAATCAAGATTTTTGAACTTGCACTTTAGGAAGAGGAATGAAAAATTAACATGAGTCCTAAGAATGAATCAAAGCAGAAGAGGAGGTTTTCATGGAGATCAAAATAGGAAAACTAACAGAACAGAGTATCTACTTTCTGTCATTTCTACTCTTTCTAGCTGAGCGAGAAATTGTGCGAGATATCAAGGAAAAGCTATGCTATGTGGCCCTGGACTTTGAGAACGAGATGGCCACAGCAGCCTCCTCTTCCTCCCTGGAGAAGAGCTATGAGCTGCCAGATGGGCAGGTCATCACCATTGGCAATGAGCGCTTCCGCTGCCCCGAGACCCTCTTCCAGCCTTCTTTCATTGGTGAGGTTCTGCCCACTGTCCCTGCTAACTGGTGTGGAGGAGGTGGAGGACTGGGGAAGGGAGGGAGAAACACCAGGAGTCATGCACACTTTGTTTATAGTTTATACATAGCCCACATTCCCAGGAAGGGCCAAAAAACACATCAACAATACAATCAGATAAAATCTAATTTTTATTTATTTTTAAGATTTTATTTTTTAAGTAATCTCTACATTCAACATGGGACTCAAATTCGCAAGATCAAGTGTCACATGCTCTACCAACCGAACCAGCCAGGCACCCTGATAAAATCTAACTTTAAATAAAAGGATAAGAAAATCAAAATAAAAGAAAAGCAGAATAGGGAATATAACATAAAACTAAGAATAAGGTTAATACACAAAGCACTTCTTGGATTGCTGAACATTTAGGTCACAGGAGCCAAAACCCAGAGCGGTAAGTTGGATGGGTTTCGGGTCAGATACAGTCTCAGATCCTGACTCTGTCCTTTCCAAGCCTGTCACCTTGAACGTGTTACCTTCTTTAAACCTCGGTTTTCTCATCTATAAAGTGGAAATCATGATAGTACCAACTAGATAGGGTTGTAACAAGGATTACATAAGAATATTTCATACAAGGACAACTACTTTCTTGAGGAGTGTATAGGAAGAGTTGGGCCTGTAAGCAAATGTTAATAGACAGTGTAGTGGTACATAGCAACTGAGCAAAGTGATATAAGCCTAAGAAATCAGTAAAGACTTCTTAGGGAAGGAGAACATTTGAACAGAATCTTGAAAAATGAGCATCATTTGATCGTATCTGGGGATGGAAGGAGTGCAGAATGGGGAATGGCATACAGGGTAGATGGAAGGGTACATGTAAAAGCGCGGTGATTGAAAGGTCATGTTCAACTTGGGACATGATGAGAGAAATGTGGGGTGTGTGTGTGTGTGTGCACAAGGGAAACTGGAGGGAGTTGCTGGACCACACAGAGTGTGGTGGTTAATCACACCAGCAATGATGTCCCTGAAAGTTTTAGGCAGCAGTGTAGCAAGACCAAGTTTGTATTTTAGAAAGATTCCTCTAACCTCAGTGTGGAATTTTGTCACATGCAGAAAAGACTAGAGGTGGGGAAGCCTACCTCTAGGTATGTGGACATGAGCTGGTTTGGCATGCAGCCTTTCACTGTGAAAGGCCTTGCTGCCAGGATAACATGGACCTGTAGATGGGGGAGGGGGGCTGTCAAAGATGACATGACATTGCATGTCAAAGAAGACACACAATGGAATATTTTTTGACAGTAAGGCTGCATATTATATGATTCTATTTATAGGAAATGTCCAGAACAGGCGAATTTATAGAGACAGAGAATAAATTAGTGGTCACCAAGGTTAGGGGGAGGGAGGAAGAGGAAGATCACAGTGTCTGCTAATGGGTATGGAATTTCTTTTTGGGGTATTATAAATGTTCTAAAATTTTGGCAACAGTTGCACAATCTGTGAATCTACTAAAAACTACTGGACTATACACTTTGGAAGGGTGAATATTATGATATATGAATTATAGCTCAATAACGCTTGAAAAAAGCTGACTCAGGGAAAGTGTTCCCTTAGAAATATACTTCAGCTGATCAATGTGAAAGATCAATGAGAACAGGAGGAACCAAGGGCCAATTAAAGGTCGGATCCTGTAATCTATTCAGGAGGTGATTAAGGGTCTGAACTAAGGTAGCTGCAACAACAGAAGAGTCACTTGAGGAGTCGGAAGTGTGGGTATTTATGAAGTGATGGATGCTGACTAGATACTATGGCCTATGCTAGGCATGGAGTCTGCCGGGATTCATGAAACCACCTACAATTCCATCATGAAGTGTGACATCGACATCCGCAAGGACTTATATGCCAACAATGTCCTTTCCGGGGGTACTACCATGTACCCTGGCATTGCTGACAGGATGCAGAAGGAGATCACAGCCCTGGCCCCCAGCACCATGAAGATCAAGGTGAGTCCTGCCCCACTTCCCCCCCATCCTGTCCTTCGGACAAAGACCTACCTACCTGAGCAATGCTCCAGAACAGTCTGCCGGGCCCATAGAGTGGTGGTCTCCTGAGCTCAGTGTTGTCCTGGCCTGGGACAGATTTCATCTCAAAGGATTATGTCCTTGGGCACTGATGAGTTGGAGACATGTTTAGCATGAGATCTCAAACATAATCGTATGATGTCATATGATTTGAGAAGGTGGTGAAAGAATTTGGGATGAGAACATTGAGGGGTTTGAGGATGCAATCAGGAGGAGAGAAATAGAGGGCAAAGAAAAGAAGCAACACTACAGCATCTTTAGACTTTAAAAGGATGTGGGGGGATGCCTTTAAAAGGATCAGGCGCCTAGGTGGCAAGTGGTTGAGCATCTGCCTTCTGCCCAGGGCGTGATCTGGGAGTCTCATGATCAAGTCCCACATCGGGCTTCCTTCATGGAGCCTGCTTTTCCCTCTGCTTGTGTCTCTCCCTCTCTCTCTCTGTGTCTCTCATGAATAAATAAATAAAAATATTTAAAAAAATAAAATAAAGGATGTGAGCGTTACCCCAGAGGAGAGTGAAAGTTCCAGAGAGACAGTTCAGTGTGGAGCAGGCTGCTGGTTCAAACTCACAGGGACATCACTTGATTCCTGGACAGCCTGTGATCTGTTGTCTCCTCTTTTTTTTTTTTTTTTAAGATTTATTTATTCGTGAGAGACACACAGAGAGAGAGGCAGAGACATAAGCAGAGGGAGATGCAGGCTCCCTATGCGGAGCCTGATGCAGGACTTGATCCCAGGACCCCGGGATCATGACCTGAGCCAAAGGTAGACGCTCAACCACTAAGCCACCTAGGCGCCTCTGTTGTCTCCTCTTCGCTCCCATCCTCCCCATGTGGCTGCTCACCCAGGCAGCTCACCTCACAGGCCTCATGAGAATGGAGGCCCACCTGTCTTCCACTTCTCCCCAGCCTCTGGTCCCTAAGAAACCTATAAAGAGCTTTCTAGGACTTCTAGGAACTTTGCTCCTAGCAGGTTTAGAAAAGGAGTTGGGAATCGACTAGAGATAACAAATAAGTTGAAAGTTACAAAGTCTCACAATAAAGTTGGTCTCTGGGAGAAGGCCTCATTTGAGGAAGTGTATTCTAAGAAACTTTTTTTCTACAAAGGAAGGCTGCCCCAGGCCTTCCCCCTGCCTAACAGATGGCCCTCAGCATAGGGAAGCAAAGGGGGTTACCAGAAAACAGGTGGGAACCTGTGGGCCCTTCTCACCAGGAGCCACTGAACAGCCACGCTTTCTGAGGCCTGCCACACTGGAGGCATGGCACCAGGCCTGAGGCAGGGGCTTTTCACCAGGTCTGTGTGTCAAGATACCACACCTCATTTCACCCCTAGATTCTGGCTCACCAGATGCGGGGTGCCCCCATTGATAAACAAACACCAGCTTTTTTTTTTTTAATTTTTATTTATTTATGATAGTCACAGAGAGAGAGAGAGAGAGAGAGGCAGAGACATAGACGGAGGGAGAAGCAGGCTCCATGCACTGGGAGCCCGACGTGGGATTCGATTCCGGGTCTCCAGGATCAGCCCCCGGCCAAAGGCAGGCGCTAAACCACTGTGCCACCCAGGGATCCCCAAAACACCAGCTTTTTGATGCATATCCCAATTTGTGAGCCACTGCCCTGAGTTTAATGACACGTGCCAGCCTTCAAGGAGTTTAGGATCTAATCAGTAGACATGATCACCGAGAAGGCAACGTAAATAAAACAAGAGGAGGGAAAAGGGTGCTTGAAGCAGGGGAAATAGAGTGAGCAGAGGTGCCCCAGGGTATGTGTGCAGGTATGAATAACCCAGCCAAACAAGACAGCCAGGTTTGTACAGTGGAACCAAGGAGATGGAAGAAGAGAAGTGAGGTGAGGTGGCATCAAACGGGGGAACCTCCAGCCCAGGAGTATTCAGACTCTTCTCACGACTAGAGCTGTGCAGCAATAAGGCGGCTGTGCTGGTCCTTGAGGTATCAGTCCAAAGGGTGACCGAGTGACCTTTGCCTGACTGAATAACTTCTAAGAACCCTTCTTCTTCTTCTGTAATTCCATGATCTCTGCAATTTAGGAAAGATGTTGAGAGGGTCTAAAGAGACAAAAACAATCAATTCAGTTTTCGGTTTATTCTAGCACTGAATTCTTAGACTCTATAGTAGCAGTCCCTCTGGAGCCACTTGTAGGTAGAGTTCAAAGTTGTTTCACAGGACAACCAATTTCTAGAGGCTAAGCTCAGGACCTCCAGTGGCGAGGATGAACCATGTATCCGTGAATTTAAGAACTTGTCAGATACCAGTGGCTATTGACAGATGAAGCTCAAGACAGGGTCTGAGTGGACTGGCTGACTCAGGATTGGGAGAAGCCCAGCCTGTGCTGCCCATGCATCTAAACTCCAGGCAGGAACAGAGAGGCACTTTCCCTCTAGCTGTCTGTGTTGATCATCTATCGCTGAGGGACAAGCAACTGTGAAATCTCAGGGTATAACAATAAGTATTTATTGCTTGTGCATCTACAGGTCAGCTGAGAGTCAGCTGATCTAAGTCAGGCGTGGCTAGGCAGCTCTGCCGGTCTAGCCAGCTCAGGTCAGGTCCATAGCTCTCAAGATGGGGCCCAGGCTGAAGGGCCAGCAGCTTCTCAAGGGAAGCCCTTCTCATCAAGATGGCAGAGCCACAGCTGTGTGTCTGAGGTACCTTTAAGCTCCTGTTTGTGTTATCTCTGCAAACGACCCATCAGTCAAAGCAAATACAGGCCCAGCCCAAAGTCACAGGGTGAAACAGTGCATCCTTCCCATGGCGGGGAAGACAAGGGAGGGAGTAAAGATTTGAGCAACAATCTACTCTACCACAGGGTTTATCCTGTTTGTTTCTGACTGTGGAGGCTGTCCTTATCTGGGGCAACCAGGCACTGTGATGAGATGATCTCCTGGATCACCTCCCTGTTCCCTTGGGCACTAATCATGATACACCACATTTATTCTTTGCAGATTATTGCTCCCCCCGAGCGGAAGTACTCAGTCTGGATTGGAGGCTCCATCCTGGCTTCTCTCTCTACCTTTCAGCAGATGTGGATCAGCAAGCCCGAGTATGATGAGGCAGGGCCCTCCATTGTCCACAGGAAGTGCTTCTAAAGTCAGAACAGATTCTCTGGGGATCCCCTTGAGACTGCTCTGTTACCAGTCATGAAACATTAAAACCTGCAAGCCTTACTTCTCTGTGTGGGGCTTTTTTTCCACCCTGGGCTTTTACATAGTGCTAAGGCCTTTTCACTCCTTATTTCTAATTCACACAATGATCCTGTGAGATGCATATATTCCCATATTAAAGATGAGGAAATTGAGGCTCAGAGAAGTTAAGGACTTGCTGAAGATCACAAAACCAAGATTAAAATCTAAGTGTGTCTGACTCTAAAGCTAGTACTCCTACTATACTACTTTGTTTCCCTTTCCTTGAACATGAATAATAGTGAGGGCTAGATGACTCTTTGGCAGGGGTGGGAGGTTAAGAAACAAAGGCTTTCAGAGATTAAGTCCTTGTGCTCAAGGGCAATACACAGGGAACAGGACTGGAAAGAGAAACACAAGGTTTTATAGGCTGTGACCTATAAGTGGTTCAAACACAATGTTTGAATTTGGGTGGAGAAAGATCATAGTGGGCTTAAGATCTCTATGAGGCCCTTTGTTATTGAAGATTAGGCTGTACCCTGCCCCAAAACTAACCAAGAAAGGAGGAGCACTCTTAGGAAGAATATTTTTTTTCTTTCCCTCCTCTCCTCCTCCTCCTTCTCTCTCTCTTTCTTTTTATTTGTTCCCCACTCCTGCCCTTGGTCAATTCTGTTAAATTTCACAAGTATTTTCTGAATTTTTGGCATCTCTTATTACTTGGTAAGGCCATCAAAATCTCACTGCATAAAGTGAGAGAAGACACATACAAGACAATGATTTGAGGTGCAACAGAAGCACCCACAATGTGCAATGAGAAAACAAGGGGTAATAAGAATATCTGACATTGGTCAAGAGCTCACAATATATAAGGTCCTGGGTTAAGTAAGAGCTTTCCATGGGTTTCCTCACTTAATCCTCACCATAACCTATTAGCAAATACTAGTATCATTCCCATTTCATAGCTAGTTTACAAGTTAACTTGTTCACCCAGCTAGCTAATAGCATAACTAGATCCCCACCTTTGCCTGGTGTACCCTTCACTCTCTCAAGGGTAATCAAGTCCCAACCTTGATGCTCTTGAGCAGATCCCACTTGGCTGTGAGCCTTCCCAGACACACCTATTTGGAGACAGTGGGCCCCAGTGGAAGAGCACAGACCTCAATGTCAGACACTCTCCTTCTACCATCCCTACCATTTGTCCTCGGGGGTGGGGTGGAGAAGCATGTTTTACAAAAATCCTTAGTGGACTTATGTCTTAGGACAGGTTTCTCAGAGGCAGACCCTGAAGTGAGGATACACGGGCAAGTGATTTAAGGAAGTGCTCACAGGAGAAACAGTGAGCAGAGTAAGAGAAGCAGAAGAAGAAAAGGGAGGAAGCCCAGTAGGGGACCTCTCTGATATGAATCCCTGAGTCCCAGAGCAGGTGGCTTCACCCCAGTCCCGAGGCAGCCCGTGTAAAAGCCTGACTGGATGCAATTGGGCTTTCATACTGGCCTATCAGGGATTGGGAAGGCACATTCTGGGGGGAGGTAAAGTCCCAGGCTTTCCACAGGTGCTGGGAAAGGCTTCAGTAGGTCAACAGCAGTCTTGCAAAGAAGAGCTGCAGGCACAGGCTGTTGGGAGAGAAAGCATGGTGAGGAGGCCAGAGGGCACACACACACAGGATCCAAGGAAATGTGGAGCACTGACAATCCCTGCTATAGAGGAATGCATCAGACTGGGAGAAGATGGGGAGTCTGACTGGTTGTTCCTCACCCTGCCCCAACCCAGTCTTGCCCCAAATCAAGAAGCGTTGTCCTTGAAGTCTTCATTGGAAGTCACATCATGTGCTGATAGTGAGGGGGACATGGATGGGTTGCAGTGGCTTGAGGAGAAAGGAAACACAACAGGAAGTCAACTAAAGATAAATAGCAATAATGTCCCAGGCACTGAAGGTCATACTGAAGGAAGCCATTAGTGAGTATGGAATGTGTAGTGGGTGGTAGCTGTGTGCAGGTGGTAAGTGCTGCTGGTGGGTTATCTTTGTTAACCCTTACCCCCGGGGCTATCGAGCCCACACTCTTAATTACTCCTTAAATGCCTCCCTTTGTGATTAGATGTATCCGTCAGAGTGTATTCTGGGAACTTCTTTAATACAGAGTTTGCTGAAATAGCCAGTAAACTATATGAAAAAGTGTTTCGCTGCTTTAATCATCAGGAAAATGCAGATTAAAACTATATACTGCAGACTGTGCAAAATGAAAAAACGTACAATACCAACTATTGTTACGAATGTGGGACAACCACAGCGTTCACTCATGATGGTGGCAGTGTCGATTGATACAAACACTGTAGAACTATCTACTGTTTGGAAGTGTTTGCTAAAGCTAAACATACAAATAACCTATCACATAGCAATTCCACTCACAGATATTACCCAAGAGAACTACATGTCTCTACTAAAAGATATATGGAAGAATATTTGTGGCAACCCTATTCATGATAGCCCTAATCTAGAAACTCATAAATGTCCAGCAATAGTAGAACGGATAAAATACATTATGGTATTGCAACATATTGAAATATTATACAACCACAAGAATGAACTATTGCTACATATACAGCATGGTTAAGTTTCATAGATATTATGTTGAATGAAAGAAGTACTTACTATATGATTCCATTAATATAAAGAACAGGCAAAACTATTGTTTGCTGTTAGAAGTCAACAGACCATTGATTACATCTGGTGGGTAGTAAATGGGAGGACAAATGGGTGCTGGAGATGCTAGCAACGCTCTATTTCTTTATCTGAATCCAAGTAACATGTCAGTTTGTGAAAATTTCATTAAACTGTACACTTATGATCCATATTTTCTTTCCTACGTATTACACTCTACTATAAAGTCTAAAAAAGTAAAAACTTTTAGTAGTTCTATTAGAGGGTTGTTGCCTGTCTGCACCTAAAGTTGCTGACAATTTCCTCATTTAACCTTCACAATGACCCCAATGGCAGTGAAGACAGATCTTCTGGGTGCTGAGATCCTCTCTTAAACTTTTTGTATGAATATTTTCCAAGTTTGAGTTTTCGTAGATAAAGAAGTGTAGGCAGTATTTTGATACAGAGGTGGTTGTAAGAGTGAGAGCAGAGGATGGTGACAGACTTTAGCTGTTCCAGGATCTATTAGTGCTCCATCCAGGTTATCCTACATAAATTTACAATCTTTTTTTTTTTTATTTTTAAAATATTTTATTTATTTATTCATGAGAGACACACAGAGAGAGAGGCAGAAACACAGGCAGAGGGAGAAGCAGGCTCCACGCAGGGAGCCCGATGTGGGACTCGATCCCTGAACTCCAGGATCATGCCCCGGGCTGAAGGCAGGCTCCAAACCACTGAGCCACCCAGGGATTCCTACAATCTTTATTTTTTTTTAAATGTGCTTAATATACGAACTTCACGTCGGCCATCCCATATAAACATCAGTACAACAAGTACCACAACAAGGTCTGTGCTTTTTGTGCAAGACAGGTGTCCCAGCCACCCACCCCTCCACAACTCCTGGCCGTCAGGTCCGTTTCCTAAAACCTCCCACCTCTAGGAGGTTTAACTGTTGGACTCCTGGCTTGACTCTTGTGGTTTCAACGATGGGAAGTGGAAATACCCTCTGACAACATTTCATGAACCGTTCATCGGGAGGTCGTTATGATAATGGGGCGTGGCAGGGCCAGGCCAGTCAGGGCCTCACCCAGGGGGAGCAGCCCAGAACTGCCCTTGCCGGGCTGCAGAGCACCCCTCTCCACCGACAGCGGGACTCCAGCCTTGTACACCAGCAAGTCTCTACCTGGGCTCTGCTCATCCTGGGGCGGATCCCGTGCAGATCCCCCGCCCCCCGCCCCCCGCTGGCCAGCGTCCCACCCCTTCACCACCGCAGAACCCACTCTGTCTGGTTTCAGTGAGTTCCACTCACATCCTGAAGCCTCCACCCACTTTATTCTAATGGGATTTTTGGCCACTTTGCAAATCGACCGAGGGAACGTCTATTTATTCACTCAAAAGATAAAATAAGAGGTAGGGTGTAATGAACTAATTCGTTGACTCAGTCAATAACGTGCCAGCGTTGTGCTGCGCGTCACAGTGGATGGGAAAAAGTTAGTTTGTGTCTATCATCAGACTGCGTCATTTTCCTACTTAACATAGCCCAATTTCTACTTATATTAGAAAAAAAAAATAGCAGAAAACAAACACCTGGGGAAAATCTCGTTTAAAATCACAATTGCTTTGTCTTTAGTTATGACTTATTTTAAAGTTGCACGAAAAGACAAAGGTGATGCGATTGGTGGGTTTATGTTTCTTTTACTATGTTGCTTGTCCCACAAAAGCCAAGGGGCTCAGCCGCCGGGGCCACCGCACCCCAGCAGGGGAAGCCTCCCCATCTAGCTACGTTCTCCCCAAACTTCGCGAGAAGACAGCCGTCCCTTTGGCCCCTCCCCCAGGCAGCTCGCCACACCCACTTCTTGCCCGGCGATCTCCTGACGTCATAGGTGCGCCCGAGCGGGGAAAGGCCGTCCCGCGGGCGGAAATGTTCTCGGCGGAAGTGGTGGCTGCGCAAGTCGTGGGTGGGATGACTGCGGGCCGGCTCCTCCGAAGGCTGTTGGGAACACCTTCCAGGTCCATGGCACAGGGCGCAGTCGGTGGCGTGTGCCCCTCCAGGGGCTTGCACGCGGAGCTCGGGCCTCGAAGTCTCTCCATCGAAGGAAACATTGGTAAGGGCCGAAAAGTGGCTGCAGCCAGAGAGGCTGAGAAAGGGAGCTGGACCCAGACCACCTCTCCCAGTCCCAAACCCGCCCCCGCCGCCGCTTCCCCCACAGTCTGTGCGGCGGGGCCTTTCACCTCCCAAAGAGGCCTTTGTCTTTTTGATTTTTAGGATGTCAGGCTTCAGTACTCTTCCACAGCCACGAAGTCTGTAGATAGGACAAGAGTTCTACCAGCTTGTTGTGATCGAAATGGATGTGACAAAGAGCAAGGTGTAATTTCCTTGTTCTCCTAAGATAGGGTTGCCAGATTTAGGCGGGGAAAGGTGCTCATTTAAGATAGGATTTCAGGGGATCCCTGGGTTGCTCAGCGGTTCAGCGCCTGCCTTCGGCCCAGGGTGTGATCCTGGGGACCCGGGATCGAGTCCCACGTGGGGCTCCCTGCATGGAGCCTGCTTCTCCCTCTCCCTGTGTCCCTGCCCCCCCCCCCATGAATAAATAAATAAAACCATAAAAAATATATATATATATGATAGGATTTCAGATAACATACCATTTTAGTGTGTGTCCTATGCAATATTTGGGACATATGCTAGAAAAAATTATTAATCTACAATTAAAAATTCACTGGTGTCCTGTATTTTATCTGGCAGCCCTACCCTAAGAGTTCCCAAAATTCAGTTATTCAGATACCACTTACATTAATTTTACCATGTTTTTCTTCTAGTCCCATATAATATCTTAGAAGAAACTCAAACTTTTAGACTTAAAACATGTATTAAAAGTAATTTCAAAAAAATAAAAGTAACTTCATAAGAGTAGAGACCCAGTATCTTAAATAAAAAGTAATAAAAAAAAAAAAAAAGCAAAACAATTCACTATTAAATTCTGACTTGAGGCCTTTACTAGCTAAGGTGCTGAGCCCTAAAGGGATTAGCAGGTGTTGAGAGGATTGAATACATTCTAGCTGCAAATTGAGAATTTCTCATTTTATTCATTCAGTAAATAACCCTTTGAGCAACTTCTGTATGCCAGCACTGTTCTTGGCCTTGAGGATAAAGCACCAAACAGAACAAATACAAATCTCTGCTCTTGTGGAACTCTAGTAGCCATAAGTAATAAACAATACAAATTAGGTAAACAGTATATTAGATAGTAATGAATGGGATGGAGAAAATTAAGGGATGAGGGATTAAGGGAAATGGCAGTTTTAGATAGGGCACTCAAGACAGGCCTCACCAAGAAGGTGACATTGGAACAAAAATCAGAAGAAAACAGGGAATGAAACCATGTGGAAATCTGGGAGAAGAATCTTCCAGGCAGAGGGGAGACCAAGTGCAAAGACCTTGAGGTAGATAGTGTGTTCAGGGAACAGGAGGAAAGCTGTTGTGGCTGGAACAGAGTGAGCAAGGAGGAGAATGAAATGGGATGAGGTGTGAAGGTAAGGGATGGATTGTATGGGTCTTGCAGTCCATGGTGGATTTTTACTTACCATTGGAAAAGGTTTAGGCTGTCAAGTGACATGATTTGACTTAAATTATAAAAAGGTGAGTGGCTGATATGTTGAAAGTAGAAGGTGTCAGTAGGTTATTGCAATGATGAGTTGCCATGAGTTGGAGCAGGGTAATAACGGTACTGGTAAGAGACAGTTGGATTCCAGTTACCTTTTAAGGCAGGGCAAATTGGATTTGGTAGCAGATGTGGAATGGGAGACAAAAAAAATCATTTTGGCCTGAGCAACTTAAAAAATGGGAGTTGCAAATTTTCTTAAATGGAGAAGGATGGGAAGAGCAGACTGGGGGCAGGGATGGCTTCAAGATTTTATCTTTAGGTGTGTTAGGTTTTTCTGTGCTTTTTATTAGATACCTAAGTGGAGATGTTGAAGAGTCAGTTGGATATGTAAGTCTGAAGTTCAGTCTCCCTGGACTGGAGGTACAAATGTAGATGGAATTTGAAGCCAGGAGACTGTGTGTGTTGATGGAAAGGACTAAGCCATGGGGCACCCACATGTTAAAGAGATTAGGGAAGGAACCAGGCAAAGGAGACTGAGAAGGAATGACCACCTAGGTCAGAGCAAAACCAAAAGAGAAAGAAGAATATCTGGAAGCCAAGTGAAGAAGATGTTCAGGGGATGGGAATGTTCAACTGTGTAATGCTGTTTAAGTAACAGAACTTTTTTGGTGAACTTGAGAAGAACAATTTTTAGGGGTGGTATGGGTGAATGTTTGACTGGCATAGTTTCAAGGAAAATGGGAGGTGAGGAATTAGGAGACCCGGGATTAAGACTGTTGGGAAGTTTTCCTGGAAAGAGGAGACATAAGGTGGTAGCTGAAATGGGAAGAGGGTTGGAGGGGGTTGTTTCTAGTTTTTTCTTTTTGTGAGAGGAATTCGATCATGTTTGTAAGCTGGTGGGAATGGTCTAGTAAGTAGAGAGGGAAAAAATTGGTGAAGCAGGAGACAGGATGTAATTACTGGAGTGACTTTAGTAAGCAAGAAGGAATGGAATCTATTGCTGAAGTGGAGAGATTAGCCTAAGCTAGGAGCATGGTTTATCCCCCTTAACAGTGTGAATGGCAACAGAAATGAGTACTGACTGGAGTAGGTGTGGTGGGAACTTGGGACTGGCCTTTTGGTGGTTTTCTGAGTGAAATAGGAAGAAGGCTCAGCTAAGCAGAATAAGCGTGAAGAGAGAGGAAAGACATGAATTAGTCTAGTGAGTGAGCAAGAAAAATGTAGAGCTGCCAGTTAGTAGTAAGGACCCACTTGGACCTAGTGGCCATGAATCGAAAATGAGACCGGTCACCATGGCTGGGTGTTTCTCCAGCGGAATCAGAAACATCAAAAAGATTGAGAAGGGAGGGTCCTCCTACCTGCCTGATGGTGTTAACCATGTTCTGTCTTTGGGAAACATGCCTCTAAAGGCAGCTCTTTTCTCAAGAGCCCAGAGAACTACTGACGTACTTCACACAGTAAGTACTTGGACACAGGCCATCGAATGAAGTTTGAGCTCCCTCTCCCAATTTTTCTGACCTTTGCTTCTGAACCTTTCTAGATGTATATACTTGTTCCTTGCTTTCACTCAGACCAAGACTTACTGAATACCTTATATGAGGGTAGACTCACATGTGGTACAGTTCCTGTCCTATGAGGAGCTCATAACCAGGTGGGAGGAGCAGACTTCTAAACATAATCTCTGTACCATGTGATGAGTGTTTGTTTGGGTATGGAAACTCCAAATCTCTGGGGTAGGAATCCCCAAGGGGAAGACAAGGAAGGAATGTTGCAGGTAGAGGAGGTAACATTTGCCAAGGTAAAGCCTGAAGATACATGCAGTTTTCATAATAGATGTGCCTGAATGGCAGAACAAGAGGCTGGAAGGGTAGACTTGCCAGGTGTTGAAGAGCCTGTGCACCATGCTGTGTGGTGAGAGGCTATTGAAGACGTGAGGCCAGCATGTGCCGTGACCAGATTAATTTTGAAAAAGAAGTTGGCCAGATGGAATGAACAGAAAGCTCCATAAAGCAGGCACTTATCTTGTTTGCTTGCAATACCCAGAGCGCCAGGTATCCATTGTGTTGAGTGAATGAACAGGAACAGAATTTGGAGTAGATAGACTGGTTTTGTGGCTGTCATAGTAGTTGGAGTCTGGGAAGATGCAGACTTGGACAGAGGGAATGGAAGGACAGAGAAGAATGGAGGTTTGAGAGGGATTTTGGAAGTGAGATTGACAGGACTAGGTGGCCACTTGGAGGTAAGGGTTAGAAGCATAGAAGTTGACAGGTTTACAGTTTGGATGCTACTGAAAACAGGATGGGAATAAAGGAAGAGGAAGTCTGGGGAGGTAAGAGTAAAATATTTGGTTATCAGGTGCCTCTGAGACCTACAGAGACAGATGTTCTGAGGTAGATTAGGAAATATGCCTGAAACCAGGAGAGATGGGATGGAGATTTCAGATAAGGAGGCTGTTGATTGTGGGGGTGACTGTTGAAGCCTTGGGAGTGAATGCACTTGCCCAAGGAAAATGTGACTAATGGCAAGTGGACTGGGGGACCCTAATCTGGCTGTTCCAAATTTTACCTCCTACTGCTCTCCATCACCCCACACACCATGATGACTGTCCTCAGGCAGAATTAGTCACTGCCTCCTCTGTGTGCTCTTGTAACATTTTGTACCCACAGCTGTTGCAGCACTTGAGTTCTGTGGGGATTGTTTGCACATTCAACACCTTCTCTGGATTGGCCACTTGGTGTCTGGCTCATTTTTGCATCATCAGCCTCTAGCCCCCTGCCTGACCCATTGTATTCTTTCAGTGTTCATCAGATGCTTGACTCCTATGGTGTGGTACCATGTGGAAGTTAGTCATTGGTGCCCACGGAGGGAATATTTTAAACTGCTTTACAATGAAGTCAGGGGTGATCTCATTCTCTAATCACAGGTGACATCCCCAAACAAATCAGCACCTCTCCAGGACACCTGAATAGGGGAAGGTAAACCCCTGTCCTAACTCAAGTTAGATATATTTAGAGGGACTTTTGTAATAGTTGTGCTACTCTGAGTCTGTTGATCTGCTCCTTTAAGTACAGACCACAACATGTAAGGAAAATGGGTCAGTGAAGTAGCACCTAATGGCACCTAGTTTGAATTATGAAGGCATATGTCATGTGTGATTGAAAATCAAAAGCTTGGTGCCTACAATCCCTTAAAATGTAAGAAATAAAATAATCTATCATGTAAGTGCATTCATGGCTGCAGTGTATTATTGCTTCCTAGTTAGTTATATATATATAAAAGCCGGTTATTTTATAATTACAGAACTCATTTGAAGAAAGGATTGCTGTATGAAATTCTGGCAGTGAGTCGTCTTAAGAGCATTCTCACTTTGATTTTCAACCAAACCAAAAAAGAAGAAACGCTGTCACTTTCACAGTCTAGAGAGTTGTACATAAAGCAGAGGAGAGAGCTTCCCTAATAGCATGTTCTGTATATTCTGACGTCACTAATGTGCATCTGTTGCTTTTATTGCATGTAAATAATTGGAAAGAATCGTAGGGGGGAAATGCCCATTTACTCTAAACGTTGTATATTGAAGTCTTTGTTTCTGTGATTCACCTCATTCCATCCATCTCCTTTCCTGGTACCTGGCTAGATACTCAGGATACAAAAGAGTATCCTTTGTATGAACTGACATGGACTGACAAAGGTCTTCAAAGAGCAAGGGGAGAGAGTCATGGGTCAACAAATATTTATAATGTAATACCTTGGGATATCAGAGCAGGCAGTGGTTAGCTCTGCCTCTGGGTGAAGTGGAGCCGGAGAGAGTTCATGAAGGCTTCACGAGAAGGTGACAGTGAAAGAATGAATCAAGTGGTGGGCAAAGTAGGGGGGAAGGTGTTCAGATCAGTGAGGGGCTCATGCAGAACAAGAGGGGTTTGGATTGTGTGCTGGGAACTGGGAACAACGTCTCTATCTATCTCTATCTATCTATCTATCTATCTATCTATCTATCTATCTATCCATCCATCTATCTATTTAGTAAGCATAGTTTTCCAAGGGAAAAACAGTAAGAGGAATCAGGGCAAAAGGTATTAAGTTTCTTTTAAGCCTGCTGAGTGATTTTTCTTAAGTTTGCCCAGAATGTTTTTGGGCCCAGAGCCTTTCTGACCTTGGGTGCTTTGTTTCACCAGTGGAGTATAAGCTCCTGGAGGGCAGGGTCTTAGCCTCATTCATCACTTAAGTTACAGTACCTAGCACTTGGTAGCTCTTCCATAAAACATCCGGTGAGTCAGTAAGAGTGAATAGATGGAGACAGCATTAACTGCAGTGCCTGAAATACAGGCTTTAAATGTTCTTTGGAAGACTTTTTTGTTTAAGAAGTTTTATATTTACTGCGTTAGTTTGCTTTTTGGTAAAAGGTTTCAGTTTTGGATGTTTGCCACATATTTCATTTTGCTCAGGAGAGGAAAATGCCTAGAGGTGATGGTATGTTTAAGAGGCTCGTATGAAATACAACTGTATTACATTGAAAATAACATATTTGGGGTATTATATCAGATAGCATCTTACTGCTAGATTTTAGCAGAACATAGCAATAGCGGGCATCGTAGTTTATAGAAAAATTTGTGGAAGGAAAAAAAACATGACTTAGGAAAGGATGGAAATTACTGACAGAACTCTTTGATTCGGTTTGTGGAATGACAGTCCTGGTGCTAATAAAAATCAACATGTTGAACTAATATACTAAGAAAGTACCTCCTACCCTTTTTCAAGTCAAGGCACATATAATAAAGTTCAGTAATAGCTAAGGCCTGAAAGGAAAGTTTGATTCTGAGATCTGATACCTCCCAAATTCCATGATATTAAAAAGTTTATTGAGAGATAACAGTGAAGCTAGTATCTAAATAAATTGTGAAAATGATATCATAAGAGGCTGGTGCTCTGCATAGAGACCAGACAAAGGAAGGAATTTATCTTGTTTGCCCAGTGCTACATGAAGAGGAGTGGCTTGGTGGACAGGAGTGTTCTTCTTGCCAGGAGGAGGCCAGTGTAGCAGGGAAGAAGCAGACAACACCACTCTTAGGAAGCCCCTGGGAACACTTAAAACATAGTCATAAACAAACAAACAAACAAAAAAAAACAGGTGCCTGGGTGGCTCAGCAATTGGGTGTCTGACTCTTGATTTTGGCTCAGGGCATGATTTCAGGGTCATGGGATCAAACCCTATGTAGGAGTCGGCTTGAGATTCTCTGTCCCTCTCCCTTTGCCCCTCCCCACCCAAATAAATAAATTAATCTTAAAAAAAAAAAAAAAAAAAAAAACCAACAGTCAAACCCAAGCAGGAAGAAAAAACTTATGCTTAGATATTCTAGCACTAAAAAGGTTACACTGTGTGTGGTTTTAATATAAATATATAACTTTATCTTTTAAAATTATTCCATCTTTGTGGTTGGTGCCTGGCACAGCTGAGTTCCATTGGAATACAGCTTAAGAAATACTGCCCTATGGCAGATGACCCAGGCTCTGAGCCTTATAGCAACCTGAATAGCACAGCTCTGAGGACCTGCCACCACAATTTATTGTCATTCTTTGGTGCAACTGGCTTTTGATTACTGAACTGGCTTTCCAGAAGTTTCGAATGGGCAGTGGGATGCAGAGTAAGAAGTATTGCCCTGGTGTAAATGTTCCAGTAATTGGAATTGTATATTTTCCATTACATCAAATTTGTTGGCATTCCGGGTTTTGTGTGTTTAAATGGCATGAGTCAGTTTCTCAGAGTTCTGACTGCCCTTAGATGAACTAATAATGTCTGATTTCAGAGGTGAAGCTGGCACTCTCTAACCCTCAGGGCCCTTTTCCTCTGCAGTAGTTTCTTGGATTATTTTTAACTTCCAAAAAATGTAATTCCAACAATCATTCAATCTCAGCCATCTCAATTGCTTTAATCTTTTCCTATTAATTAAAATAGCTTTTTGGCTGACAGGCAGGGACCATGTTTTAGATTTAATCAGCAACCTGCAATCTAAATTTTGCCCATCCCTGCCAAATATTTTAAAGTAGAGGCTACTCAGGACAGGCAGGCATCTGATAAATATATAAACTCAACCAATTTGTAATTCCTGTCTGTTAGGTGCTTCATGACAAGCCTATAGGGTTTTTTTTTTATATAATAAATTCATTTTTTATTGGTGTTCAATTTACCAACATACAGAATAACACCCAGTGCTCATCCTGGCAAGTGCCCCCCTCAGTGCCCATCACCCATTCACCCCCACCGCCTGCCCTCCTCCCCTTCCACCACCCCTAGTTCGTTTCCCAGAGTTAGGAGTCTTTATGTTCTGTCTCCCTTTCTGATATTTCCCACACATTTCTTCTCCCTTCCCTTATATTCCCTTTCACTATTATTTATATTCCCCAAATGAATGAGAACATACAATGTTTGTCCTTCTCCGATTGACTTAGTTCACTCAGCATAATACCCTCCAGTTCCATCCACATTGAAGCAAATGGTGGGTATTTGTCGTTTCTAATGGCTGAGTAATATTCCATTGTATACATAAACCACATCTTCTTTATCTATTCATCTTTCGATGGACACCGAGCCGTGGTCATCAAGACAGTGTGGTATTGGCACAAAAACAAACACATAGATCAGTGGAACAGAATAGAGAACCCAGAAGTGGACCCTGAACTTTATGGTCAACTAATATTCGATAAAGGAGGAAAGACTATCCATTGGAAGAAAGACAGTCTCTTCAATAAATGGTGCTGGGAAAATTGGACATCCACATGCAGAAGAATGAAACTAGACCACTCTCTTTCACCATACACAAAGATAAACTCAAAATGGATGAAAGATCTAAATGTGAGACAAGATTCCATCAAAATCCTAGAGGAGAACACAGGCAACACCCTTTTTTAACTCAGCCACAGTAACTTCTTGCAAGATACATCCACGAAGGCAAAAGAAGCAAAAGCAAAAATGAACTATTGGGACTTCATCAAGATAAGAAGCTTTTGCACAGCAAAGGATACAGTCAACAAAACTAAAAGACAACCTACAGAATGGGAGAAGATATTTGCAAATGACGTATCAGATAAAGGGCTAGTTTCCAAGATCAGTAAAGAACTTCTTAAACTCAACAGCAAAGAAACAAACAATCCAATCATGAAATGGGCAAAAGACATGAAGAGAAATCTCACAGAGGAAGACATAGACATGGCCAACATGCACATGAGAAAATGCTCTGCATCACTTGCCATCAGGGAAATACAAATCCAAACCACAATGAGATACCACCTCACACCAGTGAGAATGGGGAAAATTAACAAGGCAGGAAACCACAAATGTTGGAGAGGATGCGGAGAAAAGGGAACCCTCTTACACTGTTGGTGGGAATGTGAACTGGTGCAGCCTATAGGCTTTTATTCACTAGTCTGGTATGTGGTTTTAGAACCTATATTTTTAATTTTTATTTTTTTTAAGATTGTATTTATTCATGAGAGACACACAGAGAGAGGCAGAGACACAGGCAGAGGGAGAAGCAGGCTCTCTGTGGGGAGCCTGTTGTGGGACTCAATCCCAGGACCCTGGGATCACAGCCTGAGCCGAAGGCAGATGCTCAACCACTGAGCCACCCAGGCGTCCCTAGAACCTATATTTAAAACAACAACAACAACAACAAAAAAAACCCGCCTCTGTTGATTTTGATCAAATTGTTCTGGATAGCAACCTCAAATATAAGTATGCATCAGGATCATGTGGAACATACTTATAATTGTGGATTCCTAGGAACCAACCCCAGTGAGTCAGGTCGTGTTAGGCAACCAAAATTAAGACCCAATGAAGCAATCAAAACAATTAAATGCAAAACATCTCATAAATAGTTAAGTATTAGTTGATTCAGTTGCCCAATGCGGTAGGAATTCCATGTGACCTAGAGACATTCTAAACTTCATGGAAGAGGTGGGGCCTTAGGCAGAAAGGATTTAGACACAGGCCAGGAAGAGCAGGGGAAGGCATTTATTCACTGAAGTGTGGGAAGAGAAGATACTGGGCGGATGTACAAAGGCACACATGGGCTGGGTGGAGATGGAACTGAGAGATGAACATGACTGTACAGAACACACAGATTCGTGTTGTTTGTTCTTACCCTGTGTTGTTCAGACAGGAGTTGGGGTGGTGTGTAATCAATGGCACATATTGGATGTGTGGGCTCTTCTGAGACATCCCTTCACTCTTTTTTTTTTTTTTTTTTTTAAGATTTTTATTCATGAGACACAGAGAGAGAGAGAGAGAGAGAGAGGCAGAGACACAGGCAGAGGAAGAAGCAGGCTCCATGCAGGGAGCCCGATGCAGGAATTTATCCCAGGACTCCGGGATTGTGCCCTGAGCCAAAGGCAGATGCTCAATCGCTGAGCCACCCAGGCATCCCCATCCCTTCACTCCTGATCAGTAACCTCGAGTGGCTGATAGAATTGACTTGAAGGGTGCCTCCCTTCCTTCTCTTGGTTCCATTCAGATTCTCCCTAAGGATACAATTTGTTTGAGAAAGATCATCTATGATAGAGGGAATTGAACTCTGACATACTCTTAAGTCATTTTTTAATTTTTATTTAACAAATGTTAAGTAAATTTTTATTTAGCTTTTGTTTATTCAGACACAGAGGTGGTTTTTTTTAACATTTTTTTAACATTTGTTAAATAAAAATCAAAATTGCAGTGATGAATTCTTACCCAGAACTCTAGGCCAAGTATAAAGGATGATTAGCTAGTCCAGGTCAGATGTGTCAGGGTCTGGAAAAGCTTTATACAGGAAGCACATGTGGGCAGATTCAAAGATTGAGTAGGATGTAACAAGTGAGGAGAGAAGGTGCTCCAGGAAATGGGAGTGCATATGCAAAATCACATTTGCAGGAAAGAACATGGCAGGATTGGAGTTGCAAGGGGTTTAGTCAGCAGTTCAAGGTGCCTAAAAGAAGCTGAGGCCAGGGAGGTACATGCAGGGACCAGATCTTGATGTGTCTTGTAGACCTTGGATTTTGTCATGAAGGTAATAGGGAACTATCAAGAGGGTTTTTTTTTTTTTAAGATTTATTTATTTTATTCAGAGAGAGAGACTGAGAGGCAGAGACACAGGCAGAGGGAGAAGCAGGCACCATGCAGGGAGCCCGACATGGGACTCGATCCCGGGTCCCCAGGATCACACCCCAGGCTGCAGGCGGCGCCAAACCGCTGGGCCACCGGGGCTGCCCTGTCAAGAGGGTTTTAAGCAGTGTTATTTTGTGTTCAGTGTGGCTGTAGTATGAATGATGGATTAAAGAGGGCAAAACTAGACTCAGAGAGGCAGGAGATGAGAACCTGAATTTGAACTTGGAGGTGGGGATGGAATGAAAAGGACATATGGGGAAAATGTAGAAGGCAGGTGCGGAAGGACTTGATGGCTCCTTGAGGTTTGGCAGAAGTGGTTTGGAGGGAGAAGTTCTAACAGTTAGTGGATGCTGCTGCCATCCCCCAGGGTCTGGGGGTTATGGGAGGACGTTCAGTTTGGTGGGGATGATGATGACTTCATTCATGTAGGGAGCAGATTAACTTTGAGGTGTTTGTGGGACATCCTACTGGAGGTGTCTGGAGGGTGCTTGGATAGTGAATCTGGAGTACAGGGAGGTTATGGGCCAGACATTGGTGTAAATGGGAAGAGGTAATTTGTTGTAGTAGGGTGATTATATCTCAACCACTATTTTCCACCTCCTGCCATCCCATGGTTCAGGGTGCTATTATCTTCTAATTGGTTTGCCTACTTCTGTGTCAGTCTGTTCTTACACAGCTGGGAGAGTAATCTTTTAAAAATGACATGGGATGGGACTCCTGGGTGGCCCAGTGGTTAAGTGCCTGCCTTTGGCCCAGGGTGTGATCCTGGAGTCCCCGGGATCAAGCCCCACATTGGGCTCTCCATGGGGAGCCTGCTTCTCCCTCTGCCTATGTCTCTGCCTCTCTCTCTCTCTGTGTCTCTCATGAGTAAATAAATAAAATCTTTAAAAAATAAAAATAAAAAATTTATGAATTAATTAATTAATTTAAAAAATGAGATGGAGGACATCTGGGTAGTGCAGGGGGTGCAGTGATAAACAAAACATAGGATGTACTTTGCCCTCAAGAGGTTGTATGGGAGATACTAAACAAACACCGAGGTAACTAATACCAAATTGTTACATGCTAGGAGAGAAAAATGCAGGATGACTCTATAATAGAGCTCAGAAGACCAGGGAAGTTTCCTCTGAAGAAAATGCTGTCTGAGGTACGATCTGAAAGGTGAGGAGTTAGCCAGGCTCGGGGTAGGGGAGGGGCAGTCCAGGCAGAGGGAGCCATATAAACAAAGGCAGGGAAAGAGAAAGAACTTAGTGTATGACAGGACAGAAGAGAAGCCTGAGCCTAGAAGAGGCCTGGTCAAGTGAGGGAGAAGAGTGGCTCCAGAGGTATGTAAAGGCAGGTAGGCAGGCGAGGCCAGATCAGCCAGGGCCTCCTAGCCTGGTAAGAAGTTTGAATTTATTCTAAGGGCAATCAGAAGTCCATGGCAATGGTTTAAGCAGGGAAATGATAAGATTCCATCTCATTTTTATTTTTTTATTTTATTTTTTGAGATTTTGTTTATTTATTCAGACACAGAGAGGCAGAGACATAGCACTATGAGCCCATAGTAAGGACTCCAGGAAATACTGGTTAGGTTTGTTGAATAAATGAGGGTCATAATCTTCATTTTCTTCCTTGAAAATCTTTTTTTTTTTATTCTGTCACAAAATAAATATGATTCAAGCCTGACAACTTAAGTAGCTGATTTCCTCTACTTTTGGTAGTCCTATTACATTTTCAACTGTTATTAAATTACTCTGCCTCTGCGAGGTTAAGGTGTTAACCTGCAAGTCAGATCTTAAGGGCATTTTCCACCCTCTTGCTTGTGTTAGCACGGCCTCACCCATCATCAGTTGGACAGTGGTATGGTGCTGAGCTTTGAAATTGGGAAAACTGGTACTTGTTGCCTTAAGTTGGGCCTCAGTACCAGAGTTTAGTAGCAGCCTTCTCCTTCCGCCCGGATTTGGGAAGTGTCCCAATACATGCTCTTTGCATTGCAGCTGTGGGAAAGTCCACCTTTGTGAAGTTACTCACGAAAACTTACCCAGAGTGGCACATAGCTACAGAACCTGTAGCAACATGGCAGAAAGTCCAGGCTCCTGGCACCCAAAAAGTAAGTTTTCAGTTGTGGTGGGTAGTTGGCAGGCACAGGTGAATAAACTAATTGTAATAATCTAATTTGCTCTGAGTAGGTGAAACAGCCCAGTTTGAATCTCTTTTCTAAAATACTTTCATTCCAGAAAGCAGACCTCATATGCCAGAGAGGATATGTCTTGTTTGAGTATGTTTAGTTTTGATTTTTGTGGTTTTTACATGTCTACATAAGTGACTGCCTCTGTTCTTTGTGGTTTCCCAAAGCATGTCTAGCCATCCTGGCTTTGTCATTCCTACTTTTGAGTATATTACTGAAGCTGACCTTCAGGATTAATAGCTAATTATAGTGATTTTTACTTATTTATGAAGTGTTAGAAATTGGAAGGGACTTCACAAACATCTTGTCACACTCTGAGTCAATGCAGAAATAAGAACCCACATTTATAAAGCACACACTTTGCCACACACTATGCTGAGCACTGTACATTTCACTTAGGCCTCATGACGTAGAACCTAGTGTTAGGTCTGCTGCTTTGTGAAGGCACCAGCCATATTCATGTGAGTAGGAGTTTGGATGTGAATCTTAGGGGTAGCTGAGGGAATGGCACTACATTGCCGCAATCCACACACTCCTCCTGTAGCCACCAGGAACATTTCACTCAGTGGCTTTTTCTGGTTTTTAACAACACTCTTAATTGTTAGAAAGTTCTTGTATGAACCACTTGGCGTCCCTGTGACTCTGACTCATTGGTTCAAGTTCTGCCTCTTAAGTTTTTAACTTTTCTACATGACAACCATTTGTATAGTTGAAGGAAATGATTTGTTTGCTCTTTCTCCTCTTTGAGCCTTCTTTCAAGCCAAACACCATTTTCTTCCAGATTGTCCCTCATTCTGAAGTAACTTTGTCTAGGCATTAAGATCCAGTTTGTTAGTTTTTCCACTTAGAATTTACTAAGAATGGTATTCTAAATGGTAAAGAATATTATAGAACTTGTTCTAGGTGGCATTTTTCTATTATTCCAACTCAGAATTGTGTTACCTATTTTGGCAGGCACGTCATACTTATTGTGGACATATGTTTTTTAGATTTGTGTCTCTGTGTGTATGTATGTGTTTGTGAAATTCATTTCCCATTTTTGTAAAGATGTTTCTTTATTTATTCATGAGAGACACAGAGGCAGAGATATAGTCAGAGGGAGAAGCAGGCTCCCTATGGGGAGCCTGATGTGGGACTTGATCCCAGAACCCCAGGATCACGGCCTGAGCCTAAGGCAGATGCTAAACCACTGAGCTACCCAGGCATCCCTTATTTTCCATTTAGAAATTAAATTACATACCTTTTTCTGAGTATGCCACAGGTTACCTTTTGTGGAAATCTAAAAATATTTCCACAAATTGTTTGATGAGCTTTTCTTTAAATTTTTCCCCCAGTCTCTGACTTTATTTATTTTTTGTATATTTTTTTATTGGAGTTCGATTTGCCAACATATAGTATAACACCCAGTGATGAGCTTTCCTTTAAGAGGTAAACCCTACTCTTTGAGTGTGGGCTGGACTTAGCGACTTGCTTCTGATGAATAGAATGTAGCAGGAATAACAGTGGAACTTGCTAGAGTAGGCCTTAGAAATTGTCTCATTTGCCTTGTTCTGTCTTGATCACTTTTGGCTCTGGGGTTAGCCAGCTGCCATGTCATGAAGCATCCTGTCTGTGAAGAGGCCCGTGATGCAAGAGATTGAGTTTACCTGCTAACAGCAGTGTGAGTGAGTCTTGGAAGTAGATCCTTCGGCCCTAGTCAAGTCTTGAGATGACTGGCCTCAGCAAACATCCTGACTGAAACTTCATGAGAAACCGTGAGGCAGAACCAGCCAGCTAAACTGCGTCCTGATTCCTCACCCAAAGGAACTAGGATAATGAATATTTTTTGTTTAAGGCACCAAACTTTGACACAATTTGCTATGCAGCAGTAGATACCTAATACTTATATATAGTCCCATTATCCAGAGGTAAATTGTTAATGTTTTAGTTCTCTTAGATTTCTAATTAGGATAAAAATGTATATATTTACATACACTTATATGAATGTATAAAACATATATACATTTACTTTTTAAAAAACTTTTTTATTTATTTATGATAGTCACAGAGAGAGAGAGAGAGAGAGAGAGAGAGGCAGAGACATAGGCAGAGGGAGAAGCAGGCTCCATGCATCGGGAGCCCGATGTGGGATTCGATCCCAGGTCTCCAGGATTGTGCTCTGGGCCAAAGGCAGGCGCCAAACTGCTGCGCCACCCAGGGATCCCTACATTTACTTTTTTAAAACAAAAATTGGGGCAGCTCGGGTGGCTCAGCAGTTTAGCGCCTGCCTTTGGCCCAGGGTGTGATCCTGGAGACCCCGGATGGAGTCCCACGTCAGGCTCGCTGCATGGAGCCTGCTTCTCCCTCAGTTTGTGTCTCTGCCTCTCTCTCTGTGTCTCTCATGAATAAATAAATAAAATCTTTAAAAAATAATAAAAATAAAAAACAAAACAAAAATTGTAATTGTTACCTGCATGGTCTTTGATATATAAGGTCCTCCTTTCATAGTAATTTTAATGATTGCAGTGTCATTAAATGCAGTATACTGCATACTATGATCTTTTAATTTAATTAATGTAATTGATATACTTAATATATGTACTATATGAATTTCTTCCTGTTACAATGATGAATATCTCTTTTCTTGTTAATAGCTAAATATTGTGCACTTTGTATTCTCTTAGGATAATCTACAATTGGAATTGTAATGTCCAAAAATTACACACCTTGTTGACACCTGTTATAGTTTACAAAATTTTCCTTCAGAAAAGCTGTACCACTTTTCCCATACTTCTGGCAAGACAGTAGTATTGTTTTTCATCCCTTCTAATATGAGGGGCAAGAAAACAGTGTGTTATTTTGTTACACATTTCTCTGATTACAGTGAATTCAATGTCTTTTTATGTTTATCAGCCATTTATTAGTATTGTTTAGTGACTTGCCTGTTCAAACCTCTTACTTTTCCCCCCCCTTCCACTGAGATCTTCAAATTTTTGTAATGGCTTCATGAGAACTCATTATATGTTAAGTATCTTAACTCTTTGTCACATATTGCTGATCCTTTCCCCAGTTTGTCATTTTTCTTTTATCTCTATATATCTATATCTCTATATATGATGCATTCTGCAGTATAATACTTCTAATTTTTTATATAGTCAAATCTTTTTCTTTGTAATTACTGCCCTTGATAAAAAAGTTTAAAAAGACCTCTCACAGTCCAAAATTATAAAAACATATGCCTGTATTTCTTCCTCTTACTATTATGGTTTTATTTTGCTCTTTATGTGACTTTGAAAGTTATAGGAGGCTTATTTTCCCAAGTCATTATTTACTTTTCATAGAAGTAGTCTTGTTTAGTTTATTCCTGAGTGATTATTTATTTTCTTATTATTGTGACTGGGATCTGTTTTCCCATCATCTTTTTCAAACTGATTATTATTGTTTTAAAGGAAAGCAGTTAATTGTTGTTTGTCTTATAATTTTTTTTTTTTGCTTTATTTACTTGAGGCTTTAGAAAATAATGGTTTTCTCTAAATACTTCCCATTTGTAAGTTTTCAAATATCCATACTTCACCTCTGTTTTCTTGTTTTCTTTTATTGGGTAGAAGTTCCAGAGCAGTATTAACTATAATAGCATTGATGGTAGTCAGGCTTATCTTGTTCTGTCTTTAATGAAACTACCTCTAGTGTATCAGTATTAAGTTCTGTGATTGTTGTTTCAATAGATCATGTGGAGGAAGTACCCTTCTAATTACTAGGATAGGAACTGTTTTCCTCAGGATCAGATGTAGAATTTTCATCAGAAGCCTTCTTAGATAAATTGAGTGTGTGTGTTTTTTTAATCTCTTAATATTAGTCAGTAGTTCTGATAATGGTGCCATCTGTATATTCTAGAATGAACCCTTTTGATCATGGTACACTGTTCCATTAATTTGCTAATAGATTATTTGAAGCTTTGCATGTATATTTGTATATTTAATTGGTATTACTGTTTTATGACAAGTGTTACCATCAGGATTATAAAAATGAATTGAGAAGTTTTACACTGTTTTAGTGTAGGAATTACCTATTCTTTGAAGGTAGACTAGAAAGCATTTTTTAAATAATGTGGATTCAGTGCTGTTTGGGGGGAATAGTTACTGGACAGCTGTTTTCCTCAGCCATTCAGGGTTTGTGGGTTTTTGGTTTTGCTTTTTTTTTTTTTCCTTCTTGAATTGATTTTGATAATTTTGTTTTCTTAGAAAATTGCCCTGGGGCGCCTGGGTGGCTCACTTGGCTAAGTGTCTGCCTTCCACTTGGGTCGTGATCCCAGGCTCCTGGGATAGAGCCTCATGTCGGGGCTCTCTGTTCAACGGGAGCCTGCTTTTCCTTCTCCCTCTTCCTGCTTGTGTGCTCTCTGTCAAATAAATAAATACAATCTTAAAATAAAAAGCAGAATCTTAAATCTTTTATTGAGATTTCAAATTTAATAGTGTAAAATTAGTACTTTTTTTATACTTTAATCTAGAATTACTGTGTTTTTTTGTCTGATATTGCTCATTTGTGTTAATATTTGGGGAGAGATGGGCAGCCCAGGTGGCTCAATGGTTTAGCGCCGCTTGGTCCCAGGGTGTGATCCTAGAGACGAGGGATCGAGTCCCATGTCAGGCTCCCTGCATGGCACCTGCTTCTCCCTCTGCCTGTGTCTGTGCCCCCCCCCCTCTGTCTCATGAATAAATAAATAAATTCTTTAAAAAAATATTTTGGGAGAGAGAGATTTGATAATTATTCTTTTTTAAAGACCCAGTTCATGGATTTCATTAATTCTCTTAGGACTTGCCTTATAACTCACTGATTTTGGCCTTTGAATTTACTCATTTTTTCTAAGAACTTCTTTGTATATTTAAAGCTCTTTAAGTTGAATGATTAGTTTGTGTATTTTTCCCTTTTTCCTGCTTTAATAATAAAAGCATTTGTGACTGAAAATTTTCTTCATGAGATAAGCTTTGGCCTTGTCTTCTAGAGTTTGACATACAAGGTTTATACAAGATTTTTTTTTTTTATTTTTTTATTTTTTTATTTTTTTATACAAGATTTTTAACTGAAATTTCCGAAGAGGTACACCTGGGTGGCTCAGTCAATTGAGTGTCTGCCTTCGGCTCTGGTCATGGTCCCGGGGTCCTGGGTAGAGTTCTGCATTGGGCTCCTTCATCAGCGGGGAGTCTGCTTCTTTCTCTGCCTATTGCCCCCACTGCTTGTGCTCTCTTTCTCTCTCTCTCTCTCTCTCTCTCTCACAAATGAATAAATGAAATCTTAAAAAAAAAAGAAAAAAATTTCTAAAGAGTTTATAATTGTAGTTTTGATTTATTCTTTGCCCTAGAAATATTTTTAAGGTATTTTACATTTTCTGAGTAGATATTGTGTGTGCATTCTTTTTTTACTGTAATTTTATTTTGTTATGGTCAGACAACAGGGCTTATACACTTTCTAATTGGGGGAACTTGCTGAGGTCTTCTTCATGGCTTATGTATTATTGATTTTTAGGTATGATCAATTTGGTAAATGTACCATGGACTTTAAAGAAGGATGTATTATCTCTAAGGTATGGAGTTTGATGTGACATATATTATAAATTCTAAGATGCCATTGATTGTAAGATACATAATCAATTTAATAATACTTCTAAGGAATTATTAAAACGTCTGTTAAGGGGACACCTGGGTAGCTCAGCAGTTGAGCATCTGCTTTTAGCTCAGGTGTGATCCTGGAGTCCTGGGATTGAGTCTCGCATTGGGCTTCCTGCATGGAGCCTGCTTCTTCCTCTGCCTATGTTTCTCACCCCCCTCTCTGTGTCTCTCATGAATAAATGAATAAAATCTTAAAAAAAAAAAATGTCTGTTAAGTATAACGTAAACCTTGTAAGATGTACCTCAATTCCAGGTATGTGAAAAATAATAATGATTTAATGGTAACAATTTAAAATAAGCTCTCATTTTTGGGGTCTACTTTTTAAATTCTGAGAAAAATGTGTTAAAGTTTTATACTTTTATCCATTTCTCCTTGTGTTTTCAAATTAGCTCTGCTCTTATATTTCTATTAATTGCATGTAAAAAGATTCATGATTAAAAAAAAAGATTCATGATTCCTTTGTGTAGTCTTTATTGGTTTATTAGTATAAAAAACCCTCTTGGAGCATTTAATTTTTTTTTTAAATACAATTTTGCCACATCTGCTTTCTTTTTATTTGCATCTATTTTGTGGGTTTCCTGTCCCTTTGTCCTGTACCAATGCATGTCATCTTATTATAGGTTTTTTTTTTTTTTTTTACAGGATTTTTAGTTTCTATCCAGTGTTAGGGTTTGCTTTTTCTGGAATTTGTCTTTTTTTATGTTTAATTTATTTCTGTCACCTTATTTTGTGCTTTTATCTCCTTTTCCCCCTTTTTGTTATATTTATTTTCTTTCCTTTTTCTCCTCTTTATTCATATGAGAAACTTACTATTTTTATCCTAACAACAGAAACACGTAAATTAAAAATGTACACGTTTAAACCTATCTTTCAGTGTTATTGGAGTCTCTGTGAAAAAGAAGCCGAAACAGAACTCTACTTTTTTATTACCTTGTCAGGTATATTGAAATTATCTGAAATTTTGTAGATCCAGAATGTTTTTACATTGTGAAATTTCTTTTTTAACAATAGAAATGCGACATTCAATTTCATAGCCATGTAAATAATAGTTCTTTAGTTATTATGCTTAACTCTTTTCTACTGGTTGATCACTGACCAGTGTTTTCTTACTACCACATTTTCCCATTTCTTAATTTTTCAGTTGGTTGAAATATAGAGAATTTTTTCAGAAATGTTATGTGGGTGGTATAATTTCTCAGTGATTGCTTGTCTAAAAATGTCTTCCTTTTGCTCTGGAATATAAAAGGTAGTTTCTGTTGTAGAGAAGTATTATATGGTTTCAATCCTTTTTTTTTTAATAAGTAATTCATGTGATTTCCTCCACCATTAGGTTTTTGTTTTATTTTTATGAATTGTCAGCATTTTGGCAGGATAGGTCCTATTGTAGGTTCTTGTGCATATGTGTGTGTGTGTGTGTGTGTGTGTGTGTGTGTGTGTTTATGAAAGCTGTATAAGTAAATATATATGAAATCTTTTCTGGTACTCTGAATTTCTCTGGTGGAAAGTCTCACGTCTCAGATTTTCTTTAATTTTTTTCTTTGGCTTTAGCTCTTGTATGAGATCAGTTCCTTCTTACTATAACTTCTAGTTGTACCATGGTTTTATTTATTTATTTATTTTGTACCATGGTTTTAAACTTTGTTCTTAAATACCTAGATACTACATGGTTCTATTAATGATTCTCAGTGATGATGAAATTTGGTAAGAGAGACACATAACTTATGAATAATGGTCTTCTTTTGCCTATCTGTTTGTTGGGGGTGGCATTTCCCTTCTTTATATTCATTTCTTTAGGAGCTTTGTCTGAGCTATAGGTACTATAGAGTTGTGGATCATTTTAACTCTTGTTTGGAAAGTTGTTTGAAAAATTCAAACAATTCAAACAAAATTCATTACTGTGGGGTGGAACACAAGTGACATTACATCCTGATATCTTTCCAGAGGAAAGAAAGGAAAGGCAAAAAATACCCTAGAACAATATCACAGTGTCAGATCTCCTTCTAACCTATGTGTCTTCATTTCTGTCATAATTTTCTGGGTATTTTTTTCTCTTAGTTTAAGGAAAATATCTCAAGCTTATATTCTGTATAATATTCACTAATTAGGTTTACTGCAGTATATAGTCTGCTAGCTACTATCTTCATAGGGTGCTTTGTTTTGGCAATTGCATTTTTCTCCTCTAAGAATGTTCTTTTTATATTATTGTTTTTATGACAGCCTGTTCTTATCAGTGTGGCAATCTCTTGAATCTCATTGAGATTTTTCTGTTTTCTTTTGTTTCTGGCAACAGCTCTGTCTCCTAAGGGGCTGCTTGTCCTGAGCATACACATTAGTTTTCTCCCTTTGAATTGCTGAATATTACTATATCCGGTTATGGTCCCTCTCTTTGTTTATATGTTTGAAAGGATGTTTGCATTTGTTCTGTAGCTGAGATGGGTTCTTTCAGAAATTGTTTGCCTTGTACAGTTTTTTGTTACAGAACAGTCTCTCTTTGGTAGCCCAAAGGCTGCTGATGGAATAGCTCCCACCCGGTCAACCTAGTACATCTGTATACACTCCATTCAGTGGGCTTTCATGCAGTCTCATAACTATTATGCACCCCAAGGGCTCCCTACAGTTTCTAGCACTCAAGTGGATTCACATTCGTCCTCCTGCTTCTACTTCCAGCTCTTAACCAGGGGCCATTTGTGAGACTGCTGCGTGTTTGAGGGTTGGAGGATTGGAAGGAAGAAAAACATGTGATCCATTCTGCTCTATCTACATTGCTCCCATGAAGCCTTTCAAAGAGCTGGGATCTTTCTTTGGAATCTGTGGTTGATACTTAGCCAAATTGGACCACTTGTGGTTGTCTTAACCTTTTCCCTTTCCTCTTTTTCTCCACTCCAAATGCACTTTTCCCCATTTCTGTCAGTGGAAATTCCATGTATCATTTACTTCCCAGCTTGTCTTTATATGGAGAAGCATTAGAATGAAGTTAGAGGAAGCCAGGTTTGAGTCTCTGTTCTGCACTTAACTTGAAACCTTGGATAAGTAAGTTAGTTGACCTTTCTGAGTGAATTTGCCCCTTAAGAAAATGAGCATAACAGTAGTGCCCTCTTCATGAAGCTGTTTTGAAGGTTAAATGACATAATAGCATGTGAACACTGAAAATAAATCTTAGTTTTGTTTTCTGTACCCCTGACAGTGTTGACCCTTTGTTACACCTCATCCATGTAGGCCTTCAGTTGATGTGACTGCATGAATTCAGATCCAAAGTGCTTTGTACAAAATTCACTTTTGTCCTGAGTCAGTGGCAGAGCCCAGGAAAGAATTCAAGGCTCTTGATATCTCACACATCATCCCACCTGCACATGCTGGGTCTTCAAGGTACATTTCATAAAGTCTCCAGAATGGTGGAGGAAGGTTTTATTTGTTTTAATCCCTTCTGTAGGAGAGAGAGATCTATTTGGTTTAGTTGGATTTTCAAAAAAAAAAAAAAAACCATTGCTTTCTTGTCTGGGTTGAAGTTTTATAAAGAAACAGCCACAGATGGAAGCTCAAAAGAGAGGGGACATAGTGTTACAATGGAAAGATTTAATTCCAAGTAGTCTTAGATGGTTGTTGGTTAACTCCTTGTCAGACCGACTCCACAGTGAATGTCCTGATTCTCTGTGTGTTTCTTCCTCTGCTCTTCTCTGGTTTGTTGAAGGTGGCATGTCCTCTCCCTCTCAAATTCTCAGTTCATCAGGTAGGAAAACCTATTTCTTGATTATATAGCTTTGATGAAACTAGGGGATAGGATTATGTCTTTTTAGTAGAAGGAAATGTTTGTAATTGCTTCCCTCATTGATTATTAAACCATGGAGATGGAGAGGAAACACTATGAGATAAATACACCTTCTAGGAAATTCTCCTTTTTTGCAATTTCCCTCTAGGCCTTCACTGCCCAAAGTCTTGGAAACTTGCTAGATATGATGTACCAGGAACCAGCACGATGGTCCTACACATTCCAGACATTTTCTTTTATGAGCCGCCTGAAAGTACAGCTGGAGCCCTTCCCCGAGAAACTGTTACAGGCCAAGAAGGCGGTACAGATCTTTGAGAGGTCCGTGTACAGTGACAGGTAAGACCCTGAGCCCTTCACTGGTTACAGGCTCCATGCTCAGCACTGCATGTTTTCCCTTCTTGCTCTGCTGTGGGTATTGATAATTGTACTTTGAAAAATGCTGCATTTTCATTGTCCATTTACATCTAAAGATGCTAAAAGGTGGTTACGCATTTATTTCCAAATTTGACAAACTAGTTCTCCTTCTTAATGTTCCCATAAAACCTCCTAGAGGGAAAAAATAAGTGTTGTGTAATTTTTTAAAAGATTTTATTTATTTATTCTTGAGAGACAGGGAGAGAGAGAGGCAGAGACACAGGCAGAGGGAGAAGCAGGCTCCATGCAGGGAGCCTGACGTGGGATTGAATCCCAGGACTCCAGGATCACACCCTGGGCTGAAGGCGGCGCTAAACTGCTGAGCTACCTGGGCTGCCCCTGTGTAATTTTTTAATCTCAAAATCATGCAAAATATATAGAACAAATCCTATGGGCTACATCTTCCTTCTCTACCCCGAGAGAGCTCACTCTTTATAAAAGCTAAATATGTGAATTACAGTAATTGGGCTATAGGTTTTGGTTCTTTTACGGTTGTTGGGTATATTACTACATATTTTTCTCTCCACTTTCTCAAGCCATGCCTCCTGGACTAGGAAGATGAATTACATATAACAATCCCGGTTGCTTGGAAACATATTCACCATGGATTTTTTTATTTCCAGCCCTTTAGTGAAGTAGGCATGTGAGAGACCCCTCAGAAAAAGAAAGACTTTGTTTAGAAGCTATAAGATCTTAACATTTTCTTGTAAAGGAAGAGATGAGAACTGATTTTGCTATTGGCAACTACACATTCTAAGTGTTTTCTTTAGGGCAGCCCCGGTGGTGCAGTGGTTTAGCGCCGCCTGCAGCCCGGGGTGTGATCCTGGAGACCCGGGATCGAGTCCCACGTTGGGCTCCCTGCATGGAGCCTGCTTTTCTCTCTGCCTGTGTCTCTGCCTCTCTTTCGCTCTCTCTGAATAAATAAATAAATAAATAAATCCTTAAAAATAAATAAATAAATAAGTAAATAAATAAATAAAAAATGTTTTCTTTAAAAGGGGGCATTTTTGAGATAGAATAATTCATTATATATTCTAATTGTGAAGATAACTTAGATCCTTTCCCTTTAAAAAATTCATTCATTCACTCCTTTGCTTAGCACAGATTTATTAAATTCCTTCATGTTCAGATACCAGGCTAGAACCTGGGGCTGTAGCAGCAAGCAAGGCAGACCCAGAACCTGCCTTCAGGCAACTCTCTGGGACCCCGCATGTCCTCATATGTGTGATATGTGTCCCAAAGGAGGAATACATTTGTTTTTTGGGAGAGTAGATGACTGGGAGGAAGACATCTAAATCTTTTCTGTTTGAGTTAAAAGAAACAATAGTATGTGGTTCTAGAACAAGGACCCTGATGCCTAGATCCTTACACTCATTCTCTGTGTCACCTGCATGATGACTATAGTACTTCCCTCTCCTTATCCTTTGCACCCCAACTCTCTCCCTCCACATCACCACTGGCTGTGGAAAATCGAGAGGTGTTCCTCTTTAAGAAAGGGAGGGCTTATTAACAGATAATTCATTTCTCTCTCTCTTTTTTTTTAAGATTTAAGTTATTTATTCATGAAAGAGAGAGAGAGGCAGAGACACAGGCAGAGGGAGAAGCAGGCTCCATGCAGGGAGCCCAACGTGGGACTCCATCCGGGGTCTCCAGGATCAGGCCCTGGGCCGATGGTGGCGCTAAACCACTGAGCCACCCGGGCTGCCCTCATTTCTCTTTTAATAAGATTTTAACTTTTAAGTTTCCTGTAAAGAAGCTGAAAGTATTTTTCAGAATTGAATTACAAAAGTCATCTCTTTGTTGCCTTCAGCTAGGCTATAGCTAAACCATTCCAGACTGAGAAAGTTGACTTTGGGAGCTCCCAGATTAATTCCTCACAGCCTAGCTAAGAAGCAGGTATAGTAACAGCAAAGATGTGTTGCATACTGTGTACCAGTCTTCCAAGCACCTTGTAAGTACTGCATCAATACTCAAAACAATCCTATGAGTCAGGTTCTACCCTTATGTCTTTGTACAAAGGAAGAAATGAAGCTGAAGGAATTTGATGACTTGGCCATGGCAACACTGTGAATTTGGGGGCCAAGCTCACACTCAGGAATGTGATGGTGCAGCCCATTCTCTTAATCACAAGACTTATAACCTTGTGGTATATATTTCTTGGGCCATTCCTACACAAGGATTCTGAATTTCATTTTCCCAGAAGTGGCCAGTTGCTAAATGTTACCTTAGAAACTGGAGTTCATTGTTTAGGATGTAAATTGTGTTTTGTATCAAGATTCCTGAGGTTTGAAAGTAGAATTGACCCTTCAGAAGCAGTGGTTTCTTGTTAGCTCCAATTTCCTATTTACCAGATGCTCCTTTAGTTGTGGAAGTAAGCAAGGGGCAAGCTAGTTTGATTTTTAGATTTAGCTTTCTTGTACCTGGATTAGAAGCTCAGCAGCAAAGGAAGCAAGTGAGTAAGGGCTCATATGTGCTTTGGGGGAGGGTCTGCTTTCTTGATAATACTGTAGTTAATGAGAAATCCATCTCCTACTCAATAGGTGACACCGCTTCAGTACATTTCCTTCTCCACTTACTAACCACACCTGAGGATGGCTCAGCAGCCTGTAGACTTGGAAGCCCTCACAAGCCCTGAATTATTTTTTTGTTTGGGGACTAGCTGCAATAATCTCTAAAGTGGGAGTTTTCATGAACTGTATGCCGTATTTTCTGGCTGGTCTGCAGCAGGGAGAATCACTGGTAACCAATGATAATCTTTTCTAGTGCCTTTTCTTCAGGGGATTAATGCAGTCGGAGAGCTGGGATTTTTGGCTTCCAAAGTCAACATGCTATTTCCCATCTTATTGTCGAACAAGGAAGGCGATACAGGTTAAGAATTCAAATTTCTTAGAGATTGATGAGGTAGAAAGGTTAGGTGGCTTGAATAGACATGGAACAAGTTGAGTATTGATTTTTCTGCATCTCTCCCTTTGCCTTTCACTCCATTTCCCATTCTTCTCCCCTCTCCCAATGCCACCTATATTTCCAACCAGGTACATCTTTGTGAAGAATCTTTTTGAAAATGGTTCCATCAGTGACATCGAATGGCATATCTATCAAGACTGGCATTCTTTTCTCCTGCAGAAGTTTGCCAGCCAGCTCAGATTACATGGGTTCATCTATCTCCAAGCTACTCCCCAGGTAATGCGGAACAGAACGTCAGGCCTTAATCTTCAGGGCTATGTGAAACCTAAGAGGTGACATTCTCCAATACCCGATTTTCTGAAGAAATTTTTTTGAGAAGTTAGACTGTGGGTATTATCTGGAGCATGGAGAGCAGTGTGGGTCAACAGTCTCCTGTTCTGGCATCGAGCACCCCATTTCCTACAAGCTTTCTGCAGCAGAGGGCTAAAGCTGATGACTTATAGAAAGGGTTCTTCTCCATGTAACACCAACGTAGAGAAAATGGGGCATTGCCTTTGCCAGCCAGAGTTTGCAGATTGGCTCCTCTGGCTAGGTCACCTATAGCCAACTGCTCAGCTCTCCCTTCCCTCAAACTGGGTCATTGGAGTCTGGTGGTCTTGATGGTTTCCTGAATAGGATGCCAGGAGGAGGTGGAGAGTTTCCTCACCTCACCCTGATACTATCATAATTTATAGCTGCCTTTTGAAACTTAAGGGTGCCACTGGTAAGTCAGAATGGGCTACAGAAGTTACATTCTGTGTCTTTCTGATTTGGATGCTGGAGCCAGCCTCTCATGCATTAGGGTGATGTCATGGAAGGAACACCGAAGTCTCGGATTTCGGACCGTGGACAGCCCTTAGAAACTTTTCCCCTGGAAGGGTTCTTGTCTGTCAGACCCAGTGGTTCAGACTAGTGGTCTCTAAGGGCTCTTCTGGAGTGGGATTCTGAGTCAAGGCTGGAAGTATTTTTTGAGAGATGTGTGTCGTGTGTGGTCACGTGTCAAGTATACTGCATAATTTTAGGAGGTATGCTTCCTTCTGACTAGAGGCCATACTTTTTGGAGATGAGACTGAGCCTTGTGGATGGAGCAGGCCTGAGAGCAAACTGAGCAGGGTCAGAAAATAGTGGGGAGAGCCCATTCCATGGGCTTGCAGAAGAAGGCCAGCAAGAAAGTCTTCTTTTATTTATTTATTTATTTATTTTTTAAAAAAGACACTTTATTTATTTTATTTTATTTAATTTATTTTATTTTATTTTATTTTATTTTATTTTATTTTATTTATTTATTTATTTATTTATTTACTTATTTATGATAGTCACAGAGAGAGAGAGAGGCAGAGACACAGGCAGAGGGAGAAGCAGGCTCCATGCACCGGGAGCCCGACGTGGGATTCGATCCCAGGTCTCCAGGATCGCGCCCTGGGCCAAAGGCAGGCGCCAAACCGCTGCGCCACCCAGGGATCCCAAGAAAGTCTTCTTCATTCCTTTGTGCACTTGGAATGACAGTGAGAAGGGGACAGTGGTGATGACAACAGTGATGGTAATCATGATGACAATGATGCTGTGACCAATAGATCTTTATGGAGAGACTAGATCTTTCATCTGGGGTAGAATGAGGGGGTTTGAAGGATTCTTGCAATTTAGTCATAGAAAAAGCAAAGCTTTAAGACTGGATGGAGATTTTGGTGGTTTTTTGATGGTTTTAGAGCCAGAGACCCAGGAATCCTTCCCCAGAATCACCCCTGATCCCTCCTGTGAGATTCATAGGTGACTATATCCAAGGGAAGAGCAGAACAGAAGTGAACACGTCTCTGTGTGAAAAGCCATGCAATTGCCCCATACTCTACTACAGAACTGTGGGAAATACTGAGGTTAGAGCTTGTGAGATGGACCTAATTGGGGCATTTTGCTCCTTTCTATCTGCTCTTCCCTAAGTTCTAAATAACAAGCAAGCCAACAAAAAAATCAGTCAAAAGAGAAATATCTGGGCCTCAGTGTCCCCACCCCACCCTATGGAATCAGGAATTTGGTGCAGCCAGCCAGGCCTTGCCAGGGACTATTGGCAGCATGGGGACAGTGTGTTGGAAATGCCTGGCTCAGAGGGCACTTGGGTTTAGTTTTGGGAAGCACGGTGGCCAGATGCCCTGGCAGAGTCATAGTCCAATTGCTGTCCAAGCAGCCACTCTTCCTAGGGCAGTTGGTGAAGGGAGCAGATCACCAGGAGGGGCTCCCCTTGCTGTTCACAACCACACTTTCTTACATTCAGGCGAGCTCCCCTGGACAACTGATGTCAGGAGACACAGGACTAAAGCACTGCTTGCACAGAACTTTTTTAAAAAGAATTTGTTGTAACCATACCAGTGAAACAAGAATTTTACCAAATGCTCAAAATAGGAGTTTACCTATTAATCATACTCCTTGGAATTTACTCCATAACCGTGCTCCCACACGGGCATAGTGGCCCCTGTGCAAGCCACCTTGTTTGTAATAGCAGATCATTGGAAACAACCCAAGTGCTCACGAGTAGAGACTGGTTGAATGTATTATGCTCTGTCCATTCACTGGAAGACTTTGAAGCCACAAAAATGGGAAAACACTATACTAATATCACAGTCTCCAAGGCATTGTTAAGTGAAGAGAAGCTGGCACAGTGTGTGGGATGCTTTTTACAATTATGGTGTTTTTTTGAAAGGTGGTGGTAAGAAGGTGTATATGCATGAATTATTTCCGAAAACATACCAAAAGTTACCATCAGTTGTGAGTGGGACAGAGAACTGGACCGCTGGAAGTCGGGGCTATAGAGCTGTGTAATGGGGAATGGAGGCAAACAATGGGAAATGTTTTGAAGGCATCAGAAGTAAGGGTAGGGTGTGGGGCAGAAAGAGAGTGGAAAAGAAAAAGGAGGTTCATGGTAAAGGAAGGTAGAAAAAGAAAAGATGAAAGCAGGGGGAAAAAAGGTAAATATAGCTGGGGGATGAGGTCAGAACTGCAAACTGTGAATACTGACCACTGGCTCTGCCAGCCTAGCGCTCAGCCCTGAAAAAGACAGACTGTGGCTCTCAGCCACTGTGCCCCCTCTGCACACCCTCTGTTGCCTAATACAATGGAAATGCCACCAGTGGCCTGTGTTTCCCCAGGACCTACTGCGTGCTCCAGAGCTGGTACCAGAGATAAAGGGGGAGCCCCTGCCTCCTCCAGGGAATAGCTCTCTGACTGCTGGGGCCCAGGGCTCCCTCCCTTATCTGAACTGCTACCCTGAAGATCCAGACCTCACAGTTTAGCACTTGTTTTGCGTATCACTTTACTTATTATCTAACTAAGTTATAAAATTCCAAGGACAAAGACTTCATCTAAGTTTGGGATGATAATTGATTAGGGGAAAAGATTATTGAGGAGTAAGTGCTAAAAGTATTAACCTATTAGATCTGTCTCCGTTAATCTGAAAAGTTGGACATAAGCTCATAAATGAAATTTGTTTACATGACTTCGTCTCTTTAGAGGAAAGGTGGGGTACACAGCAAGGACTCTGCATCTTCAGGAATATTACGCACTTCATTTGGGAAGTTCACATTTGGGAATAAAGTTTTTTAGTGTTTGAAAGTGGATAGTCCTAGGTCAGTGGTTAATCCACCTTTTCTTCCCAGGACAGATGACATTGAATGATGAAATGTTTGCCAGGTGAAGAGAGGAAGGGAAATAATCAGACAAAACAAACATTTGGAGCAAAAGTCTCAAGATGGTAAAGAGCTTGGCCTGTCCCTTGGGTCCAATCTGGCTACCACTGACTCCAGAGAGGTGCTAAGGAATTTGAGGGTAGAGGGCTAGGAGGGGTGGCCAGAATCCGGGATGGCCTTATGTGACAGGTAAAGGAGAAGACGACGTTCTCTGAGCCAGTGTGCTTCAGATTTTACTACCAAATGAAGGCAGAATGGAATGGTGCACTCTCTGGAAAGGGGGAGCAAAGGAGAGTTAGTCTTAAAGCTTTTTTTTTTTTTTTTTTTTTTTTTTAGTTCTTTGTTTTATCTTTGACCTGTGCAGAGTTTGCATTCTGCTCCAGAGTCAGTGAGTGACAGGATATGAAAGACATGTTTTAGATTACTTAACTATTTTGTAAATTGGATGCTCCTCATACTTCCTTGAACCTGGGGCTTTATGGCTACAGGCAGTAAGGAACCTGTGAGGTGTTTGCAGCAAGGAGAGTACTGCCTTTCTCTTGCATCACTATGGAAGAATGGGTGGAGGAAGTTCACTGGGAGGAGAGAGCAGCTATGGCCAGGAATTTGACACACCTTAACTTGGTGAGTCCTCACAGCTCCCCGTGGGGTGAGTGGAGTGGAGGAAAGGGAAGCCCGTAAAGATGGCACCTCTACTGCATGCATGGTGAAGACAGGAATTGAATCATGGATTTTCTGGCTTTAAGACCTGTGCTCTTCCCATTCTCTTCACCACCCTCAGAAAGCAGAAGAAGGGCCAGAAGGCTCTTGCCATGGTCTAGGTGAAAGGTGATGAGGACCTGACTAAGGCAGAGGTGAGAGAGATTAAAGGGGATTTAGTGACTTCCTGGATGGGATTTGGAGGAGGAAAAGGTAGAGTAATTATAGCTTCCCAGGGTGGATGAAGTTTGCCATTAACCTGTGACTGAATAAGAAAACAAGATAGTAGAAGCAAAGTTGTGGCTTATCATTCCCAGGTTAGACATCATGAGAGGGTCTGAGAGCCCCTGAGAATTACGTCATCACAGCCAGGGTAACACATGAGCCCATTGTAGCCCAGGGATTGTCTTTTAGGTTTGTTTGAAGAGACTACACCAGAGGGCCAGGGAAGAGGAGAAAGGAGTTGAGCTGACGTATCTCGAGCAGCTTCACAATCAACACGAAGCCTGGCTTGTTCACAAGACAACTGAGTAAGTGGAGAAGAAGATAGTACCACAGACACCTGCCTCCCTACAGCCAGCTGCTCAGACATGAGTCCAATAGGCAGCCCCATAGGAAGGTTCAGAATGTACCCAAGTGGTTAGAAATCCAACTGAGAAACTTAGTATTAGATATAATCTGTATATTCTAAAAGACTTTTTTTTATTAGATTGTTTCTCCAGCTTTTTTGTTTTTTAACGTTTCCCTAGATTGAACATTGTAATTGATGATGGTGATATAGTTGACTCGGGGTGAAGGGCTGAAAAATTTTAGAGAAATTGTCCATTTTACTAAGTTGTCAGTCCTAGTTTTGGCCTTTCCTCCTTTCAGGCTTGGTATATTTGGGCTTAAATATTTGGGGCTCTGACCTTCAGTATCCATCTCAAGACTAAAGAAATTTCAACCTTCCTCTTTGCAGCCAACTTTATTAAATTCTTTTTAAACTGTTATTTACATGCAGTTTCATTGAGAAGCCATGTGACTTTAGATCTGTTCTTGGGATTATTAAGATGTGGTGAGTGTGTGAAGGTTGGTTCAGCTTTCCTTTTTCTGTCCCCTGAATGTTCATACTTCTTACAGGCTCCACTTTGAGGCTCTGCTGAACATTCCAGTGCTGGTATTGGATGTCAATGATGATTTTTCTGAAGAAGTAACCAAACAAGAAGAACTCATGAAAAAGGTGGGGAGCACCTTAACTCCTGCTTCTAGTGATTTTCCTTTGTCACACTTTTATCTTTGCTTCAGACGTCAATATAATGGGTCTTGTGCATTTCATACTCCAAAGCCTGCGGGACCTTGTACAAGTTACAGATAGAATCCCTCTTTTCTGAAGCATTTGGGGCTAATAATTGTTAAATAATTGACTTCCCAGCTAACTTCCTCCTCAAAGGTGTTTTTGAACTGGGGAAATGTAATTTTTGGATTCTCTTCCCAGCTCTGCCACTTGATACCATCTACCCTGCGCAGGTCATTTCCTCCCCTTGCCTCTTTTCCCTAACTCACAAAACCTCGTGGACATGACTGCATACGCAGTGTGGGTGGACTATTGTAGAGTCTGCTGAAAATGTGAAAGTTAACTTTTGGTTTTTCTCTTTACCACAGGTAAACATCTTTGTAAAGAATCTGTAACTGGTACTAGGATGTTCTGGCCATGATCTGGGCTGTCTAACTTTCTAAAGCTGGAAAAACACCTTGCTATCTCCTTTTACCCCTAGAGTCCTCTGACTCTCATGTCTATGGTTGGTATTAGTCTTCGACTTTGCAATTATTGTCTTTTATATCTCAAGGACTTATACAATAAAGTGGAAGTTTTGCTTCTTTTGCTAATTCAGTTGTTGTTGGTTTATCTCTTGGTGTCTCCTCTGAATTCTCCTCCTGATGAGGATGACTTGAGGACAGCCATAGCTTTTCTTCTTGAAGTCTTCCCCACCCAGACTTCCATGTATCATACAAGGGAGACTTCTGGTGTGTTCCATTGTTCCCTCTGACTTGCCCAGGCAGGGATTGTTTGCAGGATTCCCAACCAAGCCCTGCCCTGCACATGCATGAGAGAAGTACAGTGGCTCGGGAGAGGGTGGACACTCAGTGTGAGCTCCTAGAGCTAGGGAATGGAACCTGAACTCTAGGATGTTCCTTCCTCTCTTCCCATCCAACACTCTTGCTAAGGGACATGGGGCACTTAGACCTTTGTGCTAGACTGAAGAATGAAAGGGAGGGAGAAAACAAATCAGGAGCCCCATAGTCCAGTATCTCACATTTAGAGTTCGTTCATCATAGCACTCTGGCCTGCCCTAAATATCGTCCCCAGAGGGTGTCAGGTGATCTCAATGGAGTGACTGCGCTGGAAAGAGAATTTTTTGTGCTGCACTTCAAGCTCCAAGGACAATTCATTGTTTAGAGAAAAAAAAAATGCATGGCTGTATAGAATTGAAGTGTTCTATCGCAAGAAACCTGCAGGTCCATGATTCCCCAGGAGCAGAATTCCTGCACTGAGCCCTTGACAGTTGTGCAAGCACACAGGAAAACAAATAAGCTCAGGCATCAGTGTCCCAGAAGACAAACCTGTGTTTTCCTTTATGCTTTATGAATATGAATGTGAGATTGGCTTCTGACAAATGCATGCTTGTTATGAAATAGAAGCACAGCATTTCTTTACCCTGCTTAAATTTTTAACAGCTTTATTGAGATACAATTCACATATCATACAATTCACCTAATTAAAGTGTACAATTCAGTGGTGGTTAGTATAGTCCATAGGGTTGTGCAACCATCACCACAATCAATTCTAGAATGTCTTCATCACCCCAAGAAAAATTGCCAACCAACTAGCAGTCACTTCCCATCCCCTGTCATCTCCACTTCTCCCACCCCAGTCCAGCTCTAGGCAGCCACCAATCTACCTTCTGTCTCTAGATTTGCCTATTCTGGACATTTCATATACATGGAATCATATAAGATGTGGCCTCTTGTGAATGGTTTCTTTCACCTTCAAGGGTTTCAAGGTTCAGCCATGGTGTTTCATGCATCAATATATTCTTTTTTATGACTAAATATTTCATTGTATGAATATACCACATTTTGTTCATCCATTCATCTATTGATAGACACGTGGATTCTACTTTTTGGCTATTATGAATAATGCTATGAAAATTCATATACAAGTTTTTAGATTTTAATTTTTCTTGGGTATATACCAAGGAGTGGCATTACTGGGTCAAATGTTTAACTCTTGGAGGAATTGCTAAACTTTTCCAAAGTGGCTGCACTGTTTTACGTTCTCTCGAGCAATGTATGAGTGCTCCAGTCTCCCCGGGTCCTTGCCAACACTTGCTGTCATTTTGATTATAGCCATCCTAGTAGGCTGTCATGGTTTTGATTTATATTCCCTGATGGCTAATGATGTTGATCATCTTTCCATGTTCTTACTGGTCATTTGTATTCCTTCTTTGGAAAAATACCTCTTCAAATCCTTTGTCCCTTTTTCAGTTAGATTCTTTGGCTTTTTTTTTTTTAATGTTTTATTTATTTATTCATGAGAGACGCAGAGAGAGAGAGAGGCAGAGACACAGGCAGAGGGAGAAGCAGGCTCCTTGCCGGGCGCCTGATGCGGGACTCGATCCCGGGACTCCAGGATCATGCCCTGAGCCAAAGGCAGGCGCCAAACTGCTGAGCCACCCAAGGATCCCCGGTTCTTTGGCTTTTTATTGTTAAGTTGGAAGAGACTTTAGATATTCTGAGTACAACTTTTTATCAGAGACATAATTTATAAATATTTTCTCCCATTCTGTGGGGTATATTTTGATAGTGTGCTTTGAACCACAAAAGTTTTGAAAGATGTGTTTATTCATGAGAGACAGAGAGAGAGAGAAAGAGAGAGGCAGAGACACAGGCAGAGGAAGAAGCAGGCTCTCCACAGGGAACCCGATGCGGGACTTGATCCCGAGACTCCAGGATCACGCCCTGAGCCGAAGGCAAACAGTGAACCGCTGAGCCACCCAGGCATCCCAAGAAGCACGAAAGTTTTTAATATTGACTAAGCTTAGTTTAGTCTTGTGCTTTTGGTGTCATGTCTAAGAAAGTTTTGAACAACCCAAGTCAAACATTTGCTGCTATGTTTTTTTCCTAAAAGTATAGTTTTGGCTCTTAAGATTAGGTCTGTGATTGATTTTGAGTTAATTTTGGTGTGTGGTATAAAGAAGGGTTCAGTTTCATTCTTTTGCATGTGCATATCCAGTTGTCCCACCATTAGTTATAAAGATTATTCCCTTCTCCCACTGAATTGTCCTTTTACTCTTGTCGAAAATCTGATCCACTTGTTCTTATGTCTGTTTTCTGCTTCAGGCTTTGGACAAGACCTGGGATGGACATAGGATTTAAGTACATTTTAGAAACTCAATGGTTTTGGTTCTTTAGCTTTTAGGGGCCCAAATGTTTAATTTCCATTTATAGGAACCACTAATGTAGAAATCACCTATACACCCAGAATAAGAGCACTAGGCCCCCACCCTCCTTCTTCTTTCCCTCCCTCCTTCTGTCCCTTATTACTTTTTTGTTTATTTGTTTATTTATTTTAAAATATTTTATTTATTTAGTTGACAGAGAATGAGAGAGCGGGAGCAGGGGTGGAGGGGCAGAGGGAGAGGGAGAAGCAGACTCCCCACTGAGCAGGGAGCCTGGTGCAGGGCTCCATCCCAGGACCTTGAGATCATGACCTGAGCTGAAGGCAGATGCTTCACCAACTGGCCCACCCAGGTGCCCCTTTACTCATTTAATTAGTCATCAAACAGTTATATGTGCTGTCTGCTAGAGACCAAGGAGATAACAGTGAGCACAACAGAAGGCAGACCTTGTCCTTACCTTGCAGAATTCATCAAATAATGGCGAAGGTGAAGACCACCGAACAAATAATTGCAGGTGTGTTGAGCGGTCCAAAAGGAGAAGTACAGGTGTTGTATGGAGACCTGGGACAGTAGGAGGCAACATAACTTGGGACAGCCCCCCTAGGAAAGTAACAGCTGTTTTTGAATTCTGAAGAGTGAATGGGGCAGGGTATTCAAGCAGAGAAAAAAGTCATGTGCCATGGCCTTGGTGTAAGAATGAGGCATTAGGCCCAGGTTGTCAAAACCAGATGAGGCTAGTGGGTTTATCATTTAGGAATACATTGCTATCTCTCATACTTTTCACTTAGCCTGAAAGCCTAGAAATCCAGTGTTTCTTTCCCTGGGTAAACTTAGCCTTTTACAAAATGAATGTTCTGTAAGAGCGCCATCAGGAGTCTTATATGGGTGAAATACTTTGCCATTGTCCAGATTGGTAGCTGAAATGGTCTAGAGAAAAAGTGGTTTAACGCGGAGCAGTAGTTCTGGGCCAGAAGCACCCAAGGAGGTTGGGTCTGGGAGGAGTGTTTAAACATCGAGACCAGCTCTACACAGTGAGACCAGTCCGGTGGCTGTCCCACTCCCCGTTTAGGTTGCGCTCCAATATCACAGAACTCGGATTAACACAAAAATAGCCAGATTTCTTTCTCATTTATGTTGTGGTAGAAACTGCTTTTCTGGGATCCCTGGGTGGCGCAGTGGTTTGGCGCTTGCCTTTGGCCCAGGGCGCGATCCTGGAGACCCGGGATCGAATCCCACATCAGGCTCCCGGTGCATGGAGCCTGCTTCTCCCTCTGCCTATGTCTCTGCCTCTCTCTCTCTCTCTGTGACTATCATAAATAAATAAAAAATTTAAAAAATAAAAAATAAATAAATAAATAAAAGTGAGATGCTACTTAAAAAAAAAAAAAAAAAAAGGGATCCCTGGGTGGCGCAGCGGTTTGGCGCCTGCCTTTGGCCCAGGGCGCGATCCTGGAGACCCGGGATCGGGTCCCGCGTCGGGCTCCCGGTGCATGGAGCCTGCTTCTCCCTCTCCCTCTGCCTGTGCCTCTGCCTCTCTCTCTCTATCTCTCTGTGACTATCATAAATAGATAAAAAATTTAAAAAGAAATAAAAAAAAAAAAAGAAACTGCTTTTCTGGAACCAGAATATTACCTTGATGAGTTTATAATGTGAATCGAGATTGTGAAAGTTCTCAAACTCTCAGGCTTTCAACATGAAGGGAAAAGGTGATAGTTTGAGGTGAAAAAGGCTGTTCATTAAATTCAAACACTAGACTCTCAGGGACAGTGAAGCAAGGGAAGAACATGCACTTCCAACTGAAAGTCTGCTCACCCTTCAGCCTTCGCTTTAAGGAGTGCGCACTTCACATCTGGACCACTTTCTCCTTGGTTAGTCCCTTCTGGCTGTTCGATTATTTGGTGTCTCCCTTGGCTCATTTCTGTCGTTACCCACTGTTCTGAGTGATCCTGTGTTTGTTTGTTTGTTTGTTTGTTTGTTTGTTTGTTTTTTGCTGCCATATCAAGTTGCCACAATATGGCTTAGAGTAGCACAAATTTATCTTCTAGTTCTAGGTCAGAACTCTGACATGGGTTTCACTGAGCTAGAATCAAGAGATTGTGAGCAGGGCTGCATTCCTTTTTGGAGGTTCTGGGGGAGAACATTTCCTTGCCTTTCTGTCTTCTAGAGGCTGCCCACATTCCCTGGTTTGTGGGCCCTTCTTCCATCTTCAGGACCAGCAAAGTCTCTGACCCTTCTTCCTGTGGCCACATTTCTCTCTGACCACAGCCAGGGAAGGTTCTCTGCTTTTAAGGACCCATGTGATTATACTGGGGCAGGATACTCTCCCCATCTCAAGATCTTTACCCTTAATTACATCGGCAAAGTCCCTTTTGCTATTAAGATAACATATTTACAAGGCATTATGGGATTAGAATGTGGATGTCTTTGGAGGGCTGTTACTCGCCCTTGCAGAGATCTCAAATAATAACATGGCTCCTACTTTTATCATGGGGTAAGGACTTCTCAAGAACTTGCAAATGTGGAAAATGGGAGTCATTTGTAAAAGCAGAGGGACGAGTACAAAGATGTCCCGGGTATTACCCGTGCCTTGACCTGATCAGCCTAAGATCAGGAGCAAACCTGCAGTTTGACAAAATCAGATTTACTAATTCACTGTGATAAAGGAGACCACACTAGAGGACCTATGGGTGTCTTACCAAACAGGAAAAGAGAGAATTCTAGGATTTGGGGGAAGAATAGAGTTTAGGTCGAAATGTAAACGAAGCAGTACTTTGATAGGCTCAAAGCAAAGCAGGTCTGTATGTACAGGAGTCAATACCTGGTCTGAACTGCACAGCAGACCCAGGTTCATTTCCTACAAAAATACAAAGTTAAGATAAATGTGGACTGTTGGGTTCAGAAGCTCCTTATCTGAAGCTCTGAACCTGAATTGCAAATCGAGACCCCTTCATGTGTCAAAGTAACTTAGATCCTCCTGGCAACAGAAGGGTATTTCATTTTTACTGATAAAATTTCAAACAGCGAAGTTTCTGATGGTCCATCATGTTAGAGAAGAAGGTTTCTCAGTGGGTCAGAAAGCAGTCACGCAAAGATGGGGGTGGTTATGACACTTCGGCTGCAGTGTGCCCTTGGGAGGAATATTGTTTCACGGTAACTTTGTTGCTGGCCTTACCGAGGGTCTGTCCTCCCGGCCTGATGAATGGCCGGACAGCTTTGGTTTTCTTAGTCTGAACTAATTTTTATGTTCTCACTGACTTTGGTTATCTATTCAGAGCCATTTTTGTGTCACCTATGGCTAACCCACCACTCTCAGATTGCTTGGAAGCAAATCCCAGACAGGAGGATGACTTAAAGCTAGCTCCATCTGGATCTCTGCGTATCATTACTTGGCTATCTTCTGCTCAGTGTGTGCAAAAAACAGTTCTTACCCCCACCCCCACCCTAGGGCAACTAAGCCTGTTTTTCCAGCCTCTCCTTCATTCACCTGGGTGACCACATTAGAAGCTAGAAGCTGTGGAGTCATCCTCATCCTCTAGCTCTCTTCCTGTATACACCCTTTCTCACCAAATTCTGGTTGTTCCTCCCTAAAAGCTCTCAAATCTTCCCTGCACCTCAGTGTCTGCTTCTCCAGCTGAAGGTGTGTAGTGGACCTTGCAGTCAAATCCTCCAAATTCCCTGACCCCACTTCCTCTTTCATAGCAGTCACATGGTTCCCTTCCTAGCATGGCTGTGCCAGGAGTGGCTATGGTGCCTACTCCCTGCCCTGCCTGCCCGGTACTACCATTGGCAATCATCTCATCTCCAAGCCACCTCAATTCAACCATGTGCAGTCTTACCCCCTTGTCTGTAGTTTCACTTCCCACAGTCTTAGTTACCAGCAGTCAGTCATGGTTTGGAAGCAGATAATCCTCCTGATGGATTGTGGGGAAAGTCCATAGTAGCCTAATGCTACCTCACGGTGCCTACATCATTCCCCTCACTTCATCTCATCACCTGGACATTTTATCATCTCACAGCATCACAAGAAGAAAGGTGAGCACACCACCCTTCTCAAAATTATTTATTTTGAGAGAGGAACACCTGGGTGGTTCAGTCAGTTAAGCAGCGCCTTCCACTCAGGTCATGATCCCAAGGTCCTGGGATTGAGTCCCACATCAGGCTCCTTGCTTGGCAGGGAGCTTGGTTCTTCCTCTCCCTCCGCCTCTCCCTCTCTCGTTCTCCCACCTTTCCTCCCTCCCTCTCAAATAAATAAAATCTTTTTTTAAAAAAAGATATTTAAGAGAGCACATTCATGAAACTTATAGGATATTGTTACAACTGTCCTATTTTGTTATTATTGTTGTTAATCTCTTATTTTGCCTACTTTATAAATTAAACTTTATCATAGGTATGTAGGTGTAGGAGTAAATCTAGTATTTTTAGGGTTTGGTACTACCTGTGGTTTCAGGCTTCCATGGGGGTCTTGGAATGTATCCCCATCAGATAAGGGGGACACTACCTTACAAAAAAATTGTGGTTACTCTATGTAAGCACAGCTTCGAGTCAGGTCTTCTGCTAGCCCCTGCCACCAGATGACTGCCCCTCAGTCCTTTCTGTATAGGAGTATTAGAGATGCCGTGTTCATATAACCTCACCTGTCACTACTCTTACCATAAACCCCATAAGCCTACCTATGGTTCAAGAAGACCTCTTGTGTTTCCCACAGATTGAAATGCTTCTTTCTCATCTTCTCCCACTTTTTTTTCCTGAAAGAACTACTGATTCTGCCAGTCCCAAGTCTCCTCCTCTGTGAGGCTCTACACTTGCCCCCAACAGAAGGAGCCAGTGTTTCTGCTCTTGGACACACTGCTTGTTATTAACTGTGTCCAACTCTGTATCAGACCTGAGTGAACATTGTCTGAAGACCTCTCTCCCTGCCTGGGCTTTGCCATTTTTGACACACAGTGTCTTGGTCACTTAGCACAGTGCCTGGCTTTTATCTGTTTACTGCTATTTGGTGAATGCCCAATATAGACTTGCTAAATAAATGAATGATGTAACTAGAGACATGATCAGCCTTTTGTGGGGTCATTGGGTTTGTGAGCTCCATAATGAAATCACCAAATTTTGAAGTGCCTCCTATGTGCTAAGCATTACAAGGATAAGCAAAAAAATTATGAGCCCAGATCCCACCCTCAAGTTGTCAAGGGAGCTGATGATTATTGAATGCCTACTGTATGCCAGATACCCTATTGAACACTGTGAATGTTATTTCATCCTCTCTGTAATCTTATAAAGAAGATTTAAGATCCCAGTTTTTTACCAGTGAGGAAATTGAAGCCCAGGGGGAGTTGAGGAACTCACCCAGGCTCCTGAAGTAAGTGGTGGAGCTGGGACTCAAACCCAGGTCCCTCCTGATTCCTGAGTCTGTTCTCGTTCCACAACAAGCTGCTTGTTGAGGAAGACAAGACTAAACTTTCAGAAAAGAAGATAAGCATGCATTTCTTTGGCTCCCTATTTAGATTTATCAGTCCATGCTGGTTGCCCGGGCAGGAAGAACTGCTAGCTTACTAACGCTGCTAGGTGGAGGCCCCCAGGAGCATCCTAAAGATGCCTTCGGCCCCTGTGGGCCCTGAGCAGGCAGACATGCTTCCAGTGGCCCAGATCTCGTCTTCCTGGCAATGGCACCTCCAACTGGTGAGTCCCTTTAGCACCAGGCATTAAGGTGCATTTGGAAATTCAGCGAAGATTCTGGAATGCCTTTACAAATGCCTTGCTACCCAGCTTCCTGGTCCAACCTGGTTGTTGCTCTCAGACGATTCTCCTAAAAGAGCTTTTAATCATATTTAATGTTCTCCTTTAAAAAGATTGGCATCTAAATGCAAAGTGGTATCCTGGATCGGATCCTGGAATAGAAAAAGGACATCAGTGGAAAAACTAGTGGACTCTATATCAAGCCTGGAGTTTAGTAAATAGTAATATACCAGTGTCAACTTCTTAGTTTTGACAAATGTAGCATACAATGCAAGATGTTAGCATCAGGGGAAACTGAGTGAGGCATATATGGAAACGCTCTGTACTATCTTTACAATTTTTCTGTAAATCTAAAATTATTCCAAAATGGGCACCTGGCTGACTCAGTCAGTAGAGCATGTGACTCTTGATCTCGGGGTTGTGGGTTCAAGCCCCACATTTGGCGTAGAGTTTATTTTTTAAAAAATTATTCCAAAATAAAAGTTTATTTAAAAAATGTTGGTGCCTCTTACAAAGTGATGACCAGGCTCTTCTTTAACTGGGTTTTTGGGATCCTCCAACCTTATCTTCGACTCGGTGAAAGAATCCTCTGTTCTAGCTAAATGGTTTTATTCACTGTCCTCTGAACAAAGTTTGTGCTCCCTTCAGCAATGTACCTCGCTGGACTGAGAAACTGCCAAGAAATCATCATGGTCCTTAATTGCAAATAGAAGGCAGTTACTATGGACCTAATGAAGCTCAGGCTTCAAGGTTGTCATTTGCAAGGTTCCAGAGTGCCCGGCATGGCTATTGGGAGAATGTGATCCCCCTGTAACTCCTCCTGCCACATGAAGTTCCTCACCGACCTGAGACTCTGGTAGGCATATCTTAATTGCAGTCTCAGCCACATGCCTTGGACACACCAGGTAGTAGCTGCAAGGAAATCTGAGAGAGACAGTATCTGACTTTTCTTTTTTTTTTTAATTTTTAATTTTTTATTTTATGATAGTCACACAGAGAGAGAGAGAGAGAGAGAGAGAGAGGCAGAGACATAGGCAGAGGGAGAAGCAGACTCCATGCACCGGGAGCCCGACGTGGTATTCGATCCCGGGTCTCCAGGATCGCGCCCTGGGCCAAAGGCAGGCGCCAAACTCCTGCACCACCCAGGGATCCCGGTATTTGACTTTTCATCTTCACCATGAGAGGCTGGCTCTGCCTCCCACCACAGTGGGAAAGTCCCCGAACATGGGAAGAGGATCCATTCACTGGTTCCCCACAACTTGGCAGATGTTCACTACAGGTGGGTTTTCTAGAGCCTGAGCTTACACTGGGCACAGCGGGCCCAGGTGACACTTGTGAAATCAGCTTAGTCTGGCTTGGAGGATGCTTGGTACAGACCAAGCTCCTGCATTTGATTCATTAGACCAGGATCAAGGGGACTTCATCTCCCGAGAACCACTTGAATGAAAACCCTTACAGTGGAAAGGGCCCATGTGCATGTCTTTGGGAGCAGCAATGGAAGAGAGTAGTGCGGGGGAGGTGGCAGCCTCATCTGAAGCTGAGGGTATTCCCCAGGCAAGAGAACACCATCGTGGGAGAAGGCCTGTGTTCTCTGCATCCATCGTGATGCCATCACCCCTCCCCCCACTGCAGCTAGAAAACTGGGGGCGTCTGACTCCTCCCTCTCACTCATCCTCAATATCTGGGTGATCATTGGGAGCTAGCAATTCCCCCTAATGTTTCTTAGCTCTGTCTTATCAGCAAGCACCCTCTTCAGGAAACTGGTCTAGATGCCCTGCCTGTGTGCTCCTGTTGCATGGATCTTACGGTTTCCCCTGCCACCATAGCATTAAAATGGTCCATTTCCTCGTCTCTTTATTAGATCACAGAATGCATCCTATCTGTCTTTGTATCTTCAGGGCCTGGCACATAGGAATGCACAGCTCAATCACTATTAAACAAAAGGAAAGAAGGAAGAAGGGGAGAAGAGAAGTAGGCTGAGCTTGTGAAGAGTCCCTGAACTAAGCAATGAAATATCCCCACATTCCAATCCCTTTATGCTGCTAGCAACATACTACATCTCACCAGGTGCCAGACCAGCTCTCTGCCAGGCTCTGAGCAGCCTCTTCAGCATGAATGGTACAAGTCAAAGAGCCCTTTGAGTCTGCTCTCAGATCCCCCCAATCAGGTGATCCTGGGGCCACTGGGGACCATGCAGGGCCCCATGAGGAGGAAATTGCAGAAGACAGAAGAGGCCCCAGGCCCTAACTGGATAAAACTTCCCCAGATTGCCCTCCTCAGACTTCTTCTACAGAAAAGAGATACAAACCTAAGTCACTGTTATTTGGGGTTTTATCATTGTATATAGCTGAACGGATAATCCAGTGGCTCTAAGCTTGCTGTGACATTCTCTCTTGCCTTCTCTGGGGCCCTGCTCGCAGGGCAGGCAAGTGTCAGAAATCAACCGTGCAACTAGAAACCCCGGAGAATGTTACCTGGCACTGGTAACCCCTCGCAGGGGATAGATGCTTCCTGGGTCTCCACTCCAGCACATGGGAAGGATGAGGAAAGGGGGTGGAGAGAAGCTATGTTACCCTGAGCAAGTTATCAGGCCTCTCTACTCCTTAGGTCCCTTGCTGTGAAAACAAGATGATCTTCAAAAGTTCTTATAGCCTCAAGTTCATAATATTTGCCTTATGAATGAAAAAGTAGCATGGAAGAGATGGAGGGCTTGGGCTTAGGCATCACACCTGGGGTCCAGTCCCAGTTAGGCCACTAACTGGCTCGGCAACTCTGACAAGTTCCTGAACCTCTCTGAGCCTCAACTTTAAGTCCAAAAGTGAAACTATCTTTGATCCCACTTCATAGGGCTGTTCCAGGATTAGAAATACTGTAGACAAATGTTTGGGCACAGAGTAGCCACTTGGTAAGTGGAGCTGGTAGGTCTGTGTGGGTGGAAAGTCCTTCAGAGAGTCTAGCTGAGCTGAGCCTTGGGTGGTGAGGTGAGGAACATGATGGGAGGCAGAATGGTGAGGACAGACCCAGCAGCTAAGCAGTGTGGGCAAAGGAAGGATTATGTGTGGTGTGAAGAGTGGGTACAGTGTGGTCCCAAATGGGGAGAGATGACATGTCCCTAAGCGTGATGCAAGACAGATGGTAACAGGTGCTGCTTCCAGCTAAGGGAACTGTGGTGGGTCACAGAGCACGGGACCTGGGCACTCCAAGGAGGAGGGTCTGTAGAACAGAAGCTGGGATGACAATGACTGTGGAGTTAACGCCATGGACCAAGGCAAGGAGCTAGGAATGTGTCCTGTGCGTCCTGGGGGTGGGGAGGGCAACTGTGGATGCGGAATGCTCATGTACTTTAAGTAGAGTGCTCGGGCCCCTCTTCTCTGCAAGGCAACGACAGCACAGGCCAGCGAGCCATTGCCGCACACACTGCCTCCTACCAGCCTCCCCTCAGCACCTCTGCGTGTCTGTGAGGCCAGAGCCAGGAGGCCTGGGTCAGGAACGAGCCTCTGAGGTCCTCCGAGAGGCCTGGCAGGGGTGCTGATACAGGACTCGTGTTCAGAAGGTAAAGGGCTTGGAGAGCAAGCAAGCAGGCATTCACTGCAGCTTCCTTCCCGCCTGGCGGCTGGCTGTGTGCCCTGAACTTGACCTCAGATGACCCATGTGTTCCCTTCCTGGAAACGGTTCCATTGCCAGAAGCAGTTGAGCTTTGGGTTTGGCTTTCTTTCTCCTTCAGAGCAGCGACTTGCCTCAGCTGAGACTGGCTCTGCGGTGAAAGTCTTCCCACTACCTGAGCAAGACCTTGCTTTCCTCTCTGTCACCTGCCAGTGAGTGTCTTGAAATCCTTGTATGAAAAAGTGAGTTTTGTTTCAGGCATTGTCCTTGCTAACAATACCTGATTAGTTGTTTTGTGGATTGGGTGGGTATGAAAAATATTTCCAAAAATGCTTGGATTTGTCACTGATTAGTGTTGCCTTTGGAAACTAAATCCAGTATTACCCCAGTGAGAGAAAGGAACTGCAACATTTTCTCTTTAGTCAAATATATATATATATATATATATATATACCTACCACACTTACCAAAGAAAGGGACTAATTTCTAATCAGCATACAAACTAAAATTTATTAATCCCAAATAGGCTACTTCGGTACAAAGCCTTTTCAGACTTACTTTGGAGCCAGTCTATGGGTCCCAGTAGAAAGCCAGGCTCTGTTCACCATTCAACAGGAATATGTTGAGATATGGGTCCCAGGCACCATGCGATACTGGGAGTAAACCGGGTAGCAAGGCAGGCATACTTAATGAATGACCTCTTCACTTAAAAAAAAATGTATGTCTTATCTAGGTTTGAATACCATCTTAATCATCACATTTGGGGTTTTTAAAAAATATTTTATTTATTTATTCATGAGAGACACACAGAGAGAGAGAGGCAGAGAGAGAAGCAGGCTCCATGCAGGGAGCCCGACATGGGACTTGATCCTGAGTCTCCAGGATCACGCCCTGAGCTGAAGGCAGACAGTTAACCACTGAGCCATCCAGGCATCCCTCAATTCATGGTTAGGATGCCTGGGTGGCTCAGCGGTTGAGCATTTGCCTTCGGCCCAGGGCGTGATCCTGGGGATCCGGGATCAAGTCCCATGTCGGGCTCCCTGCATGGAGCCTGCTTCTCTCTCTGCCTGTGTCTCTGCCTCTCTCTCTCTCTGTGTCTCTCATGAATAAATAAATAAAATCTTTTTAAAAAAATTGGTTCTGAAAGATATTTTCGACTGTTTTCTAAAATTAAGCTCCTCTTCAAAGGATAGAGAATGAATTCACTGATTGAAACTACCCAGAAAAGAAATGTAGCTTAGACAAAGGCAATCTCAAAAGAGGAATTCCCAAGACATTTTAAGCAGTGGTCACAACCTCCCAAGGAGACGGTTAAGTAAGAACATGTCTTTGGAAGCAGAATGTATTTAAAATGCAAAGGCACATTTTCATGACAACAACGTTTGGGCTTCTGGAAACCAGCCACCTCTCAAAGCAAGATGACCAAATGGTCTGAACAGCTCAGATCTATTGGCTGCTATCCACTGGCCATGAGCCCTCAGGCTAGGACTGTCCTGGGCATCCACATCTGACAGCACCTGCCTACAGAATCTCCAAATCAAGTCAAATTACAAGACTGACAGAGCTTAGAAACAAACCTGCTTATTTGCATGGGTTCTCGTGTTGCCAAGGATATTTCATTGATCAAAGATAATTGTTATCATCTGAGTTTCCAGGTTCTAACAAAGAACTCATTCTATATGATTTCTATTTCACACAGACCTTTCTCATTTATCCTCTCCTGGAAGCCATGCCCCAACTCTTGCAGTAGGCATTAAATAGTCCCATTTTACGGACAAACTAAGGTTCGGTTAGATGGCTTCCCTGAATCACACAGCTACAGAGGATCACTCACTGATGAAGCCTGAAATCAGGTCTTGTAGTTCCTCCACCACCAGACAGTGGCCTAAACTTCTGCTGGAAAGTGAGATGGCTTGGGCAAGCGGCGGTTCCCAGCCCGGCAGCACATTAGACCACACCCAAGTGTGGCTAGATGTTGCCAAGCACATGAGGCTTGGGGTCCCCACCCAGATCCATTCAAACATAATCTCTGGGTGTGGGGCCTGGGCACCAGTATTCCTAGAGTTCTCCAGGTGGCTGCAATGTGCAAAGCTGCAATCATTCTGTTGGTAATCAGGATTTGCTTCCTTCTTTCTCAAGGAACTGCTTTCCGTTTGTCTTTTTTCAAAAATAATTTTTTTATTTCTCAATTATAGGAATAATACTTATTTGTAGAAATTTTAGAAGAAAGGTATGAAGAAGAAAACAAAAATCATCAGGAGATCCATTGTTAATGTTGTGATGTATTCTCTTCCAATCTTTGCATAATTACTTATGAAATTTTGATAATATAATACATCTTAATTATTTTCTTTCAATTTCATATTTCGTAAATGTTTTCCAATGTTGTCAAATATTTTTCAAAAATACTTTAATATTAAAACATAAAAAACATATTTAAGATGTATTTATTTATTTTAGAGAGCTGGGGCAGGGGCAGAGGGAGAGAGAGTTGTAAGCAGACTCAAAACAGCCCGGAGCCCACGGCAGCGCTTGAACTCATGACCCTAAGATCAGGACCTGAGCTGAAACCAAGAGTAGATCACTTTCCTGACTGGGCCACCCAGGTGCCCCAAAACATAGGAGATTTTTGAAGATATGTTTGACTTTAATAATAATTAACATTGGGTGGCTCAGTCAGTTAAGTGTCTGCATTTGGCTCAGGTCATGATCCCAGGGTCTCAGGATCGAGTCCCACATCTGGTTTCCCATGGGGAGTCTGCTTATCCCTATGCCTGTGTCTCTGCCTCTCTCTCTATCTCTCATAAATAAAATAAAATTCATGTTTTATTGTGGTCCGAAATAGCCAAGTGACAGGTGGATGTGGGTCATGGCCCTAGTCATGTCTCCATTAGGACACCCCTAAAGAATGGCAAGAAGACGGAGGCATCAGCTCAGCTCCTGCTCCCTGGCTCCGCAGATGAATAGTACAGTGTTGGCAATACAGACTACCTCCCCAGGAACGATGCCAGACTGACCTCGGATGACTCAATCCATTAGCGCAGGTGTTCCCAAGAACGCCTCTCCTGCTCCATAGAAGAAGACTGCATCCTTTTTAAAAAAAATCTCTAGCCCATTTATCCTGGAAGACTTCAAAAGCAGAGCTTCTCAGTTTGTAGGGTGCCTAGGAATCACCTGGAAGTCTTGCTAGGAGGCATATATTGATTCAGCAGCTCTGGGGCCCTCTGGGTTCTACACCCCTACAAACCCTCAGCGGTCCTGATGCTCTAGGTCCACAGATCATACTTGGAGTGGCAAGAGTTTGAAACTTCTTTTCCTGATTGGCTGCAGGATGATGGCCCAGGCACTTGGCCTTTTCAATTCTAAGGCTCTGGTTGGAACAAGTGGATCCAGGGGGTCTGAATCCAAGGCAATGTGATCCATGTCTATGAAGAAGGAGGCTGCAGGATGAGGGCAGGGAAGTAAGCAGGAGTGAGAACTGGGTAGCCACTAGAAGGCTGAGAGAGGGCACCAGTTCAGGATGGTTTAGAGTGGAGGTGGCAGGCCCTAGGGCTGCTTGGATGTGTAGGGAAGGATGTGTTTGGAGAACTGCTGTCTCCAGCTGAGGAGACTGAGACTCTCCTGCTCAGTGCCGAGTCTCATCCTGGGCACCTGCACATCATTACCTCCATTCTCTTAAGTAATACATAATATCCTCACTGATTATTGTATAAATTTTAATTCTGGTTGTCATGGCTACATATGGTTAAAATACTGTAAGACCCTTTCTCCCTGAAGGGGGAAGAGGAACCAAGGGATCGGATGGAATGGAAAGAGGGGACCTGGGGATCCCTGGGTGGCTCAGCGGTTTAGCTCCTGCCTTCAGCCCAAGGCGTGATCCTGGAGTCCCGGGATCCAGTCCTGCATCAGGCTCCCTGCATGAAGCCTGCTTCTCCCTCTGCCTGTGTCTCTGCCTCTCTCTCTGTGCCTCTCATGAATAAATAAATAAAATCTTTATAAAAAAAAAAAAAAGGGAAAGAGGGGACCATTTGAGTCCCTACTACACACCAATGTCCGAGATAGAACATTGCCATAGCAAGGCTCATTTGATTCTCTGCAAAGGAATCTGCAAAGGAGGTAGCCTAAGTAGCATTTTGCCAGATGGGAAGGAGGCTGGGAGAGGGGAATTACCTCGCCCACAGTCACAAACCAGTACGCAGAGGAGCTGGAAATGGAGCCCAGGCACCCAGAGGGAGCATGTCAATTTTGGGGGAAAGGGAAGAGTGTGTGGGGGGAGGGGGATGCACAATGGCCAAGTGGAGTGATGGGATCTGGTAGGGGCTCTGAGGATTGGTTTGCCTGCCCTACACAGCTCCTGCAAATGGGGTTTGACCCTCACCCATAAAGGATATGGGGAAGTGGAACCTCAAGAATGAAAGGGATTGAAATCAAGTTCAGATCTCAGATGGGACAGCAAGCAAACTCCTGCTGAGTAGAGATGGAATGTGAGCAGCATATGAAAACAAGGTCATGGGACAAACAGGTTAAAGTTGAACCCATCTAGTAGGGACACTTGACTCTTTTTAAAAGCCCTTGTACTGCTCTGGCTGAATTCTTAAGATTTGCAGCTCAGGAATTTCATGATTTTTATACTACACGTTATTTTCTGTGCTTTCCTCTCCCCAATTCTCCACTTTATGTTTCACATGTTCCTTTTAATTTTGTTTTTTAAAAAAGATTTTATTTATTAGAGAGGGAGTGCACAAGCAGGAGGAGGGGCAGGGGCAGAGGGAGAGGGAGAAGCAAGTTCCTCACAGAGCAGAGAGCCAAAAGTGGGGCTCAATCCCAGGACCCCAGGATCATGACCTGAGCAGAAGGCAGATGCCCAAACCTACAGAGCTACAGGCACCCCTATCAGTTAAGTTCCTTTTAGAAAGGCTGACTTTGTGGTGCCTTGGTGGCTCTGTGAGTTAAGCATTCAACTCTTGATTTCAGCTCAGATCGTGATCTCCAGGTTGTGAGATTGAGCCCTGCACAGGGGCTTAACATTCTCTCTCTCCCTCTCTCTCTCTACCCCTCTCCCTCTGCTTGACCTTTCTCTCTCTCTCTCTCTCTCTCTCTCTCTCTCTCTCTCTCTCTAACAACAACAACAATGACAACAACAAAAGGCTGACCTTGTTGGAGGATTTGATGTTCAACTACTAGGTAAATCATAGGATCGTGGTCCATCCAGTTTCACCCCAGAACCTCAGGTCTCCATATATGCTGCTTCTTGGGTCTTGTTGGGGATGTCTCATATGCACCTTAAATGGACATGTCCTTGGTGACCTCATTCAGCCACCTGATCTTCCTCTGGTGCTACCATCTACCCTGTTGTTCTTCCAGAAACCTCCTCCATATGCCCTCATGTAATTGATCCCTACCCTGTTGATATGGCTCCCTAGATCTCTCTCTAGTACTTCTCTCCCTCCCCACCTCACAACTGTAATGGAGACCACCATCATTTTATTCTCACCTGGGTTCCTATAACAGCCTTCCTGCTGGTTTCTCTGCCTTCATGCTGAGACTCCAATACATTCCCGGTACCACAGCAAGCACTGAGCAAGATGTGGTCTCTTTCTGCAGCATAGTAAACATGACAGACCTAGACACTCTTAACAATGTACTCTTAAGAATGTGATGGGCAGGTTCAGTCTTGAGAGACCATCAAAGGCTTCCTGAGTTGTCACCTGAGTGTAGCCAGGAAGGATGAGTGGGAGTGAATGGCGAGAAGGCAGGAAATGCTTCTGTCATAGCTTTAGAACTTTCCTCTTAAGCAGACAGGCCCCTGGTGACATATATGCCCCGAGTCCTTTCCTCTGCTGGATACTCAATTTACAAATTAATTTCTACTGAGCTTGCCCCACTGCCACTCATCCTTGCCATCATACTTCCCTCAGCTCAGATTTCTTTTGCCTGGGTCTAAATATCTGAATCTTCTCTAGTGGGAGAAACGACAACCCAATAGAATGGGAATCTCAAATACATGTCCTCAGGAGGGAGAAGCACTCATGAAATGGGTGGAACTGATTGCACGTATGCCTCCGGTACCCACATCCACCTCACCTGCTGACACTATTCCCTATGTGTTATTAGCACTGTTAACCAAATACGTTTGCTTCTCCAGGCTCATGGGAGCATTGCTCCTACTACACTTCCTTGCCACCTTGTGACTTCCTAGTGAAATTAGAGTGGAAATGACATGAATTATTCCTAGGTCAAAACTTTGAGAATTAGTGCTTGGTTTGCCTCATCCTCATTTCCTGCCTTCAGGGTTGAGGAGGCAACATGTCCAGTTGGAGCTGCCTGTGTCACCATGGACAACAGAGCTGCTGCTGACCCCCAATGGACATATTTCACGATTGAGAAATAAACTTTTGGTCAAACCACTGAGACCTGGGGATAGTTTGTTATTACAGTGAAACCTAACTGATTCTGTTATATCTGGTCAAATCAAGGTGTGGGTGGGGGACACCAAAGCCTTTATCCCTCTTGGGTATTCAGCAACCTGAGTCTTGAAGTCCATCAAAGTTCCCACCCTCCTGCCCAAGGAGGGTTGGAAGATTTCCCATTATGGTTGGAAGATTTCCCTTAGGTTGGAAGATTTCCCATTATGGTGGGGACCTTGCATTCTCCTTCTAAGTTATATAGTCATTTTGATTCACTCTAAATTCAAAATAAAGTCACAGAAATAAAACATGAAAGCTTTTGCTGAGCTACTCAAAAATGTAGTCTAGATACCCTACACATGTCCTAGTAACCAATGCATGTCCAAAAGGAATCCACTGATGAATCTCCCTTTCCCCATGAGCAAAATGTCAGCTTCTGCCCCCTATCAGCCCTGACCCTGGTAGGCAAATTTCAGAGGTCCTAGATTGTAGGCCCATTTGTGCCACCTGGTAGTAAGTGACCTTGGACACATTACCTCTCAGAATCCCAGTTCCTTTGTCTGTAAAATGGTGATAATAATAAAAGCCATGTCACCGAAAGAAAAGGAAAGTAACATTTGCACTTGCCGTATTATCACTCTGCAGACAGAACGATAGTAATGTATGTGGAAGTGATTTCAAAAGGGAAAGCTCTATGCAAACATTAGCTGATAATATTTTTAACCAATACATGACCAGAGAAGAAACACATCCCCAATCAAACTTCCCAATGCCTTCAATCTTTAAAACCAAGCCCAGGCGTGCACATGGGTGTGTATTTACATTTCTGGAAAACGTTCCATAGTACAAAGCTCCTTCAAACAGGGCAAACTGCTTATTAGCTAAAGAGAAGGAGCAGGGTCGAGCATCTCAGAGGACGTTAGTCACATGCGATCATTTGCAGGTTCCGCAAACAACCAGCAGTGTTGATTCCACGAAGTGACTTCCAGAAGAACCACAGGGCACATCCAACACAACTTCCTGTGCTCTTGACCGGGTGCTGAATCAACCGCAATTCCTCAGTGGAGCTGGAAGTCAGCCCCACCTCCATCCCCAACCAGGGAAACGCCCCCTGCCAACCCTGCAGTGCCTGCAGTCCACTGGGCTTGTTTCCTTCGCAACGGGATTTCCCTTTCTAACCCTTGGGGCAGCTGCGGCAGCCAGGTCCTGACCTCACCGGAGCAGTGGCCTAAAAAGGCTCAGTCGTCGGTCGCTGGGGGTGGAGCCCGCCACGCCAATTAATAAAAGGAGCGTCTCTAGGTCTACCTCCTCTAAGCGCCTCCGGCCTGATCCTGGCCGCTGCCTGGGTGCTGAACTTGCTTCTCGACCGCTTCCAAAAGTCCAGTGCTTCTCAAACTTCAGAGGGCATCACCCGAAGGGCTTGTTAAAACTCAGCGCTGGGCCCCACCCCATTTCTGCTTGAGTAGGTTTAGGGTGGGGCCGAGAGTTTGCATTTCTAACAAGTTCCCAAGGTGTTGGTGATGCTGCGCCTGGGGACCAGTGTTAGCGAACCACTGCCTCTAGCTTAATGCTGCTGCTGCCAGACAGAGCCGCTCGCTGGGCACCACCACTGTTCCAGCTGTTCCAAGTCGAGTGGTGTGTGAGGAAGGAGTAACCCGGCAGTGCCGGAGGCTGCAGACCCAAGAAGGCCCACTGGAAAAAACCCTTGGAAGCCTGTGGGTCTTTGGTGTCACTGGGATACGTCATTGATCAGGTTCTACTGACCTCCTTTCTTCATTCGACACATATTGATCGAGTGCTAGGTCTAGGATTACAAAGGTGAAAAGACAAGGTTCCGGCCCTCCAGGAGCTCATAGTAATGGGGAGGGAAATGTGCAAACAATTACAATGCTGATAAGATAACTGTTGCAAAGGGAGGGTGCATTAAACTTTGGGGGGGGGAGAGGTGAGGCTCTGGAATCCGAGGGTCTGGAATAAGTTTTATGGAAGGACTGGCATTTATGCTGAGACTTGCAGGATGAGTGGGAATTTGGCAGGTAGGAGGAGTAGCTGGAAGCGGGAAGGGGGTGGTGAAGTGGGAAGGGGTTTCCCTAGGTACAAGGAATGAGCAGATGAGACTGCCGAAGTTCGGGGTTCCAGAGGGAGAAGCAGTTGGGAAAAACACAGGCAGGTGTCGGGCTGGGCCTGGTTTCCCTCCCACCTCTCTGGCTGCTCCTTCTCAGTATCTTTGGCTGGCCCCTTGTCAGCTGCTGTCCCTCAGGAGCTGGTGTTCCCTGGGCTTCTGTCCTGGCTGCCTTTGCCTCTCATTCTGCATGTCCACTACCAATGCGCTCCTCCACACCTGGGGCCTCACTTAGACTGTGCTTTGCAATGGGGCCCATGTGTGTTTCCAGCCCAGGCTTCACCTCCTCAATTCTACATGGATGGCTCTATAACTCTCTCCTCCTGCACTCTGTCTTGGTGAATGGTACCAGCATCCACCTAGCTAGCTAAGCCAGGATTTTTTTTTTTAAGATTTTATTTATTTATTCATGAGAGACACACAGAGAAAGACAGAGACATAGGCAGAGGGAGAAGCAGGCTCCCTGTGGGAAGCCTGATGTGGGACTTGATCCCACGACCCTGGGATCTCAACGTGATCAGAAGGCAGATGCTCAACCACTGAGTCACCTAAGTGTCCCCAAGTCAGAGGATTCTGTGAAACAACCCCCTCATAGGTAGCTGGTGGAAACTACTTTGGCACAGTAAATTGCTCTGAATACAGAAGGAAAGGTGCCGGCCTTAAATTCTGAATCTACCATTTACTAGCTGAGTGACCTTGGGCAAGCTACTTAATCTTTCTGTTTATCTGTAAAATGAGTTTAATGATACCACCTACTTCACTTGGTTGTTCTACGGATACAGATACGACAATAGCTGTTCTCATTTATTATGCCCTATGAAGAAAAAAAGAAGGAACTGATTTGAGGTAGCATTGTCCCAAAAGCCCTTGGCCAAGTACTTGGATTCTCTCAGAGATGGTACCTTGTCCAAGGTCACTCTGCTAATAAATACCACAGTGGGGTCTGGAACCCAGAATTTGCTGTCCCTAAGCCACATTCTTCACCCCATTGTCATACTAGATTGTGTAACAAACAGGGAAATGCTTATGGTATAATGTTAAGTGAAAACAGGGCCGCAAATTGCAGAGTGCATACAATCATGTTATTAAAAAAAAAAAGGCAACTAATCTACAAATAGAAAAGGCTAGATGAAAAAAAAAAAGGCTAGAAGGAAATATAGCATATGGTTAAATGTGGTTGTATTTGGGTGATGTTTGTCTTCTAATTCTCTGTGTATTCTACATTTTCTCTAATATGTATAACTTTTATTAAAATGAAATTATTTAAAACCTCGACAATTTCAAGTCCACAACCTGTTCTTCTGTTTGATTGAAAATTACACCAAGTATCTCTTTTCAGTTCTAGACTTACTTCCCTGAACAGAAACTCTTTAGTCCTCTCAAACACCCGGGTAGGAACTAGGTCTTGCAGCCATGTTCCCCACCCACCCACAGCTGACAACCTGGCCAGTGGTGCAGGCTGTCAGAAAAGAAGGCCTGCGAGGAGGGAAGTTCCAGGCAGAACCCCGGCTTTTCCTCCAGTCTAGGGCTTTCTGGACAGCGCTACTTGAGATCAGTTACTTTTTTTGTTTCTTCTAAATAGCCCGCCGAATGCTCTTTTTCCAGTTCTGGCTGAGTTGTTAGCTTCAGCGGGTCGGGGATGATTGCCAGGCACCTGGCTCCCTGAGCACCGCCCAAACTGGTCAGGCCAGTCCGCCCCATGGTTGTTTCTGCCAGGACTTGCCCGCGCGCCAGTGTGTGTGTGTGTTAGAGACCCACCCTTCTCCCCAGCAACCCAGGTAGGTGGAAGGCAGCTGCGGGCACCAGCCTGGCAGTCAGGCCAGATGGGTGGAGCTGAACTAATATAACCTGGAATTTCAACTTGGCCTGAACAACAGGTGAGGGGGAAAAAAAAAAGCAGCAGCGAGAACGGGCAGTTTGGCAACTTGGAAATATTCTTGTGCCTTGCTCCTTGTCCCTTGCCTGGAAAATAGCCCAGGGTGACTTTCCAAAGTGTCTGCACTGGCTAACGGGGCTTGGCTGCGCCACGGCCCCCCTGGAGGCTCCCCAGCCCCTCCTGAACGCTGTCCTCCGCGTTACCCTCCGCGACGCGCCCGTTCCCCCTCCTCTGGGAGGCAGGGCGGGGGTATCGGATTAGTCTTTGTTTTCGACGCGAAAGAGCCGAGCGCGGCGCGGGGGAGGCTCGCGATGGCACGGCCCTGGGGTCCGCCTGAGTAGGGCGCTCGGCCGTGGCCCTTGCCAGGGTGCCCCGCGGCCGGCCCGCAGCCTCTGCCCCCGGTGCCCCCTCCTTGCCGGCCAGGCTGACTCGGTACGCACACGCGCGACGTCCCCCATTGTCCTGCCTCGGAATCCGCGAGCGCAGCCGGGAGGGGGGGTCAGTCGGGCCCGGGCTCGCGGCTCCCGGGGGCTCGGGCCGCCCCACGTCGCTCGGGCCCGCAGGGAGCGGCAGGAAGCGGGGACCCCGGGGCCGGCGCGGCCGAGGGCCTAGGCTGGGAGGTCCGCGTGCCCCACCCCGCGCGGCCCGCCTCGCCCGCCGGGGCTGCAGAAGCGCCGGAGGGCCGGGGCCGCTGGCCCGAAGCGGGCGGCCGGGTCCTGGGAGGGCCGGCGCGGGCGCGGGGAGGTCCTGCAGGTGCAAAGGCGCGGCGGCCGGGCCGGGCCCCCTCCCCCCCGCGGGAACTCCCCCCTCGCGCAGCCCCGGGCCCGGCGGAGGGGGCGGCGGGGCCGGCGGGGCCGGCGGGGCTCGGCGGGGCCGCACGTGCGCGCCCTCCCGGGCGGGGGAGTCCCCGGGCGAGCACGTGCCGCGGCGCGCGGGGGGCGGGGAGTCCCGCGGACGCCTTCATTGCTGCTGCTGCTGCCGCCGCGGCCGCCGCTGCCTCTTCCTTCCTCCTGCGCCGTCCCCTCCTCGGCCCGGGCGGGGGGCTCCGCGCGCAGAGCTCGGCCGGGCCAGGCGCTCCGAGAGGCGGGCGCCCCAGGCGGCGGCGGCGGCGGCCGCGACGGTGGTGGCGGCGGCGGCGGCGGCGCGGGCCGGGAAACTTTGCCCCTTTGTGCGCTCCGCCCCGGAGGCGGCGGGCAGGTCGGTGCAGTCGGTGCCTTTCCGGCTCCGGGGTGGGGGAGGGGCGGCGGGGAGGCGTGGGGGGCCCGGCCGGGCGGGGGAGGGGACGGCCCGGGGGCCGGCCGGGGGGCCGCTACTTTGTTGCGGGGGACGGGGCGTGGGTGCTACGGGTCACAGTGTAGCGGAGCCGGGCGGGGGCGGCGGGGCGGGGCGGGGGCTGCGGAGCCGCCGGAGCCGAGCGGCCGAGGCCCCAGAACAAAGGAGCCCGAGCGGCGGCGCGCGCGCGGCCCGGCCCGAGCTGGAGCGCGCCCCCTTCTCCGCGCCCCTCGGCGGAGCGGGCCGCCCTCCCCGGGCCTGGCCGGCGGGCGGGGGGCGCGGGGGGCGCGGCGGGGCGGCCGGCGGGGGCCACCGGGCGCGCCCCGGCCCAGGCCGCTTGCGTGCGGGGGGCGCTCGGGCGGCAGCGCCGAGGGAAGCTCTCCGCAAACTTTATTTTGAAAGCTCTGCTCCCTTGGGGAGGCCCGGCGACCTCCAGTGAGGGGTGTGTGTGGGAATTTTGGTGAAACTCTCCCAAGCCCGTGGGGTGGGGTAGAGGACAACTTGCTTAGAAATCTCACCTGGATCACCCCTTCAGATCCGTCGGGCGGGCTCCCCGCTGATGGGATCACCCACCAGGCGCTCCCAGGCCTTCTGGCCCAGGCGGGGGGCGGGCGCTGGTGCGCCCTGCCAGAGGTTCTGGGCAGGACTTCATTTGAGCAAGCCCTTTCTCTTCCCCCATTTTCTCTTTTTCCAGAAGCAGGAAGAGGTAACATGTGAAAGTTGTCGCCGAGCCTCCAGTGATGCGCTTCCCCTTTTTCTGTCTCTGTTTTAGGCAGCGCTGCCTTCTCCATCAGCCGGCCCCCCCCACCCCCCCGCCCCCGGAGGAGAAGTACCAGGAGAAACTCCTCACCCTGCCCAGCCCCCACCACACACCCACCTGCTTACCTCATGCCTGGGTCCAGGGCGGGTGAGGGTGAAGAACCCACCCAGCCAAGATGATCCCTTCTCTGGGGACCGCCGCTGGCGTCCTGCCCCAGATCCTGGGCCCCAGCAGATGGGAGAGTGGCCCCCAACTGAGCCCTATCAGACTGCTTCAGAGGAGGTGAAGAGGCGCCCATCCTGGAGACTGGAGCTACCTGCCTTCACCCTTGTGCACTCTTGACTGTTTTAGGAAAGAAGGACCCAGTGGTGGCCTTGGCAGGCGGCGGGAGGCCGGACCGTGGCTCCGCTCCGGCACCTATGCCCCTACCTCTGGCAGCATCATGAGCCAGTTTCAGGTGCCCCTGGCAGTCCAGCCGGACCTGCCAGGCCTTTATGACTTCCCTCAGGGCCAGGTGATGGTAGGGGGTTTCCAGGGGCCTGGGCTCCCAATGGCTGGGAGTGAGCCCCAACTCCGAGGCGGTGGAGATGGGCGAAAGAAGCGAAAGCGGTGTGGTACTTGTGAGCCCTGCCGGCGGCTAGAAAACTGCGGGGCTTGTACCAGCTGCACCAACCGCCGCACGCACCAGATCTGCAAACTGCGCAAGTGTGAGGTGCTGAAGAAGAAAGTGGGGCTTCTCAAGGAGGTAAGCTGGCCCTGGCTTGGCTACCCCGCCCTTTACACCAAGGCGCTGTACTCACAGGGTCTTGTTAGAGACCATCAAGCCCGTTCTTTCGTTTGGATCCTTTTGGTCTTTGAATGGGGCCGTGGGTAGGAGCCGGCTTGCTTGCGCGCATTTGCCGGGCTGACAGTTTGTACGAGAGTGCCCAGGGGGTTGGGGTCTCCGGTTAGCACTCTCATCGCTGATGTTTGCATTTGATGCAGGACCTATCCACCCTTATTTCTAGGAGGTTTTTTTTTTTTTTTTTTTTTTTTTTTGTCCTCCTTGAAGCCTCAGATGTATTTCAAGGTCACACCAATGCTTGGGTGATATGGGGAATGATGGATTTGGAAAGGAAGATTTGGGGTGATGGCGTGGTTTTGTGCTGCCTTGATGGAATGGAATGTTTCGTTTCCTGGAGTCTTTTTTTGGGTACCATCATTCTCAGAAAGAGGGCAGGAGAGCCATTTGGAACTGGAAATTTAATGACAGCTCATGATTTGGGTTCCCCTACCGGACTGAGGTACTTCTGGAGGTCAAAGACTTTTCTTTATCTCTGTGTTCTCGGGACCTGGCTCGGTTCCTTGATGTGTAGTTGGCACTCGGAGACCGGGTGAAAGAATGAATGAATGCCTGTGCCTTTGAGACACTGTCAGGCGCTGGGAAGAGTACTCCCTTTATTTGGAATAGGGGGACAGAGGGAGGAAAGGAGGAGTGGGGATGAGATGAGAGGGGGAAGTGGAGAGGTAGTGACCCTGCATTGGGTCTTTCCCATCTTTCCCTTCTATTCTGATGGCGGGCTGCCAGCACAAGGTTGGTGGCAGCCTCGATAGCCGAGAGTTGGCAGAAGTAGGGACGAGTGAAGTGGCGCAGCTTGGGAGGAGCGGTGTAGCAGCTGAGGTCTCTCCAGGCAGCGGAACCCGCGCTGGACAGAGCCGGAGGCCTGTGCTGTGTCTGCGGGGCGCCTGCGCTCTGCCACTGATTTGTCCAAGGGCTCAGACAGCTCGGGCCCCCTCTCTGGGCCTGTCTTCTCCCTGGGGAAATGGAGGGGTTGTGCTTGATGGCCTTTGAAGCCTTTTCCAGCGGGGCTGGGAGCTGCTGCGCTTCTGAGGGCTAGGGCACCTGTGGCTTCCATGGGCTGGCGGCTGGCGCTCGGGATTTCCCTGACCGCTGAGCGCCCAGCTGTGCCGTGAGCGTGGTGGGGCTGTGGTCCTGTGGCCGAGAAGAAAGCTGCAAGTGTTGGGGGCAGGGAGGTGGGTGTTGCTGGGATGGTTTTTTTGCCCCCTTTTACCTTTTTCTTGTCCATTCCTTGTGGAAGTTGCATATCGTGCATGGCCCAGGACCACAGACTCTGTGCTCTATTTCCCTGGTCTCTGGCTGGAGCAGACATCTGGATCATATGCACAGCTCCCCACCCTAGCCTGGAAGACGGTGTCCAGCCGCTGTATGTTGCAGGTGTTGTGGGGAGTTGGCATCCTGCTGGCCTAGGGCCCTTCGGTCATTTCTGAAAGGGCGGGGGAGTAGGGGTAGGCTTCACTCCTGGGCATGATGATATCTTGTGTGTTGGTGTAAGGAAGATGTGCCTAGACGACTTTTAAAGCTTGGTTCCACTGCTTGCTTCCTTCAGGCATTCACCCCCCTTCTCACCCCTCAGTTTCACTCCATTTCTCCCATGATCAAACCAGAGGAGGAAGGGGGCTGAGCTTTCTAAGCTGGATATTCCTGGAACCAGCGGCCCTGGTGAACCATGTTTGAGCTTTTCTTATGGTGGTACCGATCCAGCATACCTTAGTGAAAGGGGCAGGGAGTAAGGTCAAGGTCCCGTCATCCTTGTACAGAAGCTGCTGGCCTGGGCTGTTGGGTGATCATGGTTAAGATACATGGATCTGGCTTGGCTGAGGCATAGAGACAGCCCTGCTGAGAGATCTATATATGCCTGTGGACCTCGCTGCGGCTGGCTGCCCCTCTAGGCCCCCAGGGTCTGTGGCTGGTGGCCCAAGGTGTTCCAGGACAGAAGGTCCACATACTGGTGTGTAGACCAGTGGTGGCCCACAACAAAGCTCTCCCAGTTTCTAGAGAAACAATGAAAAGGGGGCAATGGAGTGAACAAACTTTTTCTCACCTGCTTTAAGGATAGGTTCCTTTCTATTTGATGTTCAAAATGTGCTTTCTTTTACAAAATGAAGATGCTGATAGAAAGTAGACCTATTTTTTAAAAGTCTTGACTTGATAAAATACAAGATGGTAATAAGTATTTCTAGATTTATGACTTTCTTTTTATTGGTCCATGAAAGCTGAAAGCAGGGGAACCACTGTCCAGGCTACGCTGCATTTAATGACTGTATCCCTGGAGTAGTCACAGAGCTGAGAAACGCCCAGAGAGGCTCTGTGATTGAGCCAGAGAACCAGCCCAGCATTTACCAGCCCCAAGGGGACTCCTGGGACCTTAACCATTAGATTTGACCAGCCGTGTAGCAGACATCCTGGGATTGGGGAGGTTGGGAAAGGGGGAGACATGTTACTGGCATCTGAGGATTTTTTTTTGACTCTGGAATAGAATTTTAGAGTTTGGCCCTGGTTTTTCAGGTGAGATAAGCACAGCATCCAGGAGTCTCTTGAGAACCAATCCATTTCCTTACATCCTGCTCCTGGGCATTTCTTCTCCTAGGCACCTTTTTCTTCCATCCTGTCTCCACCTCCACCTGCTGCCTTTGAGCTGACAGCTGCTTTGTGTCATTCTGTAAGGGGGGAGCATTATCTTGGGTATCCCATCTTTCTTCCCTGCTCTTCATTCTGTTTTGCAGCGTGTGTCTATATGTGTGGAGGGGGAGGTGCTGTGGAGCCCCTTCACTCAGAAAAGAAGTTCAGCATTTTAAGACTAGAGATAGCTCCCAGGGATGCGTCCTCCCACCAGAGCCAGGTGATTGCTTCTCTGGGACCAGAAGTGAGGTAATCCACCTTGATGTGGTTCATTCTTGTACGTGGCAGGAAGGATTTACATCCCAGGCTGATGTTCAAGGCTGTTAGTGTTCCTTCCCATTCTTTTTGCCTGAGTTTTGGCTTATAGTATAAGAAGATGCTTACTTAGTAAAGTAAGGTTTGGTGGGGGTAAGGACAAAGTAGGCCTCAGACCCCAGAGTAAGCATTGTGCTTCTTACTGTGTTATCAGTTTCTTGCTCATTCTCTCTCTCTCTCTCTCTCTCTCTCTCTTTTTAAGATTTTATTTATTCATGAGAGACACAGAGAGGGGCAGAGACACAGGCAGAGGGAGAAGTAGGCTCCATGCAGGGAGCCTGATGTGGGACTCAATCTCGGGACTCCAGGATCATGCCTTGGGCTGAAGGCAGGCGCTAAACCGTTGAGCCACCCAGGTATCATCCTCCTCCTCCTCCTCCTCCTCCTTTCTTCTTCTTTTCCTCCTCCTTTCTTCTTCTTCTCCTCCTTTCTTCTTCTGTAGGCTTCACATCCAGCATAGAGCTGAAAGCAGGGCTTGAACTCACGACTCAGATCATGACCTGAGCTGAGATCAAGAGTTGACACTTAACCAACTGAGCCACCCAGGTGCCTCCTGAGCATTGGTTTCTTATATGTCAGATGGAGTAATCCTTCTCTGCAGGGTTGTTGTGAGGATTAATGGCGATTAAAATATGCATAATGTTGGGCACATAGTAGTTGATCAATAGACAGGGACAAAACCTTCCTAGAAATCTAGAGAAGATGGTTGGGAGTGAACCCCAACTCTGAGGGGGTAAAGATGGGTGAAAGACAGTGTGGTATCTTCATGCCTAAACAATTATGCTTTAGTCTCTGAGTTGTAGTTGTGGAGATATAATACAGATTAAATATTTATCTCAAGACCTCTTCTAGCTTGTTCATAGAAGAACCAGGGAGCCAGACTGAAGGAGGGAGAAGTTTGCCAGCCTTTCTGCTGCGGGGAGGAACCTAGACCCCTGGGAGCAAGGAGCTGCTGTGGTCCGGGGCCTGACAAATTGCTCATGGATGAAGGAAATAAACACCTGATAGGAAGAGTAGGAAAATAATTTTATGGAAAAACAAAACAAAACAAAACAGAACAAAACTTGCTTAGAGAAACACATGAGTAAGGTTGGGAGCTTGACTAAGAACATTGTGGGTGAAAAATGAAGATAAATGGGGGGGGGGGGATATATATAGTGTGAAAACACTGTCCAGCCCTCAGTCAAGTGGATTCAGTGGCTGAAACAGCTCTCTATGCCAGTTTTGAGACAAAATACCTCAGAATTGGGAATCTCTCAACAGTATCAGAATTCTTGCCTTGCCTGTCAGGAGTTCTGTGTTCCTGAAGACAGAGGCTCTGAGGAAGGAGTGCTTTAAGTCTAGCCCCAGTTCCCACCAGCAAAGGGAGAACTGACTGATAGGTAAAATAGAGGTGATGAGATTCTTTAGAGAAAGGAATCCCGTCTTAGCGTTCATGAAGCCAGAGTGAAAGACCGGGCAAGGGGAGGCATTTACCACAGCCTTTAGAAATCGTTTTTCAGATGCAGTTTTTAACCCCATGGCCACATACTCTAAAAGGGAAGTTAGCCGGAGGAATGGGATTGCTCTTTAAAAAGGAAATGCTGACAGTACAGTCCTGAATGGTGCCCCAAGGAGGAAGGTGGTGGGACTCAGGGAGAACTGAACCATCTGTGTGGCTACAGGGGCTGCTGTGCAGTGAGGGCAGATGGTGGAAGACCACACTCCTGTGGGAGGGGGGTGCGTGTCACTGTAGGTAGATTCAGGAGTGGCCTGACCCCTGAAGAGGAGTGTCAGGAAGTCCAGAGGCCCGAATGTGCTGAGGCTGGTGGAAAATGCTCAAGACACAAATGTCTTTTATATATTCCCTGGGCAAGGATGAGAAGGAAGAGTAGTAGGTTTATAACTTTGGGCTTCATGACTGTGGATGGGGAACAGCCACTGAGGCCCTGTCCTTTTGGGAGGAGTGAGGGTGGGGAAGACCACAGTGTGAGTGCTTGGGAAAGGGGGGCCAGCCAGCTGCCTCAACCTGAGTGTGAGCCATTTGCTGCCTATGGAACACCTTCATCTGTGCTCCCAGAGTTATAATTGTTATGTGATGTTAATTGTTGAAAAGGGGACCAGAGACGGGCAAAAAGTCCAGTTTTTCAGAGAGATTTTGGAAATTATTAATGCATAAGCTTGATGTCAGTTTTTGACAGCTCTAGAGCAGATTGTTAAAAAGGTGGTTTGTGAGACTAGAAAAGCAAGTGGTGAGCTTTGGTGGGGGTGTGGTCCCTGTGGCTCTTTAAAGCAGCCCAGCCAGATTAATAGATCTGGATTTCTGCAAATAAATGGCATCTCCTGCAGCTTCTTGGACAGATCAGAGGGCCAGTTTTTTTTTATTTAAAATCATCCTGAAGAGAGGCTACTGGCGTAACTGCCCTGTTCAGTCTTTTTATCAACCATGGGGATCAGGGATTCCAACTTGCAGTCCCCTGGGTTCCACTCCCAGGGATTCTGATTTAATTGGTCTGTGGTGAACCCAATTGGGCTGGGGCTCCCCAGGTGTATCTAATGTGTAGTTAGAGTGGAAATTCTCTGATGCAGATGAGAGACTGAGATGTTGGGCACTGACCTGGGCTCTTCTACTGCAGGTGGTTCACTTGCCCTGAGTTTTAGAGTAACTGAATGGTTCGTGACCAGATATTCTCCTTGCCTATCAGTGGACCAGCAGCACTGGCGTTACCTGGGAGCTTGTTAGAAATGCAGAATTTTGGGCCCTACCTAGGACATACTGAATCAGAATCTGTACCAGATTCCCAGGTGATTGGTATGTGTGTGAGAGTTTGAGCAGTTGATCTTCAGCACTTGTATAACTGGGAAAAGGGGGTGAAGCTTGGAGAAGGGGATGAGAAGTAAGTCTTGATGAGCAGCTAGAGAATTCCTGTTGCCAACAACAGTAAGGAAGATGACCCAGCCCCTCCCTCCTTCCTTCCCTTCCTTATTTGAGAGAGAGCATGCGAGTGAGCGCCTGTGTGTACACACACACACACACACACACACACACACACACCAGGTGGGGGGAGGGCAGAGGGAGAGAGAAACTTAAGCAGACTCCAAGCTGAGCCTGGAGCCCAACAGACACAGGGCTCCATCTCACAACCCTGAAATCATGACCTGAGCAGAAACCAAGAGTCGGGCGCTCAACCAACTTGAGCCACCTAGGTGCCCCCAACCCATTTCTTCACCCTGCAGATCAGAGAGACAAGAACCTCTTGAGATTTACTTTGGGCTTATTCTTACTCTTCTGGAGCCCATTACCTTCTTGAGTTATCAATAAAACCCCATAAGAACTTGGGGAACTTGTATGTGTGTGTGTGTTGAGAATGGTCAGGAAAGGGCTCTCAGAAGATGTCTGCTGGTAAGCAACCTGGCTCAGGATCTTGGAGCACATGAGGGAGGAATAGTTGGTGGTGGTGTGAAGAGGAGAGGTGTGTTTGTAGAACCTCGGGTCTTATGGGGAGGCTTGGAGACTTAGTGAAGAGAAGACAGGTGTACCATCTAACTAAGATGTCGGTAGGGAGTAGGTGTGTCAGATCTGTGGGTGGGGTGGGATGGTGAATGGTGATGGTGGAGGTGTTAGGTTGAATGATAGAATGAGGGGTTAAGGAGACTGGGGCAGTTTGGAGAAATGGACCCCAGCCAAACTTGATGGAATTTAGTTAGTAAATCCAGAGTCTTACACTTGTTTAAAAAAAGAAAGAGTAATGCAAAAGTAAGAATCCCTGGTTTCCTAGCAAGTAGGAAGAGCTGAAACTCTATGAGGGTTGTTGAGAGCTATCTCCAGATCTGTCAGAGTGATCATGGGCAGGGTAATTGAAGGAAATGGGTCTGTTCAGCTTGGACATGAAGAAAGCTAAGGTGAGTGTTATGTGAAAGGAGTCAATGTCTATGCGTAGAGGAGTGTGCAGAACTTTTAGTAGTGGGTGGAAGTTTATAAGCAGGGAGATTGAACCCATGTTAGAAAAAAGAATTGACTAGAGGCATCTGCTGGCTCAGTCGGTGAGCATGTACTCTTGCTCTCAGGGTTGTGAGTTCAAGCCCCACTTTGGGTGTAAAGCTTATTTTAAAAAAAGAAAAGAAAAAGAATTATCTAACATTAACAAGTATTAGACAGATGTACCAAAAACGAAGAGCCACAGTGGTTTAGCGCCTGCCTTTGGCCCAGGGTGTGATCCTGGAGTCCTGGGATCGAGTCTCGCATCGGGCTCCCTACATGGAGCCTGCTTCTCCCTCTGCCTGTGTCTCTTCCTCTCTCTCTTTCTGTGTCTCTCATGAATAAATAAATAAAATCTTAAAAAAAAAAATGAAGAGCCAACCCTGAGAGCGGGTGCCTCTCCTGTGCTTGCATGTGTCGGGGGATAGGCTGGGTGTTGACTGGTAGGGATGTTACGAGGACATTCCCTATTAGGTGGAGGCTTCCATGCTTGGTGTCTTCTGCTAAGACTGTAAAGTATAGCATCAGGTCTGTTTTCATATTAGACAATTACATTGCAGAAGAAATATCTCTTTTAGGCCATGAAAGATTTTGGTCAAGTTCTAGACAATTTTAGACCTAGACCTAATCTCAGACCTACATTGGAATAGTGTCTCTGAACTTTCTGAAAATTTCTGCCAAATAATATGTGAAGGTGCGGAGGTATGTTTTCTCAGGGGAGAGGGCCCATGGTTTTCCGCAGAGTCTCAGTAGTATTCATGGCCTTCTGAAATTGAAGAAATATGCTCTGAGTTGTCCACTATGGTAGCCATTAGCCGTGGTGTGGCTTTTTAAATTAATTGAAATGAAATAAAACTAGATTCAGTGACTCAGTTGCACTAGCTACCTTTCCGTTGCTCGAAATCCACTTGTGGCTAGTGCCGTGTGTATGCGATAGTATAGATACAGAACATTACCATTACTATGAGAAGCTCTTTTGAAGATGGAGTTTTCTTGTGTGATCTCTGAGCCCTCACTGAAACCTGTATCTGGGTTGGGAAATCATTGTTTCTGCTGGCTCTTCTCAGAAGGATATTTTGGATTGGGATCTCTGTCCCCACCCCAAGGTAAGTGGTGAAGGGTGTGTAAGGGACTAGTGCTTTCCTGGGTTCTAACACACCCTGAAGCTCATTGCTTCTCCTGGAAGGCAAGGGCTGTGTTTTAATTGCATGCTATGGGGAAAGAATAACAATAGGTGTGGCTCCCCACCCAAAGGCTCTCTCCAAAGCTCCCTAGGGGGAAGTGGCCTCTCCCACCCCCAGTCTTGACCAGCAGCCTTGGCTAACCCTGCCTGTGTTTATATCTAGCGCTGTTGTCTCCTCTTTGCCTTGGGCCTCTTATTCTGGAGAAGGCAGTGCGGGGACCCTACCAGTCAGAAGACCACATCAGGGGTCACAGGAGTTGTCACTAATTCCCTACTCCCTTTCTCATCCCTTCTTTATATACAGCTCCCTTGTGGATCCAAGGCAGGATGCTTAGGAAGGAGAGGGGTTAGAAAGGAAAGGCACTCCTTCATCTTCCTTGGGCCCAACTGTGGCCTGGCTGGCTCTTCCGAAGGTGGGTGGGTGGGGGTCGTTCAGGGCTGCTGTAGGCCTCTCCCTGGGTGTGGTCATACAGGGCGGAGGCTGCTGGCACACCTGCAGTGGACACACCCCTCTGTGGCCTTGTCTTCTGTCATTTGCATAAGAAATCCGATAACCTAAGTTTTTATTAGTCTTGGAGGGAGGGAGAAAAGAAAGCTGGCAGTTTGGTTGCGGGGTGCCTGGCTGGCCTTCAGGTGACCGCAGGTCTGGGGGTTGCTCGCTTCTGTTGGGTTGCACAAGCTCTTCTTGCACTGCTGGCTCTGCCCTGTGTAAGTTCCAAGTCCAGTGTGCCCTACCTCCTCACACCCAGCCAGAGTCTGGATAGAATAGTGTACCTACTGCTGCTGGTAGAGCAGCAATTCTGGATTCTCCAAATGGAAGGGGAATTACATTGGGTAAAGTCATTTCAGGACACTTACCAGACTTCATGTGCCCCATAGGCCCCCACTGCTCCTAATTATTGCCAGAGGAAGCCTCAGGAAGGGATGTGGAGAGGCTGGATCGAAAGCAAATACCAAGGTACCAGACTAGAATCTGTTCCACTTCTGAGCCACCCGTGTGGGAACGACACGGAGTGACTCTCTCTTGCGTCATCTTTTTCTCTTTATTGACTGCTCTGTTCTTTAAGGGTATGCATTCCTGCTACAGCAAGGTGTGGGGCATTGGGAAGACCTGGTGCTCAGACAAGGAGGAGAGGCACCTTCCTGGTATGTTTCCTTGGTCCCAGGACCTGCAACGTCCCCTGTGCACAGGGAGGGCCGCTCTTCTCTCTGGCATGGGCTTTAGTTTCCCAGAGCAGGACGTCATCTGCTCTGACTTGTAGACTTGCGAGTTGCCTTCCCAGCCTCACTCAGGGAGTCTCGCCTGGGACTAGCTGTGCACAAGGCGCACTGGGCTCTGAGCCTCGGTGGGTGAAGAGGAGGCAATGCTTATGCCATCCTTAATGAGCTCACAGTCTGGGGAGGGAGACAAGCATGGAAACAAATAATTACAGTACAGTCTGTCAGGGCTGTAAGGGAAGGACGCCTTGAGGGCAGAGACCAGCCTTACTCACCTTTGGGCCCAGTGGGGAAGGAAGGGCACATGTTCTGAGAGTTTTAATGTGGCCATATGTGAAGGATGAGGGGGCTTCCAGGAGGAAGGGGGCATCGTCCCTGAGCCTGAGGTGTGTGGAGATGCTTCCTGAATGCTCATGGCTGGTGGCAGGGGCTACCTGAGGGTATTCCCAGATCCTGCAGGTGGTAGGTAAGACACTTTGTGTTCATTTCTCTTGGAAGTCTTCCACGGGTGCTTTCCCCAGCTTTTTAAACCACTCAGCATTCCTGTCCTACCTCTCAATGAGCTCTTCAGGTCTCCTGTTGTTTGCTTGGATCCTGGAACATTTGGTGACCCAGGCTGTTGAATTTGGGGTGAGGAAACGCTGATGAAGTTCATAGACTAGAAGACTTTCTCACCAGCTTCTAGGAGGGCGTGCAGAGTATGAGCAGAGCTACAACCGCTGTCTGGTGGGGGTGGGGTGGGCAGGTGCTTTCTGTTTGTCAGTGTGGAAGCACATGGGTGGAGTTGTTGGCTGGCTCTGACTGCATTCTCTCGGACATTGCTGGGTGTATGGGTTCATTCAGTCTGTCTCTGCTGCATCTCCAGGAGAAGCACCTTTTTTCCTCCTCTTCCTCCTCTTTCTCCTCTTCCTCCACTTCCTTCACTTCCTCCACTTCCTCCTCCTTCTCCTTGTGACTGCTGTTGACACAGACTTCTGCTGCCAAAGCTAATTGTGAGGCCTGATCAGTGAATGAAGGCAAAGGCAGTTGCCATGACAACCGCAAAGAGTTTCAAATATAGGGGATGATGTATGTGATGCGCTGCAATTACTTGGTTGGAAATTGATGCGTGGACACCGGGGACTTCAAACATAGGCTCTGAAGGTGGAGGGGGTATTGGGTTTCTTTGGCACAATGCTTTAAAAAAAAAAAAAGATTTATTTATTTATTTATTCATGAGAGACACAGAGAGAAAGAGAGGCAGAGACACAGGCAGAGGGAGAAGCAGGCTCCATGCAGGGAGCTCAACATGGGACTCGATCCTGGATCTCCAGGATCACACCTCAGGCTGCAGGCGGCGCTAAGCCACTGCGCCACCGGGGCCGCCCTGGCACAATGATTTGTGTGATGGAGAGGGAGGAAAGAAGGGTACGACTTCCCCCATAGTTGACTTCAGTTTCATTCAGTATTTGGAATGTTGGGCAAAACTCCTCAGGGGCTTTGGGAAGGCACAACTCCAGCCATTCTGGTGTGTGTGTGGGGGCAGGACACCTAGCCAAATAGCACCAAGTGTCAAATGAGAAACCTTAGAAGTACTGTCAGCTGGCTGAGGATTGGGGTAACCCTTAAAGGCTTCCTGGAGGAAGTGGGTCTTGAACTGAACTTTAAAGCTTTGTGGGGAGTGACCTCATTCAGGACACAGCTGTGCCAGAGAAGAGAAGTTTGTCTATCCTCTGCCAACTCTAGAAGAGGTAGGTTGATATGAAAATCATAGAACTAGGGAAACCTGGGTGCCTCACCAGTTGAGCATCTGCTTTTGGCCCAGGGCATGATCCTGGAGTCCCGGGATTGAGTCCCACATCAGGCTCCCTGAATGGAGCCTACTTCTCTCTCTGCCTATGTCTCTACCTCTCTTTCTCTGTGTCTCTCATGAATAAATAAATTTAAAAAAGAAAGAAAGAAAGAAAGAAAGAAAGAAAGAAAGAAAGAAAGAGGTGTAACTGTCTTTAAAAAAAAAATCAGAACTATACAAAGCAGCCCCGACTGTTTCACTATAAGTGAGGGATGGCAAGAGCCCTGCTCAGTCATTTTCTTGTTGTGTGACCTTAGGCAAGGTGCTTAGTCTCCCTGTAAACTAATTTTTCTGTCTGTAGAATGGGGGTGAATAATTCTATTTCACTGGTTTGTTTTGAGGATTAAGCAAGATCTGCTCTGTAATGCTCCAAGTATGGGGTCCTGTATACAGTTGGGGTTGATGTTTGGTTGATGCTCTTGCATGAGCTCCTGAATCTTCGTCTGGATGTGTCCCCATTCACTAGTCTTTGTGTGGTTTCTGGCCTGTGGGTATCTGTGTTACAGAGGTTCTCAATGTTGGGGGTAATTCGTGTGTTCTGAGAGTGAATAAATCCATTTGCCTCTTCTCAATGGGGATGGCTATGTCCCTATTCCCAGTGGAGAAGTACCCTTAGCCCCTAGGGGTCCCAAGTACCTCTGGGTCAATCACTGAGAAGGCCAAAATGTAGAAAGAGAGGCCAGTAGAGATGGGAGAAGGTTGGTTGTGGGCTGTGGAGAGTGTCTCTGCTGGGAGCATGGCCTTTGTGACTCCTTGGAGCCCTGGCATTCCAGTTGCCTCAGGAAAGGACAGGAGGCCAGTGTGGGACAGAGATGGGGGGGCAGGTGGACTGCCTTGGGAGACTATAGGCTCTTCTAGTGTAGCCAGAGACTGCTGGGGGAGTGAGCTAGGATCCGTGGGTGTGGTAGGACTGAGTTAGCACTGAAGTTGGTGGAGGGAAGCGGGGGGGGGGGGGGGGGGGGTCAAACAGTCTCCTGCAGGCTAGGGAGGAAGACATGTGCTGTCTGAACAGGGCTGAAGTTCAGCTGTAGTCTGGTTTAAGCAGGTCCTGCCCTCTCCAAAGAGCAGGTGTCCCTCCGATCCTTAGGGACCTCAAAGAGAAGGTCACCAGGAGAATGGCCTCCACATTTCAGCACCCAAATCCCCTGCCTCTCCACCCTCCTTGTCTAGAAACTCAGCACATTCCAGCTCTGTGCAGAGCCTAGTAAAGTGGGGAAGACAGGGCCTCTGCCCACCTGGGGAAGACCGCCGTGTAAATAAATAACTGTGCTTGATTGTGACTGGTGCTCTAGAAGAGGCTCTGAGCTGTGCTGTGAGGCCCCGGAGGAGTGGGGGATGCTTGTGGGGGCTAGAGGAGCTGGGAGAGCTGCACAGGGAGGGGACAGTCAGGGAGGGCACCATCTGAGGAAGCCTAGCACCAGGCGGGGGAGGGGCAGAGGCAGCGGAACTGAGTCCAGAAGCAGCCTCATGAAGTCTCTGAGGCATGAAAAACGTTACTATTCTCAGACCCATAGCTTGAAGGGAAGTGGTTAGGTTCAGATGACCCTGTCCCTTTTTGCATTTCCCTGGGGTTGGCAGAGGGAGAGAAGGGTTAGAGAACCGGAATGAGAAAGGCCTAGATTGGAATTCTAGCTCCCTGCTCACTAGCTGTGTGTTGGTGGGCAAGTGACTTAACCTCTCGAAGTCCGCTTCCCCATTAGAGCCAAGGCTGTGTGTGGAGGAAGTCAAAACCCCAGTCAGATGTTCCTATGGCATAATTGGCACCGGGCCTGGGACATAGCAGGGGCTTTGATAAACTGTGGCAGCCGCAGCAGCAACAGTATGAATTGTTACTGTCCAAGCATGTTAGTCACTCTTCCCCAGCAGCAGACTGCATGTGGGGTGACTGGGTGGGCCGGGGGTTCCAGGGACCATAGTGAAGAAGGGGCTTCACTTGGCCTGGCCCAGGTAAGAGCTATGTGGTACAGAAACCATTTCCCATCTTGAGCCATGGCTCAGGACACTGCATCACGCCTCACTTCACCTCACCTCGCTACCTACCCTGGAGAGGAGCCAGAAGGGCTGCCCTCTATCCCCAGAGGGGAGGCAGGTGTGCACCCTAGCGCTTCTTGGAGTCTCCTCACCGAGGCCCACTTTGCCGTCTCTCCTAAGGCAGCTCATCCTGTTCTGAGTATCCACCTTGGGGCTTCATGGAGGAAGCAGCAATTGGGCATCTGTAGTGGGACAGGTAGCAGAGCGTGTCCCTGAAACAGAGGCTCTCACGCATCCTGATAAGTCTGACCAGTCACCTTTTCCTCTGTAGCCTCAGCTGTTCTATCTGTGAGATGAGGAGTAGCACACAGCGAGCTCCCCCAGGAATTAAGATGGGAGTGGGCTCTGCTTGGTCATATGGTGGTCTCCGTGCTCCGTTTCTCTGTAGAATCCTCTGTAGAATCTGTCCAGGAGTTAGCTGTTATTTGTAGTTTCATTTGACAAGAGAGCAGAGTGAGGCTAAGAGAGGTAAAGTAACTCGGCCAAGGTGCTGCAGTGAGCTGGTGATGGAGCCAGGAACTGAACCAGACATACGAGCACCAGAGTCTGTGGGCTATCCCCTTCCCAGGAGATGGAAACTCTTGGATGTTCAGCTCCAGGGAGGGGACAGCGTGGAGCAGGGTGTACCCAGGGATGCCCAGGCAGTGAAATCCAGGAGTGGTTTGAAGGACCTTCCTCTCCCCATTCTGTTCTTTCTTCCCTTGCCCTTTTAGTCTCCTGGGTGTTGTAGCGTTCAAAGGCTCAGAGTCTGGGGAGTGGAGGCCAGACCTCTTAGGGTCTGGGTCATTGCCCCTCCTCAGCCTTTCCCAGGGATGGGAAGCCCTGGGATCTGAGAGACCCCTGAGACTTGATGGGCCACCTTCAATGGCCTTTGAGAGGAGGAAACATCCTAGTGGTGGTGGTGGTGGTGGAGGCTGTCTGGATGGGGTGGGGTATGTGCAAGCATGAGAGATGAGTGATCTAGGGTGAGGTGTGGGTGTTTGTGTGTAAGGGGAGGGCAAGGCTGACTTGGTGAGGCTTTGAGCCACGGGCAGTGTGGGCTTCAAGCAGTCTGTTTTCTGAGGTGGGCGCTAGAGGGAGGGAGGAGCCAGGACTGTGTTATGGTTAAGAGTCTGGTCTTTAGAGCCAGATGGATCCGGCTTAGACTCCCGGCCCTGCTGTGTTCTAGCTGTTGTCACCTTGGGTAAGTTCCCTTACTTCTTGCCTTGTTTCCTTATATACAAAATGGGGTAAAGGTTCATACCGCCAAGACTTCTTTCTGTTTCTTCTTCTTGGAAGATTGCTGGGGCCGGGGCCTGCTCTTACCGGAGCACCGAGCACCGTCCTAGCTGCTGCGAGGATGAGGCAGCTTGCTGGTGTCCCGGAGAGGGGCCGAGGGGGAATCCCGCCAGTCCACCCCAGCTCCACCCCGGGCGCCGTCTGTCATCCTTGACCCTGGAGGCGCAGCGGACGCCCGGGGTATTACCTTCAGAGGCCCCTCCTCGGGAGGAAGCGGGGTGCCCCGGGATCCCCGGCCTGCCGGGGAGCGGCAGCAGACCTGGGCAGCAGCCAGCGCGGCTCCGCGGCACCCTTGGCGGCGCCCCCGCCTCCCGGCTGGGCAGGTCCAGCCCCCGGCGGCCCTGCCCCCGCCCGGCGGGCCGCGGGGATTGGCTGGCGAGCGCGCCGCCCCCTCCACACCAGCCTCGCCGGCGGCGGGGAGGGGAGCCGAGCCGGCAGCTGGCCGCCGCCTCCTCTGCAGTGCCTCCCTCCGTGCGCTCCGGCGGGGATAATGGGAGGCCCGCCGGCCGATGCACCGCGGGAGGCCGGCCGAGGTAGAGCGGGCAGGGCGGGAGGACGGGCCAGCCCGGACGCAGGAGGAGGGGCAGTGCCCTCCTGGGTCTGGGGGGGCGGTGGAAAAGGGAGAAATGAAAACAAAACCACAGGGAGGTGAAGGAGCCCAGCCACCGGGAGTCTGGGCGGCAGCTGGAGCAGGAAGATGGTCCCTGCTATCCTTTCTTCCCGCGGCCCTCGCCCCCCCACTCTCCCGCTTCCCCTGCGGTGCTGCTGGGGGCGTGCAGCAGCAGGACTTTGCTTCTTTCCCGGTGTCTGCCTGGCTCATCCGCCTCTCTGGCTTCTTTTGCAGGTGGAAATAAAGGCTGGTGAAGGAGCCGGGTCGTGGGGACAAGGGGCTGCTGTCAAGGTACCTTGTGTGTGTGTGTGTGTGTGTGTGTGTGTGTGTGTGTGTGTGTGTGTGTGTGCGCGGGCGCGGGCGCGTGTGCACACGCGCGTGTGTGTGTGTGTGTGTGTGTGTGTGGTGGGGGTGAAGTGTTTGACTGGATTGGATAAAAATAAAGGGTCTCCTCTGGTGATCCCTTAATCTCCCGCTGCGTGTGTAGCAGCAGCTGAGGGGGAGGGGTGGTGGGGGTGTGGGCGACCAATGAATTCTCAGGCCTGTGTGGGTTTTGTTTGGATTCTTTTTGCTTTCTCAGCTGGATGGTTTGGGTGCAGTTGGGATTGGGTTTGTTGAACTGTTTTGTTTTTTGTTGTTGTTGTGTGTGTGTGTGTGCCTCTGTGTGTGTGTGACATGCAACCCACTCCCCACCCTTGCCTCTGGAAATCTCTCGAGAATGTCCCTGGTACTGTTGGTTTGCATCCAACCTGCAGAAATCCCGGGGCGCGGTGGTGGGGGGGGGGGATTGTGCTCCTGAGTCTGAAGCTGATAGGGTGTCATTAGTCATGCTGTCACCATGGAGATGGCTGGAGAGGAGAGGAGGTGGTGGGGGTGAGGATATTTTGGGTAGGGTGGGGGCTGATGCAACATCATGACTGGGAATCCGGCGGGCGGCTGTTGTTACTCTGTGTAGCTTGGTGTCTGGGGGACTGGAAAGAGAATGTTACCAGGTGCGTGGGAAGCAGAGAAGGAGGCACTGTGATCGTCTTGAGGGCCAGGACTAGGGTATTTGGGGCAGTGCAGGCCAGAATCTGGTGGGGTATCAGCCATTACTAGGGAATACAGATGTTCCTCTCAGGTTGGCAAGGACCAAGATCAGTAGGATTCCTTGGGCTTTGCCCCTCTTTTCAGGGCTGGGGACCCGCCGAGTGTTTGGGATTACTCAGCAGTATCCTCTGCTGGCCCAGGGTGGAGAAAACAAACTGAGCAGGAGGCAGCTTCATGTGGCTGCCGCTCGAGTCAAGAGCAGAGAAGCTGGGGAAGGAGTGTGGGGATTCTTGGGCAGGGGTATGCAGGGAGGGGGCCTGTCCCTGCCCCTGCCTCAGCCCTACTTTCCCCTTTGGCTCGTGGAGCCTGTGGAGAGCTGTGGGAATCAGGTTGCTTGGGTAGCAGGTGGGCAAGCTGCTCAAGTCCCCAGACGCTCTTAGACTTTGGTCCCTGGAAATCCTCCCCCCTGCTTCCTGGGAAAGCTGTGGGAAGCTCTGTGGAGGTGCTGGAAGTGGCAGCCTGCCACCTCACTGCCTGGGTGGGGACACTGGCAGGGAGGGGCTCTGCTTCTCCACGTTGGATGGGGGCTCCTGGGTGAGGTGGCTGCTGGATGGATCAGGAGCCAGGGTGGTTCCCTGGCCTCCTCCCAAGGAACTTGAGGCAGGGAAGTGCTCGGAAGAGGGCATGAATTTTGTTTCTGAAGCCTATTCTGGGGGAAGAAGAAGAGCCAGGTGGCATTAGCTCCCCTGGGGAGCCGGGCATGCCTCGGTGAGGCTGGGAGTAGTGGGCGGACCCTGAGGCAAGCAGAGGGTGGTTGATACTGGCGGTGCTATGGGTGGGGAGGAGAGAGAGCTGTGAGCTCACTCGCTCACTTCTCCAGAGCAGAACCCCCGTTCCACCTCCACTTCCTTCCCTGGCCTCCCACTGCTGACTGAGGGAGCTGTAATCACTGTGCGCTGAGGGCTGTGGGCATGGAGATCATGCAGTGCACCTGTTCTGCCCCCCACCCTGGGGAACACAGGACAAGGGGATGAGGACAGATGGGCTCAGGGAGGAGGCAGTTCCCCCCCTCCTCTGTGTCTCCGGCCTTGTCAGCCAGAGCTTCCCTCTCTGCTGGAGGAAGGACTGCTGGCAGGTTTGTTTACTCCCCGAAGCACCCCCCTCCTGCCTAGTGATGGCTTCTCTTCAGTTCTTTCCAAGTGTGTTCTCCATTTCTCCCTGCCTGCATTCTGCTGGCCCTGCAGTCCTGCTGGAAGCTCTCAGCCTAATACCTCAACCTTTGGTGTTGTGAGCATGCGGCAGAGGCTACTGCAAAAAGCAGAGGAAGCCTTTCAACCATGTCTTCCTCCCTCCCCCTTCTCAGAGTAGGGCCTGAGCTGGCTGCATTTTTGAAGTTCTGAGATTGTGTCTGTGCTTATTGTTATTGTTCTCTGTCTGAGAATCCTAGCCTCCCCTTGGCCTGGCTTGACATTGCCAACAAGCACTTAGATCTGACATCTCCCCCTTTCCCCAATTCCTGGTGCGACCTTTCCCTCACATGGAGTTTTCTTAGGTGGCCGATCGGGTGTGGTGTCCCACATACCCCGATGAGGCAGTTTTACCAGATCCTCTTCCCTCAGCAGGTCATGGTGTAGGAAGATGTGTCTGGTGCGTGAGCTCCTTCTGAGACCAGGCCAAGACTCTGGGACGTGGGACAAGGGGATGTCACATGTCACAGTCTGTGTTCCCACAGGATGGGTGCAAGATGGGTAAAACCTCATGGGTGAGCAGTATGCAGCAGGCAGTGGGAACACGCTCATCTGCTGTGTGCTGAGTCCTGCCAGAGTTTCAGGAATATCCATGATGTAGGGTTTGCGTAATGCCTAGCACAGGCACAGAGTCGAGCTTGATAAATGCGATTTGTCATTTTACTGGCTAGTGTGTTATGTGTCTACCCATGATATCCCAAGGAACATGCCATAGCACACACTGTTGCCACCGCCTCCTCCTTGGCAGCCTGGACAGGAGTGAGTGCCCAGTGCCGAGAGCTCCAGGCCACCCCTGCTTTCGGGCTCCCACGCTGCTCCCACGCTCTGCCTCATGGGAATCCTTGACTGGCTGAGGATGTCTGGAAACTATTTTGGGACTGTGCCCGGGATCTCTGCCTTCTGTCTCTCCTTTGGACCACTGCAGAAATGCCCCTTTGTCGAGGATCTATGATCCACACACTGTGGGTGACTCCTACTACTTCTTGCTTGCCTGCTCTTTCTTCTCTCCAGCCCTTTGTGAGGGTCTAGCAGAAACTCCTTTTCTCTGAGGTAAGTTTACAAGCAGCAGTGAGCTTGGGGAGATAAGGACTCAGGTGAGTGTGTCTGGCTAGAGCAGGAAGGGAACCAAGCCACCCCACCCCCAAGTGATAAAGACTGCAGTTAGAGTCCCAGAACCTGGCCCCACCTCATTAGTGACCCCTTCCACTTTTAGAATGTCCTGGGAGGGGAGAGGACAGTGTAGGGTAGATGTGAGAGTGAGCTGAAGGGAGAGTCTTCCCAAAGCCTGCCACAGTGCAGGGGCCACTGCCCCTCAGGGATCAGAGTGAGGACTCCAGTGGTCCTCTCGCTGGATTTGCTGAGGAGGGGCCTGGACTCCGGGCTCCCCCCCCACCCCCCCAGCTACTAGAAATGGTCTTTGTGGTCCTGCGGAGTCCCCTCCCATACCCTGAGGCTGTAAGCAAAGGGTTTGGCTTGCTGGGGGTGGGGGCAGGGAGCATGGGAGGGGCTTTGATTTGGCTCCGCTTCTGGGTCTCCCAGCTCTCTTTCCCATCCTGACCTCTTGGGCTTTTGGCCTCATTTCCTCTCACACTGGCACATCTGGGAGTCAGCTGAGCACTCCCCCTGTTTCCAGCATGTGTGCAGCTTCTGAGGTGGCTTCCTTGGGGGTTAGTTTCCAAAGCTTTGGGACAAATAGGGGCTAGGCGATGGCTCAGATGGCGAAAATCTCTTGATTATCATATTATCCAGGACTGTGATCCTACTCCTCTTCTGTTCCTTTGTCTTTCAATATTTACGAGCATTTACCAAGTTCCAGGTACAGTGCTAGATCCTGAAAAAGAAAATAAGTCATTATTTGCTCTTCACACTACCACTGGAAGCAAGAGACATTGCCTAAATTATCCAAAATCATAACTCGAGTGACAAGTTGTGTTTTTTGTGCAGCGAAGCCTTTTGAATTTTGTGTTTGGGGCTGTGAACTTGCACATGGCTGACCAGACCCTTCACCCCCAGCTGTGCCTATATCCTAGCTCTTTCTGTTTGCTTTCATCGCTGGGTCAGTGGACCTCAAGGGACTTTGCAGGAAGAATCCATATGCCAGACTTGTTTTTAGTAAGTCGGTGTTTCTGGAATCTCTTGCTTACAGATTAGGGTAGTGCGGTCAGGAATGAAATAGTTGAGAAGAAAGCTTAGTTTTGAAAGGAGAGTGTTGGTGTTGGTTCTAGATGTGTTGCGTTTGAGATGCAGGTAGAGCAGGCTGGAGATACTGTGCCTGGGTGTTCCTCCTTGAATCATGAATTGGCCTTCTGCTCAGTGGGAATGTGTGGGTCCTGCTGCTTCCTGCCTCAGGGTTCCTGTGGAGACATGGACTGAAAAGAGGAAGCGGGGAAGTACAGTTGTCTGGTTTCTTCTCTCTGTTCCCCACTCTGTTCCTATGCATTAGGCATGGGGATATTTCATGTTCCTGGACTTCAGTTTTCTTTTTAAAATGAAGGGGTTCCCCAAAGCTGGTTTTTCTCAAACTAAATGTGGCAAAGTGCCAGTTTTCTTTTCTTTTTTTTTCTCTTGCCTCCCAAAATGTTGCAGATAGAAACCTAGTCTACTTTGTATAAGAGTTTGCAGCTTGCGCCAGGCATGGCTCACCTTGGGAGTTCAGCACCTTGCAGATTGGTGTGTGAGCCACTGATTGGGGCCTGGCCAGCGAACATGCTCTTGCTTGTCGTGGCAGGTGCAAATAGCTGCGATAGCTTTAGAAGTTGTGGACTGGTGATAAACAGTTTATGGGCCATATCCTGAGCTGCATTACTTCTGAACTTTGCTTCTAGGAGAGCAGTCTCTGTTTTGACCCCCTTCCTCTGTCCCTTTCTGGACTTGCCCTCTTTTCTGTATTGTCCATCTGGACACTTGGAAGAATAGGGACCTTACTATCCCAGAGATTCTTTCTGAGTACCTTGAAAGATATCCTTATGTAGTAGATAAGGATGCCTCCTCTTTGCCCTTTCTTCTTTCTTCTCTGTGAGTCTCAGATTCTGATGGAGAGGTGTCAGAACCTGTGGAGGACCCTGAAGGGGCGGGAGTGTCAGTGCTTGTGGGCGTGTGTGTGTGTGTGTGTGTGTGTGAGAGAGAGAGAGAGAGAGAGAGAGAGAGAGTGTGTGTGTGTGTGTGTACCACATGCCTGAGAGGAAGAGAACAGTTAAGGAGAAGCCAGGTCTCCTGCAGATGCCAGAGCAGACTTGGGCCCTGCAAGACACCAAAGCTCCATTGCCTCAGGCAGGGCACCTTGACTTGAGCTTTTTCCATTTGGCAGCTCTCAGTTATCCAGAGGTGTAGCTCTTTTTGTCTGAGGGCTGATCATGAACTCTGTGCTGATTTCTGTAAGGACAGGCATCTCAATATTTTTGATGGCTAGAGTTTGTACATTGCCTTCCTTCTTGATCCCACCTTCCACCCTACACACTCTGCAAAGCTTATGGCTTTTTTTTTTTTTTCTGTTGAGGCTCTCTGATCTTTTCATTTAGGTTGCTAAAGACTAGACGACAAACAAAACAAAACAAAAAAACCCCCAAGTTCCGACTATCCCGGCTGCCTCATCCTAGAGGAGAGTGGGCAGGGGCTCAGGTATAGGTAACACTGTCCTGCCGCAGAAATATTCCTTATGAGGCAAACATCCCAAGGATGGCAAGATTAGGGTCTGAGCAAATCCTGGTTACCTCTGAAGCCTGGAACTCTGGTGCCCTGGGTGCTTAAGTAATTGGATTTTTCAACCCCGCCTCCAAGCATTTTTCACATGTAATCCTAAACTCATGGGCCTTGGGAAGGAAACAAAGACATTTGAAAGGGTTTGCAACTTGTCCCTGACACTGAGCTCCTAAACTCCCTGCCCTATTGACTGAGTTTTCCTGCTTTGCCTCTTCTGCATTATGCACCCACATCCCCCTGCCCCCTCAGTGTTCTCCTCCCCCAGAGTCTGCTCTTTTTAGCCTGTGGACTTTGGTTTTGGGCCCTGCTACAGAAGGAGCTCTCTCTGCCCGTCCACCATCCTGTACCTTAGGAAGTTTCCATCCCTGATTCCTGCTGGCTGCTCTGCAGAAGGTGGAAGAACTAGGGAGACGAGTATCTATGGCAGAGGCAGGGACCCTAGAAGGGTACTAGGCTGAGAGTCCCATCTGCATCCCAGGACAGACTTCTCCTCCATCTTCTCCCTTGAGTGTGGGCCAAGGTCCAGGTCCCCTGTGCCAAATCATTTTTCTACTGGCTTGAACAAGTTCAGGCTGGGTGCAGGGAGCACCCTCTGACCACCAGGCTCTGCTGGACTCAGAGAAGGGAGGCTGCCTTCCTGAGTGGGATCATTGTTGCCCTTCACCCTAAGCTCAGTGATGGTGGGGGGCACACAGAGATGGATTTTTCAGTGCAGTGGAGGAGGCGGTGCCCCAGAGATGTCCATTGTGTTTTTCCTGGTGCAACACATCCCTTTGACTTCTCTTGCTGTGTTCTCCATCCTGGAACATTGTTCACGGCCTCAGCTCATCCCCACTCTGACCTCTGTGCTTTGCGCTCTGCCCCAAGTTCTAGACTGAGCAGAGAGGGCCTTTCAGGGAGCTGCTTTGTAGGGTATAGGCCCGGGACTCCTTTGTGTCAGTTATCTAGGAGCTTACAAGATGCTGTGGGGCTGCTGGGCCAAGATACCCATCTGCTGGGGTCAGACTTGTGGGTTCCTCACTCACACATTTAGGTAGAGTGAATGCAAGATGAGAGTGGTATGGGGGTCCCAAAGATGAGTGTTGGACACTCTGGGCAGGTGGTCTGTGTGGCTTCCCTTCCTCACTGACCCTGCCACTTGTCTCTGAGCCAGGTCCTATGTGATGGTCGAGTTATACACTGACCTCTGCCCTATAGCCTTTCTTCTCACTGTTATTTTTTCCTCAGTTTCCTGTTTTCCAGCTGTGGGTTCCCAGTGGTGTCATTTGGACCCTGGGTAGTAGTTAGGGCTTAGTTCTGGGGTTGTGTGGTTGGAGTGGTACATGTCTTGGGGCTGTACTGGCAAGTGATCCAGAGTACTCTGAACACTTGGCTGGGAGCCAGAGCCCAGGGTTCTGTGTCCAACCCTTGGGAAGCTCCTCTCCCACCCTTCCAGAGGCTGCCTCCTTCGTGTGGGGGCATGGCTCCCCACTGGTTTCTGCATAAGGTCTGAGGGGAGTGGGGTGTGGAGGAGGACCTGGGAGGGTGCCAGGGCACTTCACCCCCAAATACTCGCTCTTACCCCCAGAGCCTCCACCAGGACAAGCAGGGACCATGCTTGAGCTTGCTAAGAGAGTGCCTGGTGGCCAGTCCCTCCGGTTCAGCTAGTTTACTGGTTCTCCATCCCACTGCATGCTAGAATCATCTGGGGAGCTTTGAAAAAAAGAAAATATCAGTGCCTGGGCCCCAGCCCCTGAGAGGCTGATGTAATTAGTCTGGAGTAGAGCCTGGGTACCAGCATTTTTCAGGACTCCTCAGGTGATTCTGATGTGTGCTCAGGGTTTGAAAGCCAATGCCCTCATCCGGCTTGTCTTTCCTGTGTCTCCCATAGTGCCCCCCAATTTTTTTCCCATTGATAATTTTAGTAGTAATCAACAAAGAGTCTGGAAAAATTAAGGCAACGAGACACGTCAGGCAAAATACTGGATTGAATATTCTGTTACATGAAACTGATCCATGAGTTCATATTTATTAAAACCAGAATTTAAGAATTTAAGAGGGAAACTGTTAGATGACAGAAACTGCATATTCTCCTCTCAGTTTTTAATTATTATTATTTTTTTTAAATTGAAGTATAGCATACACACAAAAGAGTACATGCTATATGTAGTTTGGTGAGTTTTCACAAAGTAAACACAGCTGCATAACAATCACCTGGCTGGAGAAATTAGTCCTCTCACCCTATTCCCATCATCCAGGATTTCTGTGTCATTTGCACAAAGTCAGGTCAGGATATGCATAGTGCAGTATTGTGCCCTGGCTTCAGGCCTGGAGGGCTTCAGCTTGTCCTCCGCCAGGAGCACCGCTCCGCACTTGTGTGAGTGATAACCGAGGATTTTTCACTGCTAGGACCCAGGTGGCAGAAGCCCGCAAGCCCCTCCCTTGTGGAACTGCAGCTGGCTACCTGTAGTTCCATCACTCCCTCAGCCTTTAGGCTTGCCAGCCCTCAATCTTGGCTAAATCCAGAACTCTGTTACCATTTTTTAGCTTTTTAGTCTCTTTTTGTATTTTACAGATAACACACGTTCTTTGGCAAAATTAGAAAGTAGAAATAGAAGGGGAAGAATTTTCCCATAATTTCACAACCCAGTTAACCACCGTTCACCCGTGTTCCTCCAGCCTCGACTCTGTGCACACAGGTGACCCTTGAACAACATGGGTTTGAACTGTGTGGGTCCACCGATACGTGCATTTTTTTCCAATAAAAATTGAAAATTGGGCAGCCCGGGTGGCTCAGTGGTTTAGTGCCTGCCTTCGGCCCAGGGTGTGATCTTGGAGCCCCGGGATCGAGTCCCACATCAGGCTCCCTGCATGGAGACTGCTTCTCCCTCTGCCTGTGTCTCTGTCTCTCTTCCTGTGTCTCTCATGAATAAATAAATAAAATCTTTTTTAAAAAGTCATACAGAAAACACACTGACAATACCATACTGTCAATTTTCAATTTTTTAAAAAGATTGGGCCCCACCTTTCAGATAAGAAACCTGAGATTCAGGCCAGTAGCCTGGCCAAGGGCCGATGTTTCCTGAGGGGTGGAGCTGACTTCAGACCTGATCCACTTGTCAGTAAACTACTGCCTCTCTCCTAGGACTGTCCTTCCATGTTAAATTCATTTGGCAAATATTTAGTGAGCAGAAGCCATTGTTCTCTTTAGTGATTTTTTTTTCCCTCCCTTTTCACTCTAATATGAATGTCTCTAGTGTTTTACCCATAAGCATGGTATTGCTGATTGTTTGAGGTCTTTATGTCATGTTCGGGAACTTGCCTCTTGTTCCATTTTATTAAAAGTTTTTCCTTATTAGTAGTGGATGTTTCATTTTGTCACATCTATTTAACGTGGTTTGAAGGTGAAATATTTCTCCTTTGCCTGTTATTTGATAAGTTGTGCTAATGCATTTTTTAATACTGCACTATCTTTACATTCCTTAAATGTTCTATACTTGATAATGGGGTTGCTGTTTTTTTAGCATGCTATTTGATTTATCAGTATGGGAGTTTTGCATTTATTTTTGTGAAAGAGATTGACCTATAATTTATCTTCTGTGACTGTTATAAAACATTTACTCTGTGTTTTCTGTGAAAGTGATCTGTTTTCAAATTTAATAGCATCATATGTATATATTGTTGCTCTTTAGTTTCCTAAGTAGCTGTGATTTTTTTTTCACTTCTAACCTCATATATTAATTTCTTTTTTTAATGTAATTTAAAAGCGCATAGATTTGTCAGTTGTGCTTTCTGTTCCTTTTTTTTTTTTTTTTTTTTTTTAAGTAGGCTTCATGCCCGATGTGAGGCTTGAACACACAACCCTGAGATCAAGAGTCATGTGCTCTACTGACCAAGCCAGCCTGGCATCCCAGCTTCCTGTTTTCTAAAGCATGAATTTCTGCTTTAGTATTTATTGTCTTCTTAGGTTTATTTGGTATGTGCTTTTTCTAGATTCTCCATTGGATCTGTAAGGCACACTATTTCTTTTTCTACATTTTTTTTTTAAATCACATTTAAAAATATGACATTTTTCTCTGAGTTCTGTTGAGTCCTTTTTTGCAGGTTTTGCTATTTCGTGTCTGCTAGTGCTCTTGGGGAGATGCTGATGGCACACCCAATGTGAGAATACCAAGTCCTGATGCAGTGTGGCTCCCTTTCCTCCCAACCAGGGAAAATGACTGGATGTGGAACAATGGCAGGACTAAAGAATGCCCTTGATTACTTTTAGGGGCTTTGTCTCTAAACTGCTGGGCTGGGCCTTCATAATAGCTTACCAGCTTAGCAGCCAGACCTGTGGGGGGAAAAATTTATTTTATTTTATTTTTTATTTTTTTTTTATTTTTATTTTTTAAGATTTTATTTATGAAAAAAAATTTAAACTAAACAAAATCAGTTTGAATGTATTGCTTAGGACTAGAGCATATCCTAGGCCCATATAGAAGTTTCAGTAGTGTTTAGAAAAGTCTCTTGCATTAGCAGCAGAGGAATTGAAGCTAGAAGGTAAGGAGAGTAAAGTTGCAGGGGGCGGGGGGGTGGGGGGAAGATAAAATTTTGACCCAGAGCTCATGACCTAGCTGAGCTGGCTTAGGCTGTAAATTCAGGTCTTGCTCTGTGTGTCTTTCATGCACTTCTGGAAGATAAGGCCCAGTTAGTGCCCTGAGGCTGTGAAGAGTGCTCTAGAATGGGCAGGACATTAGGGTAGGAGAGAGAGATACATAGCATTACGAAGAACAGTATGGGCATCTTTTGGGGATAGTCTCCAGTGTTCGACTGAGAATCCATGTCTTTATTCCCCCTAGAGCTCAGGGTGTAGGGCAATGATGATCCCAACTGAAAAGGCACAGTCTCCCCTCTTCAGGTCCAGCAGAGTCTGGTGTGGTGGGGAGCCTTCCTCACCCGAGCCTGAACTTGTTGAAACCAGCAGAGAAATGGTTTGGCTCAGGGGTCACACTGGAGGGAGGAGGTGCAGCACATCAGGGGTAGATTTTCTTACCCTCTACTTTGACTCCATGGAGGGCAGTAAAGGCCAGGGACAGAGAAGGGGTGGATTTTGAGTTTAGCCTAGAAACCACTAGCAATATTATTTCTTTTTTTTTCCCCAAATGGGAAATACAGTTTTGGACCTTAAATAAAAGTAATACATGCTCATTTGACAAACTCAAATAATATAAAAGGATATAAATTAGAAACTGAAAATTGCCATTTCTTCTCTATCCTGGTATAATCTCTATTATCAATCTATGCATATCTTTGTAGACTTTAAAGTGAGTACATGAACTTACTACTTTTCCTGCAGTAATGTGTTTGTACCATACTATATTTTTGGTGTTCTTTTATTTGCTCGTTAATATGTTGAGGGTATCTTTCCATGTCAGCACATCTATCTTAGCCTTTTAAAGGCTGTAGAGTCTTGCATGTAGAGTCTTGCATGTTTATTGTAATTAAATTGATTCCCATTGATGGACGTGTACAGTTCCAATTTTTTGTAATTATAAATGTTGTGGTCATTAAGGTATTTGTACATATATTTTTTGGCTATTTGTTCAAGATATAATTTTGTATATGATTTGATAGGGATTGAATTATTCCCAGATATCTCTAGTCTATTTATTGAATATTTATAGTATTCCAAGTGGTTTATAATTATACCTTAAGCATTTTATAAATTCTCATGTATTTGTGGGCATTCTAGAGCCTCTCTTCAGTTCCACTGAATTATTTATCTGCTTCTTTGTCAATATTTTATTGTTTTAATTATAGCAGTTTTTATATAACAGTTGGATTAAAAAAAAAAAAAACTCATCCCCCCCCCCCCCGTTTTTTGGCTTTTCTTTTGTATTGCCTTTTCCAAATAAGCTTATAAACAACTTGTCAAGTTCTGTGAAAAATGTGATTTTTTTCAGTTGGAATCACATGGAATTTATAGATTATTTGGGGGAGAATGGAGAACTTTATAATGAGTCTTCCTATCCAGGAAATAGGAAGTATATTTTTCCATCTATTCTAGTCTTTTTGTATGTCCACCAGAGTTTTAAAGTTTTGGCTCTCACACATTTCTCATTAGGTTCTTTCTTTCTTTCTTTCTTTCTTTCTTTCTTTTTAAGATTTTATTTATTTATTCATGAGAGACACAGAGAGAGGGGGGGGGGGCACAGACACAGGCAGAGGGAGAGGGAGAAGCAGGCTCCATGCAGGGAGCCGGATGTGGGACTCGATCCCGGGTCTCCAGGATCAGGCTCTGGGCTGAAGGTGGAGCTAAACCGCTGAACCACCCGGGCTGCCCCTCATTAGGTTCATTTCTAGGATGTCATAGGTCTTGTTGTTACTGCAGTGAATGGGATCTTTTTCTCTTACATTTGCTTTCTTTTTTAAACAAAATTATTTATTCATGAGAGACACAGAGAGAGAGAGAGAGGCACAGACACAGGCACAGGGAGAAGCAGGCTCCATGCAGGAAAGCCCAATGTGGGACTCGATCCCGGGTCTCCAGGATCCGGCTCCGGGCTGAAAGCAGCACTAAACCACTGAGCCACCCTGGCTGCTCCTCTCTTAAACTTTCTTAAAGTTATATTTACTCAAGTAACCCTTACACCCAGTGTGGGGCTCGAACTCACAACCCCAAGATCAAGAGTCATGAACTCCTCTGAGCCAGCCAGGTGCCCCTGTGTTACTCTTTTTAATCTGTTACTGCAAGTATATTGGAAATACTCTGGGTTTTGTCATCTGCTCTGTGATGCGATCTCTCACACTCCCACTGTCTGGCCCCCAGAGGCCCCTCGGTCCTCATGCACAAAGTCTATACTTCTATAGGAGTACTTTAGGGCCTGGTATGAGTTCTTGTGGTGAGGTGCTTGTTCCTCTTACTCAATTTCATTTCCCAGTAGCTGGCACAAAGCCTGGCCTGCAGTAAATCCTTTTAATAAATGCTATAGAATCAAATTGATGAGAGAGACAATGAGCTTCACCTCCTCAAAAATGTGACAACCTAGGCCAGTCTGAGGAGCAGAATCTAAAGCAGCCCTGGCTGTAAGCCTGGAGATTGTAAGCTGGATAACAGAGATGGGGCACCTGCCTCATCCCCCACAGCAAAAAGAAGGTCCTGGGTTGTTTTCACACAGGCAGACATTAGGGAGGGGCCCTGTGAACCCACACTTTGTAATTACCCTGGGACTAAGAGCCCACTTGTCATTAACTCTCATTAGTACTAACTAGTAGGGAGAGTTGCCTTCTCAGTTCCCAGATAACTGAAGGTCGCATAAAACACAAACTTACGTGCAACTGCTCTTTGGGGATGAAGATTTCAATGAGGCTGCAAGTATGGCTTACAAAGACCACTGGTGAAATTGGCTCCACTTCTGTGTGCCTGGTCTCCTTTCCTGAGGTAGCAGCTTTGTTCTTTGCCCTGCTATTCTCCCGAGTCTAAGACTCCCACAAGTGTCTTCTTAGAGCCTGTCAAGGCATTAATCCTTCATGTTGTGTTTGCATTTTTATTTACTTATTTTTTAAGTAGGTTCCAGGCCTAGCATGGAGCCTAGCTTAAGGCCTGAACTCACAACCCTGAGATCAAGTGCAAGCCCCTCTGTCCTGCTTCCCCTTCCACTCACCCCATAACTGTAGCTCCCTGGTCTCTGCTGCCCCGAGAGCTAGGATGGAGATTGGAGCTGTCTGTCTGCCTAGGAAGGCTGTGTCTACTGAGAGCCATGAACCCGGAACATCCCCCTGCCCTGGGAGATTTGGGAATCTCTGCTGTTGTAAAGCAGGGGCCAGATTCCTGCCTCCCCAAAAAGAAGGTGGGGGGAGGGATCACTTGGCTTGAAATGAAATGCCAAAAGAAATGAAATGAAATGCCAGTTAAAGGTGGGCTGTGAGCCACTTCGCAATCACCATAAGAGTTGTTGAGCATCTGGTTCAGGGTGTCACTCTGGTTGTGTTTGCAGCAGCAGCAGTGAACAGTGCTGGGTTAACTGGTGATCTACACTCCTCCCCTTTCACATTCAGGTGGCATAGCAGACAGGAGCACTTTCTCTGGCTCCTCTGCTAGCTTAAGTCCCCTGGGAAACAGTGGAACTGAGGGATACCCAAGAGGTTGAGGAGGGAGGGGAAACCTTGCTTTGGTCTCTACCCCATCCGAGCCTTACTCCCTTTCCCACTGCCCGCCTGGGGCAAGGGAGCAACCCCAGGGCTGAAGGAGGTCACTGTCAGCCCTGCAAGCACCATGCCAAGTCCTTGAGCCCCTTGTGGCAGCCATGCTGCATCTCTGCCAGCTCTGGATGAACTGCCTTCTCAGGGTGCTGAGCGGAAACTGATAGATGGACCTCCATGAACCTGTGGAGCTGTTCCAAATGCCTCTCCTGGAGCAGAGCACATTCTGGCAGGGAGGCTGGGACACAGGGCTGCTCTTGACTTCAGCTCACCTGGTGGAGGATGCCTTTTCCTACCCCTGCCTCCCCGCCCACTTGTTGCCCTCTTTCAAGAACAGAAGCCCTGACCACTGACTGGTCGAGCCTGCATGTGCACATAGTGGGGGGTGGGTGGAAAGAGACCACTGTCCCCTGCCAACCCCGTAAGACCCTCTGTTCACCCAATTTCTCAACTTGTTGAGACTCCCTTTTTCTGTACTTACCCTCATTCCTCTAGGGTTATCAGCGGGGCAAAGACTTCTTAGAAGGTATTTTGGGGACCACCTGGTTCCAGATCCCCTCCGTGGACACACAGGGTGGATCTCTGAGGGTAGGACCCAGGGATCTGCAGGTGATTATTGTGTCCCCTGGAGTTTGAGAATTTCCAGGCTGCAGAGTAATGTAAAAGGGCTCTGTTTATTTGGGGCTCCAATACTTGATGAGGATTGAAAGGACATGCCTTTACAAACGTGATTTGTGGGGCAGCCCGGGTGGCTCAGCAGTTTGGCACTGCCTTTAGCCCAGGGCCTGATCCTGGACTGGGGGTCGAGTCCGACATCGGGCTCCCTGAATGGAGCCAGCTTCTCCCTCTGCCTGTGTCTCTGTCTCTCTCTCTCTCTCTCTGTCTCTCATGAATAGATAAATAAAATTTTTAAAAAAATCTTATAAAGAAAAAAAAGACCGTGATTTGTGAAAAGGCCAAATATTAGGTGAGGATTTGTGAAAATCCAAGAGAGACGAAGCGTAAAAGCTGTTAAATTTTAGGTAAGGTCAAACTCTAGGAAATAAAACTTTTTGTTGTTTGTTACAAAGAATGCAAATTCATTGCAGAAAAACTAGGAAGTTTAGATAAGCAAATAGAGAAAACACCTATAATTTCACCACTTTGAACTCCTGTTAATATTTGGGCCTTTTTAGAACAATCATATATATGTTTTTGTTTTTCATTTTAAATGTCTTTATTTTCTCCGATTACCAATAAGATAATACAGGTTTATTATAAAAGCTTTATTTTTTATTTTAAAGATTTTATTTATTTATTTGAGAAAGATCATGAGTTGGGGGGAGAGGGGCAGAGAGAAGAGGAGAAGCAGGCTCTCCTGCTGAGTGACATGGGGCTCAATTTCTAGGACCCTGGGATCATGACCTGAGCTGAAGGCAGATACTTAACCAACTGAGGCACCCAGGTGCTCCAATAAAATCTTTATTTTTTAATTGGTATAAAAAATTGGCATAACATTTGATTTACAAATTTCTTATTGCTATGTTTAGTTGGATGTGCACTTCTATGTGAATTTATTTTTATTTCCTTTGCCTACTTGTGTGTGTGTTTATGAATTAGCTTTGTCTATTAGTGGTATTCTTATCAGACTGTGATAAATATTACTGAATTTTAAATTTTTTAATGTTTTATTTTGCTACACTTTTGTTGCACATGGTTATATGATCAGATCTTGTTCCAATTGTTTATCAGTTGATTATTTACTTATTTATTTTTGGTTGTGCTACACAGAACAGGCACTGCTTTTGCAAATTTTAAAAGGGATTGAAGGAGATTGGACAGCTAGATATAGGACAGACCAGTGCTTCTCACATTTTAATGTTCATCCACATTGCCTAGGAATCTCTTTATGGTGCATTTTCCATTCAGCAGGCCTCGGGTGGGGCCTGATATTCTGCATTCCTAACAAGCTCTCAGGTGATGCTGCTGCTGCTGTTTTTGAACCAGACTTCAGGTAGCAAGGGCCTAGAAGTTCCTAACCCTGGCTGATCACAGAGGTACTTGGGCATTTTGGAACACAGAATTTTCTGGGCCTTACCCAGAAATGTCAGGCTGTGGAACTGAGTCCCAGGTTGGCCATGTGTGGCTAGGTAACTTAGAGACAATGCTTGAGCCCCTCTGACCCCTTGGACTCCTTGTCTGTGAAATAGAAAGATAATGCTTACCTCATAGGGAACTGTGAGAATTAAATGAAAGAATAAAAGAGGTCAACATTTTTATAAGCTAGAAAAATAATGTAATAACTCTTGGGCCTGGTGCCCTTTTTAGGGGGAGGGGTAGTCAGAGGATATATTTCTACTTGTCTGGTAATTGGTATTTTTAATATTTCTGCCTCTTCCTAGAAAACTGTCCTTTGGTTAATATTTTCAAAGTTTTTAGTAATGCACTTCATGCCTTATTCACTGATAATAGTTATATTCCTTTTCACATTTCTAATATTGTTTTTCTTTTTCAAATGATCAGCCTTGCCAGAAGTTTAATCTGTTAGTCTTTTAGAAAGCCATCTCTTAGATTCCATTTATAAATACCACTACACTTTCTTTTCTTTTCTTTTTTTAAGATTTTGTTTATTTATTTATGAGAAACAGAGGGGGGGCGGGGCAGAGACACAGGCAGAGGGAGAAGCAGGTCCATGCAAGGAGCCTGACGCTGAACTAGATCCCAGGTCTCCAGGATCATGCCCTGGGCTGAAGGCGGCACTAAACTGCTCAGCCACCCAGTCTGCCCTACACTTAGTTTTCTAATCAACTATTTCTATCTTTACTGATTCCATTTTTTCTACATTTTTATTTATGTTTTATCTTTTAAAAGGTTTTATTTAGTCTCTATACTCTACATGGGGCTTGAACTCAAACCCCGAGATCAAGAGTCCCATGTTCCTCTGGCTGAGCCAGCTAGGTGCCCATTTCCTGCAGTTTTGAAGTTTTTATTATCTAGCTTCTTGGCTTGAACCTTAATTTATTTTCCTTTGTATTTAGTAAAAGTATTTATAGAAGCAGCTTTAGAAGAATATAGAAGAATTTTTCTCTGTAAAATAGCTATTATTTTCATTGACCTTAATCTTCAAATCTGTGATTGTGATTTCTTTCCACAGAAACAACTCTATTTTTATACTCAATCAGTTTCCATGTTAGTGATATTTAAAGTACATACTTACCATGACATGTACAAGTAGTGTAAATAAATTGGAAAGAAATATAATTGTGATTTTGATTTTTCCCCCCCTTTGACTCTAGAGTTATTTAGGAGACTGACAGGATTTCCAGATGTTGTGCTCCTTTTGGTTGGAGACGGATGAAGGCTGCCCTCTCAGGGCTGTACTGCTTGCCTAGGTTGTGTTCTGTGTTCCCTGTGGGGCTGTGTATTCTGGTAGAGTTAGTGCACACGTGTTACTGAAGCTTCTGGTTAGCCTCTGGGGTGTGCATGAGAGGAGCTGTCTGTGCCCTGCGCACATGGAAGGGTTTTGGGAGGAGAACAGGGTGGTCTATTTTCTGAAGCTTTCTACTTCTCCTCACAGCCTCCCAGACACCGTGCAGGTGGCCCCTTTCTTACTGCCTTTCTTACTGTGCTGAGCTTGCCTTCAGCTGCTTGCCCAGTGCCTGGGGTGGTGTCTGGGGCTCGCCGTCCCTTTGCCATTTGGAAGACCTGAAGTCTGGGTGGAGGGGGGACTTGAGTGTCCCTTGAGAGAGCCTGAGTTCTGGAGCCCTCCTGCTGCTGCTGAGGAGCTGTCCTCTTCCCGTTTCCTGTCCTTGTCTGTAAAATGTGGAGAATGTTACCTTCTTTACAGAAGCTAGGAGAGTCTTAGCAATCATCTAGTAACATAATTCTTTTAAAAACTATTTTAATTTTGGCACACTTTCAGAGTTTCAGAAAAGTTGCAAGAATAGTGCAAAGAATTCTCTTCACTCAGATTTCCAAATGTTAACATTTTACTACATTTGCTTTGGTTTTTTTTTCTAATTTTTATTTGAACCACTTGAAAGTAAGCAGCAGACATGATACCTTTTACATCTAACTACTTGAGTGTGGGTTTTCTTTTTCTTTTTCTTTTTTTACATTTTTATCTTTTAAGTAATCTCTACTCCCAACAAGGGGCTTGAATTTTAAAACCCCCAAATCAAGAGCGCATGCTCTATGACGGAGCCACTCAGTTGCCCTGAGTGTGGATTTTCTAAAATCACATAAACAACTACAGTGCCATGATCAAACTCAGGAAATTAACATACATACCATACTGCTACAGACCTGATCTACAGACTTTACAAACATTAACATTATTAACATTAATCTACAGGCGCTATTCAGATTTTGCCCATTGTCACAACCAGATTTATAGAGGGGTGAAAAAACAACCCAGGTCACACATATTCAGTGCTCAGGATTCTTAGTCTCCTTTAATATGGAGTGGATCTTCAGTTTTTCCTGACATTTGTAAAGAATTATTTAAGAGCAGATGAGGAATTTGAGGCCCAGAGAGATACAATGACTTATCCAGGGCCTATAGCAAGAGAACTTTGGAAGAGGTGGGGCTGGCAATCTGCTGTCTCTGCTAAAGTGCTGTTCTGGGCACATGCGCCCAAGCCACCCACCCCCACTCCAGATGAACACCTCCCTACTAGGTCTTTATCATCAGCCACTTGCCTTCTCCTGCCTTTGCCCCTCCGTCTTTTCAATGTCAGGCCACAGCACCCCACCCCTTTCCTAGCCAATTTGGTATTGGCCAGAGATCAAGGCCATAGCTGGAGAGAGAAAGGGACTTTAAAACTGGTCCAGTCTTTCCCTTGAGAACAAAGCTGAGGAGCAAGGATAGTGGCCTTGGGTGGGGCACAGCTGCTGCTTTCTGAGGAGTGACACACTCAGGTTGGGGATGTGATTTTTAATCTCCCTCCCCTGGCAGTTTTGGGGTTAGTGGCTAGGACTTGTTCATCTCTAGCCAGAAGTGGGAGGCTGAACCTGAGTATACACTTCACCTCCTTACCTGCCCTGGATCCTTTCCTGGAGGTTCTGGAGTGGTCGTTTGTGTGACAAGGTGGGGACACTTAGCCGGTAGTTGACCATAAGGTTATTTGGCAGTAGCAGTGTGCTCTTGTATTGTGGGTATTAAAAACACGATTCAGTTTTTCAGCAAAATGGTTTGCATTTAACTTTTTAATTTTTTTTTTTTTAAAGATTTTATTTATTCATGATAGAGAGAGAGAGAGAGAAGCAGAGACACAGGCAGAGGGAGAAGCAGGCTGCATGCAGGCAGCCTGATATGGAACTCGATCCTGGGTCTCCAGGATCATGTTCTGGGCTGAAGGCAGCGCTAAACCGCTGAGCCACCCAGGTGTCCCATGCATTTAACTTTTTAAGGGCATGCTAATTGCTTAATACGTATTGTTTTATTTGCTTTTATTATACTGAGTCTTTTGCGGACTCCCCTCCCCAATTTTTATTTTCCTTTTCCTTCTCTTTCTTCAATAAGGACCTTTTGAACCAGTCTCCATGTTTCATGACTGTTACCAGTGGCTGCTCAGCTGATCACTGGAGTTTGTCAGTGGTTCTTGGTTTGAGGGACTGTTGCCTACTCATCTTCAGAGCTCATCCCTTTCTTCCTAAAACCATACCTTGTCACCACAGCAGCTTACTTTCTGCTCCTCACAGGAGGTACTGTGCCCCTACCATGCTGGGTGGCTCTTCCCTTCCAAGTGCAGTGGTGGAGTGGAAGGTGGTCTCTGCATCCTGACCACTAGCACCTCACCCTGAGAAAAGACCTCTCTTGTTTTCACTCTCACTTGTGACCCAAGGGGGAAATAAATGTCAAACTCTTGTGAAAGGATCACAAAGGAGAGTCTCTGCTGGGGTTCCTGCCATCCCTCTGTCCCACACCCTTCGTTGTCGGGGTGGGCTCACCAGCTCAGCCATCTTCTCTTGAGTGCATGTAGTTTCTGCTTTTGTCCTAAAACTTCTTAGGGTTGGAGATGTAAGTTTTCTCTAAAGGATTTTTTTAAACTTAAAATTTGATTGCGATATAATTTACCCGACATATAATTCACCCATGTAAATTATGCGACTTAGTGGTTTTTAGTATATTCAGAGTTTGTGCAACCATCACCACAACATTTCCATCACTCCAGAAAGAAACTACTCAGTAGCATTCATCTCATTCTTGTCTCTATGGATTTGCCTAATCTGGACATTTCATGTAAATGCAGTCATACAATATGTAACCTTTTATGTCTGACTTCCTTCACGTAGCATTTTCAAGGCTCATCCAGGTGGTACCATGTACCAGTACTTCATTCCTCTTTATAGCTGCATAATATTCTTCCCCACAGGCAGATTAGAGACCTGTCTTGTAAGTTGTCACTGAAATGATGTGAAACCCTTGTGCTGATGTGATTTAAGTCCTATCAGTTCTTAGCAGGGTTGTTACCTACAGCCTTTGGGCTGATAGAGTCTAACCATTCAGCTGACCAGAGCTCTAGCTCGTGGCAACTTTCTATTCCTGTTCTTAGAGGAATCCTAAGCCCAAATAGAGGTAGGAGGAGAAGGAGAGAAACTACCCTAGTAATCACTATATGCCATGGAAATGCAGCAACACACGAGAGAGCCTTGACCCTCACCTCAGGGGCTCTATGTATGCTCTGTGTGTATGCTGTGCATGTGTGCCATATATGTGCTAGAGAAAGCAGTGCAGCTGATTTCGATGAAACCCTAGAAGAGCTAACGCTATGGGAAAATACCTAGAATACAGTCACAGAAGAAATGAGCATTTAAAAACCCTGAATACACTCAGTGACCCCAGTTTTATAAACTACATGCATGTTGCATAGGAAAAAAAGGCACCAAATGTAAACTATAGTCCTCTCTGGGAAGTGGGAGTTCTTGTTTTTACTTCACTTTCCAACATTGCAGGGAGAGAACTTCCTGTTTTTCCATCTCTCTCAGCATCTTCTATTGAAACTCTTCTTTACCTTTCTTCTCTTTCTAAGGACTTTTCCATATTCTTTTGGGTCACCCACCAGAGTTTTTCTTGGCTCTCTAATGAGTTTTCATGTGCCTGTGATAATTCTATCAGTAGCTACACAAGGGGCAGCTTCACTCAGAGATAAACTCATAATTAATAGCAGTTTCCAGTGCTTTCATCACGTACTGAAGGCCACAGAGTATGTGACATAGGTTTATGCTGCCATACTTAATTTAGAGATAGTGGTACGGTCGTCCTAAAGGAACTTTCCTTTGAATGAGACCTAAGATGAATTCAAACATGTCTAAAGTCTTTGTTTATGAGGCATTGACTGTTCATTCACTGCTGCATCCCCGAGGCCTAGAAGTAACATTCATGTAGGAAGTACTCAATACGTGTTTGCTGGAAGCATGCCTGAATTCATACATATGTATGCTATATATGAAAGATGTGGTTGTTATGATGTGCCGATAGCATCATTAGGTGAAATTTTAGGATTCTATGGGACCACTATACTGTTCCTGTTTTTTAAGAAAACTCCCTTCCCTCTTGTGTCCTTTGCATGGTTTTACCTAGTCATAGTCATGACCTTCCTACAGTATGGTATTCTGTAGGGGTTATGGGGTTTTTTTGACTGATATTCCATTGAGTTGTATTATAGTTTACCCAACTGTTGCCCTCATCCAGAGTTTTCAGTTGCCACTAATGCATGGAAAAGATTTTTTGAAATGCAAATTTATAAACCTAAGTTCCTAAGAGCGAGATGGCGGGATCTTTATTGCCCTTGATACATGTATCTATTTGTCTACCTATCTACCTGCGTATCTACTTATTTGCTTTTTTTTTTTTTTACCATTTGAACCAAAAGAAGAGATTGAAGTAGTGAATTAGGCAGGCTGGCCTTGGAGTTGGGGGCCATGTCCAAGGCTCAGTGGATTGAATAGTGATGGACAGTGTGTGCTGAGGTGAAGGCAGAGGTGGGCTGACCATAACGGAGCCTGGGGCTGCAGTTACCCCCTGTGAGATAAGTGAGCAGAAAATGGAGAGAAGACAGATCTGAATCACTGTCAGGAGGAGCTGTTGGCAGGACTAGGGTGGGCTTGCATATGGAAGCATAAAGGGGAAGACCTCAAAAGGTGACGGGAGGTTTGAGCTAGGATGCCCAGCAGAATAACTCTTCACATGAATTTTTAAAAAGCGATGTTCAGGGCAGCCCGGGTGGCTCAGCGGTTTAGTGCCGCCTTCAGCCCAGGGCCTGATCCTGGAGACCCGGGATTGAGTCCCATGTCAGGCTCCCTGCGTGGAGCCTACTTCTCCCTCTGCCTGTGTCTCTGCCTCTCTCTCTCTCTCTCTCTCTTTCCCTCTCTCATGAATAGATGAATAAATTCTTTAAAAAAAAAAGCGATGTTCAGAGGAGGAGTTGCTGGAAGAAAGGGGACAGGTGCTGAGTAGCGGGGTGGTGGTGGGTTTTTTGGTTTTTTTTAGGACTATTTTTAAGTAATCTCTACATCCAATGTGGGACTTGAACTCAAGATTCTGAGATCAAGAGTCACATGCTCTTCCGACTATGCCAGCTGGGTGCCCACTGAGTTAGATTTTTTTTTTTTTAAGATTATTTATTCATGAGAGACAGAGAGAGAGGCAGAGACACAGGCAGAGGGAGAAGCAGGCTCCTCGCAGGGAGCCCGATGCAGGACCCAATCTCGGATCCTGGGATCATGCCCTGAGCCAAAGGCAGATGCTGAGCCAACCACTGAGCCACCCAGGTGTCCTGTCCCCCAAGTTAGGTTTTAAATGTGTTGGGCTTACATTGCATCCAGGTGGAAATGTGTTCTGGAGCTGGAGAGCAGGGTGGGGGCCTGAGGAAAGGTCCAGGAAAGAGGAAGCTTTAGGATTACTGGTGCAGGCTGAGCTGTGGAGCCTTGGGTGGAGGGGAGGTTTCCAGGAGAACAGAGGGTAGAAGGGTAGAGAATAGCTTGGTTGAAGGGATAAAGGAGGAAATGGAGAAAGGAAGACCAAGATCTAGCAGCCTTATGGAAACTGGGAGGGAGGTGATTGGGGGGTGCGCCACAGGAAGGCCGGAGAGAGGAGGACTCCCACGGCCTTCCTCATCACCCCTGACCCTCAGAGAGCAGATCATGTATGAGGAGGACTGGGGTTTCTGTGCCCTTTTCTCCAACACTGCAGATAGGACTTCCAGATGAACATATACAAGAACCCAAATTCTTGGCATCTTTGAGTTATCTGGGTTTATCGACCAGTAGTGCCTGCAGATAATGAGACTTGATGCTGAGATGTGTTGTGTGATTTTTTTTTTCTAGGAGTTTGGGGTGAATAGAATTTATTCACACTCCCTAAATTCCCGTCACCAGGCTTCCCTAAATGGCAGCCTCCCCGCCACCCCATCTCCGGTTCCTAGCAGTTCCTAGTCCACTGTGTCAAGTCAGTTTTATGACTGATGGCTGGAGGCCCCTCTGCCACAAATTACTTTAACTCCAGATTTTTGGGTGATGGCTTAAAGATCCATTTCTTTGAATGAAAAAAAAAAAGAGTAAGTTCTCTTGAGTCCTTGAGAAAAGAGATGGGGGCAAACTCACCTGACAGGGGTCCAAGGGAGAGGCTGAAATCCATGGTTTGTGTGATTCACATACACATGTGGGAGCTCATTCTCCAAAAGATGAGAAGCTTGGCAGCTGGGAAGCCATGGGCATCCACACTCCCCTCCTGAGTTCCGTTGGCATCTGCCACTCACCACTGTTGAGCCTTGGGGGGGGTGTTGTCCCTCATTTATCTGTACATCCACTAAAATGGATGTTGGTTTGTTGGAGGACTTGAAAAGGTTAAATTTGAACATCAAAGTGCTTGCTTAATCCGGGATTTCCATCCGCCTCTCCAAACTGTTAGCTGCTCCCCTTGTCAGCCTTGTCCCCTAGCCTCCCTGCTTTGAGACACCTGAGGGGCCCGAAGGTTCTGTGGGCTTTGGGCACCTTTAGGGAACGTGCACGGGGCGCCTAGTGGACCCTGCTGATGGCCAGTTTGCTTTCTCATTTCCTCCGTTAGACTTTGGGGTGGGGAGGTGGGTGGTGAGAACCGGGTGTGGGCAGTCGGGTGGGTGGAGCTGTGGGAGTGCCCGGCCTCGCTGGGGGCTGGTGGGGGCTCTTCTGGACGTGCACTGCGTGGTTCGGGCGATGGCCCCAGCGGCTGCCGGAGGGGCGCGCGCGTGCATGTGCGCGCGTGGGGGTGTGGGGCTTGCTGTCTGGCCAGGGAGCCGCCTCTGCGTCCTGCCCTGGTTCTCGTGCGCTGGCGGCTTCGGAGGCAGCTGCTGCGCCTTTCACCAGGCCTCAGATGTGGTCGGCTCGATTTCCTCCGGCTGGCCCCCGGCCGGCCCGCCACCGGCTGCTGGAGGCCCGGCTTCCGTGGGGAGAGCTGGGCGCCTTGGCTCAAGAGCAGGAGCCGCCGGCGAGGGCGCCCCGCCCCCACCCAGCGCGCACCCCTCCTGCCCCGGTGGCCCGGGTGGCCCGGGTGGCCGGGTCGCGTGGGGAGAGGGGGGCGGATCGCGCCGCTGGGGGGAGGTGGCTTCGGCGAGGGGGCCGCTTGCAGGGCTTTACCTTGGGCTTGGGGTGGGAGCACAGCGAGCCACAGAGGACTTTTAACAAGTGGGGACCTCAGCCTCTGCGCCCCACTTCAGCCAGGTTCAGCCAGGTTCAGCCAGACCCTGTCTTCCCACTCCCGTAGTGCTGCTCATCTTGTAGGATTTTTCCTGCTTGCTCCGTGTGTGTGTGTGTGTGTGTGTGTGTGTGTTGGGGGGATGGGTAACACAAACACTTCTCTAGCAACAGAAATAGCAAAAAGAAGCTTCACCCACAAATTCCTCTCGGGGAAGCTGCCACCAATCTTTGTTCAGAGGCGGGCATAGTGTATGCAAAGTTTCAGGTGTGTTGTGCCTTCAGTATTCTTATACTTTCCCTCCCTAAATAAAAATCCGATACCTACAATAAATTTATAAGACTGTGAACAAGAAAGTATTCCTATTCCATACCACCCTGAGATGAGCATTGTTAACATTTCTGCATATTTTCCTTTGGTGTTTGGTTGGTATGCCCAAGCCTGCGTCGTGGATGGAACTGAATTCTTAAATTGGGCAATATTTTGAATCTTGTTTCTTTTCTCCACTTCAAATAGTATATAAATACTTCCCCTGTCATAAAAACCCTCAGAAAGCATCTATTTGAGTCCAAGTACATTCTCGAGTTTCTTTTTTCATTTAAGACATTTCCCTGTGCTTCTATGAAAATGTTATTTTTTTTATCATTTTAAGCAGTTTATACATCTGATGAAGTAGTATATATTATAATTTAGTTATATATTATTTGAAATGTATACTTGACCTAGTGTTTTATGTACATCAAACAGATAAAGCATGATAATGTACCCATGAAGTACCTACCCAAGATAAAAATTAGAACATGGCCAAGATCACTGAAACTACCTGGGTGTTTCCCCTAATCCTACACCCCTTCTTCACCTCTAGAGGTTGCCACTCCCATGAATTTTGTGTTTATCATTTCCTTGTTTTAAAAAAGTTTTAAGGGATCCCTGGGTGGCGCAGCGGTTTGGCGCCTGCCTTTGGCCCAGGGCGCGATCCTGGAGACCCGGGATCGAATCCCACGTCGGGCTCCCGGTGCATGGAGCCTGCTTCTCCCTCTGCCTATGTCTCTGCCTCTCTCTCTCTCTCACTGTGTGCCTATCATAAATAAATAAAATTAAAAAAAAATTAAAAAAAAAATAAATAAAAAAGTTTTAATTAGATACATTTAATTTTATATTATATGCTACATTTTATTTTTTGTTTGAACTCTTTTGAATTGGTAGACTATAGTCTTTCAAGACTTGCTTTTTTTTTTTTTTAAACTCAGTCTAGTTTCTGAGATTTGTATTCCTGTGGTTCATTTGTTTGCACTGCTGTATAGTATTCCATTGTCCCTCTGTGGTTGGTAGGCACTTAGAATATTTCCACAATTTGGTTTTTATGAGTAATGCTGCAGTGAACATTTGTGTGCCTATCTCTGATGCACATGTGCAAGTTTCTCTGGGACTGGAATTGCAAGATCATAGGGTAAATGTATGTTTAACGTTAAAAGAAAGCACCACAACCCTTTCTCTTTTGCCCTCTACCAGTGGTATATGAGAAAAAAAATTCCTGCTAACCACGCCTCCCCAGCATTTGGTATGAAACTAAGATTTCACCCCTTGCCATGTACTTAGTACTGTTAAAAGTGTTCTTCATATGTTAATTTGTTTAATTATTACAACTTTGTGAGGTTAGGTACTATTATTACCCCATACACAGATGAGGAAACAGGCACAAAGAAGTTAACTTTTAACCCCAGATTTACAGATAAAGGAATGAGACAAAGAGGTTAACTAACTTGTGCAAGGTCACACAGCTAGTGAATGGTATGGGCAGGATACAAACTCAGCATTCCTTTTTTCTTCATTTTGAGATCTTGTTCATTTTATTAGATTAAGTTATTAAAATAATAAGGTAAGCTAGAATCCAGTTAACCAAGACTGTATTCAAATGATATCGTAGCATCTTGTTATACCATGAATGAAATAAAGAGGTAATGTAAATACATGTACAAAATAACACTTAGAAAAATAAAAATAAAAAAAAAAATAAAAAAAAAACAAAACAAAAATAACACTTAGGATGAAAGAATGCATATTTATACTATATTTTCCAAGGGAAGGTTGCCCATGAAGAAAAAGCCAGAGACAAGTATTCATAAAAGAAGCAACAACATATCCTATGGTCACCATACCAGTACTTATTTCAAAAATAGCCAATGAGACCAGAAATGATTGAACATTGATGATTTTGCTCTAGTGTACACCAACAGAATCGAACTAAATACTCTTGCTATTCAATTCTATATAGAGGATATAAAATGAAATCTCAAAGTGGTCTTGTATTTCTCTGACTACTAAGAAGTTGAATATTTTTTTTCATGTTTATTCCCATTTCCTTTTCATGAAGAAAAACCAACATAACATTTAAAAACAATTCCCCTATCGTTGGGGCACTTAAGTTATTTGTAATTCTTTTTTTTTTTTTTTTTTTTTTTTTTTTTTTTTTTTTTATTTGTAATTCTTTACTGTTAACACTTCAGGGGAAATCTTTGGCACATGTCATTTAATTTTAATTTCTTCTATTTATTTTGTTTACATTTCCTCAAGTGAGATTAGGAATACTTAATGGTTAAAAATCACGGTGCTCAAAAAAAAAAAAAAAATCACGGTGCTCTTCTGGATGACTGTGTGATCCTGGGAAAGTTACTTAGCCTCTCTGTGTTCAGGGTCCTTGTTTGAGGAGGTACATCACTACCCTGTAGGAGTTTATGATGATTGGAGGAGATAAGTGAATGTGCAGTGATTAACATGATACTCTAAGAGGTTCCATCAAAGTTACTAGACTTTTCTTAGTTCCTCTTCTTTTCCTTTCTTCCCTCAAACCACATTGGTTACTGTTGGGTCAGAAGGCAGGAATAGTCTCAGCCCTGTGCTTCTGCCAGATATTGTGACCTCAGGGAATTAGGCCTGAGGTCATTGTGTCTAATTCAGCTTTTTCCCAAGCATCACCCCAGCCATTGAGAGATCTGCTGCATCTGTATCCAATTTGTAGTTGGAAAAAAAATTAGATTTTAAAGTGTTTTATTGAGATGTACATATTAACTACAAGAGCCACTATCACCCCCCACCTCACTCAAGAACACCCTTTGCCAATGCATGACAGTCTCCAGAAGTTAGATATAAACCGCACTCCCCACCCCCACCCCCAAGATTTGCTGTCTGCAGAGAACTTGTGTGCAGGAGAGTGTAGACATGGGACAGGGCTAGCCAGTGTACTCAGACCCCCCCGCCCCCCAGACATATGCAGGCAGATGTGCACAGCCACTGAAACGGCTCTCATAAGTCTTTTTCCCCACTCACAGATTTGTTTCATCAGTAAATCCCAGGAGGGGAGAATCCTCTTAAGAGATGAATAATTGGCTATTGTGGACATTGCTGCTATAAACATTGGGGTGCAGGTGTCTCGGCTTTTCACTGCAAATCGAACTCCAATAAAAAAAATACATTAAAAAAAGAGAGACGAATAATTGATCACCTCGAGACTGAACCTGAACAAGCCATAAATACAGCCCCTGTGCTGAGAGGGAGTGGGGCCATTAGTTGGGGGAGGGGAGGAAGGACTTGGCTGCTGACCTCTAGGACTAGGGGAAAGGGCGGAGCTGAGAAGTCCAACCCCTTGAACAGCTGCTGGAGGGCAAAGGAGCTGAGCTGTTGGCGCAGGCTGTTGGGAAAATGCTGGGTGGGATCTATTGGCCAGCTGGATGGGGAGCAGCCACTGCTATCTTGGAATTCGAGGAGAATTCATTCTTGGAGATTCCACTGTAGAGGATGCATCCCAGACCGGCCCTGCCTCCCAGCCACTGGCCTTTAGTGGAGGCTGACTGCAGACTTAGCCATCCTGTCTGGAAACACCTTCCCAGACACATTTCTTCCAACATGGTGCGTAAGTGCTGAGGGTCTGAACAACCCCCTGGACTCTGTGCCTCTTCTGACTTCCCCTTTCCTGGAGGCCCTAAGATGGTGTGGTCAACAAGGACTTTGATCTCGAGATAGTAGTCTTTAACCTCCTTCCTTCTGTTTCCCTTTGATATAGGGTATTGCTGATACTCTGAGAGCCAAGAGGATCTGGAAAATCTAGTGTCTTTTCTGCCCTGCTTCCTGTGTTATAGACAAAATGAGATGTTTGGTGGTGGAGTTCCTCACTTCTCTGGAGCCCCTTGGGGAGAGTGGGCTGTTGTTGAATACCCGCAGATGTCTGGGCGACCAGTGATGGGGGCATTGGGAGCAGAAGGGAGTTGGCTGTAGGGGAGAAGGTGGATGGGACATTGGGAGTCCTGAGCATGCAGGGTGCAGGGACCAATCCCAGCAGATGTAAGCCTCGGAGTTTCCTCAGGGTGAGAGTCATGACTGGGCTTGATGTGCTGTATGCACATATCAACTCTTCAGAAAGTGGGGTAAGGGACTTAGTCTCTTCTTGGATCTGAGAAGGGCTTTTACTCTGTCTTCCAATAACAAGCTCCTGTTGCTCCCCATTGAGGGGAGAGTACCCCCAGCTCAGACAAGGCTGAGCCTGGGTTGGGTCAGAGCCTTCCTGGTAACACTGTGAGGCAGGGAATGGACTGGGTATAGTTGGGTGTGTGGATCCCAGTGAGACCAGAGTGAGGTTTGGTACCTGGAAAGTGGCTATAGAAAGGAAGGTACCCACTTTTGGTGGGCTTTGCATGGAGGACGGATTAGGGACAGGCTTTTCTAAGGTCAGCTGTTAGGTTCTCGAGTCATTTATGGCAAAGGTATTCCTGATGGCACTGGCAGCCTTGCAGACCTGGCAGTGCATGCTTTATGATGGGGTTGTAGCAGAGTAGCAACCAGCAACTCTGCCCAGAACTTGCCCTCCTCCTCCTTCTCAAGGTGCAGGGGTTGGTACCAGCCAGGTCCTGGGAGGAAGAACTGGCACATCCTTTTGAACACCTGCTGAGTGCTCTTTGCTAGGTTCTGAAGGTGTGATGGAAGCTTTAGTGGAGGAGCCTAGTGTCATTGGTCATACTCACAGGGACATACTCACAGGGAAAGATCCCCCTGCAGAAGGAATGTTGACTGTATGTTGACTGTAGGAGTTGACTCAGACCCTGTGGTCAGCAGGTCTGGTGAAAGAAGGACTTTATCAGGAGGCAGTTGATTCTGTTTCTTGTCTCAGCCCCTACATGTAATCATCTGTTTCCACAACCATGGCCCATTCTCATTTTTCTGCTGTTGCCTTAGTTCAGGCCCTTATCACTGATTTGGATATTAGTCTCCTAACTGGTCTTTAGGCCACCAGCCGTGTAGTCTTCAGTCTGAGTTCTACAGGGGACCCTTGATGGCATCTCCAAAAAGGTAAATCTGCTCTGTTTGGTTCATGCAATGAGCCACACACCTGCCCTCCCCATACTTTATACTCAGATAGTGCTCAACAGCTTATCTTTCCCTGGGCCCACAGGCCTTCTCGAGATTGTGTGCTTTTGCATACACTCCTCCCTCTATCTGGAATTCCATCTCCCCTCCTCCCTCACAAATATCTGCCCATCTTTCAAGCCTCTCAAGCTCCAAGGTTACTTTGAAGTGAGGTGGTTGTTTGTTAAGTAAACTCTGTGCCCAACGTTGGACTCGAACTCAGGGGATGAAAAGTCTCATCCTCTACTAACTGAGCCAGCCAAGCACCCCAAAATGAGATCTTTCTTGACATACATGTCCACCTGCCCAGACAGAAATGACCTTTACCCTATGCTCCTGTGTAGACTGCTTTCACAGCACTGATATACTTTAGGGCATTTGTTTATAATCTCTTTTCACTTATTAATGTCTTGATGTTCCTGAAATGGAGTCTGGTCATTATGCCACCCCAAAATTTAGTGGCATAAAGAAATCATTTTATTATGCTCATGGAGTCTTTGGATTCAGAAGTCAGGAAGGACATAGCATGGGAAGCTTGTTTCTTGTCCTTGATGTTTAGGGCCTCAGCTTGGGAGGCTCATAACCTGGAGGGAACTTGACCACTGGGCTCGAATCCTTGAAGGGTTTCTACATTCATACATTTGGTGATGGATGGCAACTGTTGGCTGAGGCTTCCACAGGGAATGTCAGCTCAGACACCTGCATGTGGCCTTTGTATATGGTCTGGGTGTGCTCACAACGTGGTGGCTGGGCCCCATGCGTGTGTGTCCCAAGAGAACCAGGCAGAAGCTCTATTGCCTTTAGCAGTCCAGCTTTGAAAGCCCCTTCCACCATTGTCACAGCCCAGCCAGATTCAAGAGGAGGGAACATAGACCCCACCTCTCCATGGGATAAGTACACGTGGGATGGAAAGATGTAATGGCCATTTTGGAAAATATAATCTGCCGCACACAATAAGCACTTTATGTGTACAGATGGTATTCTTTAATTCTGGAAGCTGAGCAAGGGTGGAATAGGAAGAGGAGTTACAGAATTGTGCTGGGATTCTTGAGGGAAGTTGAGGCATCATCAACAGAAATGGTGGGTGGGGTAGCGTGGGACTGAGGGTACACAGGGTTCTTTAAAGGAGCCACTGGCAGATTGGCAATTAGACAATGTGCACACACACACCAAGGCTCAAATCAGGTGGGCAGGAATGGAGAGGGAGGAGATGGGACAGAGACATTCTCCTTTAGAATTGTTTGGGTCACCTGTTTGGGTATGCTGACCAGGCGCATTGAAAGAACACGGGTGATGCTGGGGTTGGGAATGTTGGCAAGTGTAAGAACATGATCAAGAATAGGAGCTTGGAAAGGTGGCTGTTGCAGACAAGCTGCCTCTCTATGGGCTTGTAACGCATCCCGGGACTCAGAGCTAACTGAAAGTCAGCTGAGAGGTCCAGACAAAAAAGCAGACATTGGGGAACATCCTTGGAGTAGCATTTTCTGGAGCCCAGAGGGGAGTGAGGATTGAGGGAGACAGCATGGAGGGTCTTAGAGCTGGGGCATTTCTGAACTGAGATTTTGAAAGGGTCTTAACTAGCCTCAGTCCTCTAGCACTGCCCTGCCTCTCTGCCAGTAATCACCTGATAACTGCCTTGTTCCTTTTTCAAAGTCTCCACTGATAAGAATCTGCTGCCTCCTGCGTGTTAGGGAGACAAAGTTCAACGTATTAGCATCTCTAAGTATTAAGTCTTCCCTAAATTGAGCCTACAGTACACCTCTCTAAAGCTTTGTCTGTTTTGTTTTGTTTCTCTTTAATTTTATTTATATATTTGCCAGAGAGAAAAAGAGCACAAATAGGGGTGGTTGTGGAATGGCAGAAAGAGAGGAAGAAACAGAGTCTCCACTGAGCAAAGGAGGCCCATGCAGGAGCTCCATGCAGGGGCTCCATGCCAGGCTCCATGTGGGGCTCCAGGCAGGCTTGATCTCAGAACCCTGGGATCATGACATGAGCCAAAGGCAGATGCTTAACCAACTGAGCCACCCAGGCGTCCTGCTTTATCCATTTTCTGATTCCATCCCTTAGAGTCCCTCAAAACGACTCTAATTCTGTGCCAAATTGACAGATTCAGGTGTGTAAAGACTTTCATGAGTTTGTCTTCTTCAGAACCAAAAAGGACCTGTTCCTCTGGTTTTGAACTATCTTGCTTGCTCTGCTCTGTGTCCCCTCAAGGGTAGCCCCAAGGGAAGCCCAGGTTCAGGTAGGGACTATCTGGGCAGAGTGGGGCTGTCACTGCCTATACTATGGGTCCTGTTCTGGTCAGGTCATGACTGTGTGTGTGTCCAGCTATGGCTTGAAATCCATTAGTGGACTATGAAATCAACTCACAGAGTTGTAACCTATAAAGAGCAGAAAGGGAGGGATTTGTGTATATAGTAAGGGGAAATAGTATTTCCCAACTATTTGCCAACTTGTCATATATATAAGTATATGATGGATCATGTTGTAAGTTGTATTTCTTACTGTGGATTGTAGTAAAGAAGTTGGAAAAAACCCTGGGTTATAGGACCCTTGAAGCTGCCAGATCATCCTATTGTGTGGATCATCAGCTAGTCTTTCACCTCTCCTGATCCCTAAGACATTTTATTTTTAAAGATTTTATTTATTTATTCATGAGAGACACAGAGAGAGAGAGGCAGAGACACAGGCAGAGGGAGAAGCAGGCTCCATGCAGGGAGCCCGATGTGGGACTCGATCCTGGGTCTCCAGGATCCTGCCCTGGGCTGAAGGCGGCGCCAAACTGCTGAGCCACTCAGGCTGCCCCCCTAAGACATTTTTATGTGCACTACTGCCATCTTTGATTTGCACATATGTGGTTTGGGGACTAAGTATAAGACCCTATTTATCCTGTTAGATTTTCTTTCTCTCCAGTCTGTGACCTTTTGGCACTTGGTCTGGTCATTCAACATGGCTTTATCCCTCTTATTTTCAACATCTGCCTATTTAATAAGTGTGCCTTCTCTATCATTATTGATAAATATTTGAACAGGACAGTTCTGAGGACAGAGCCCTGTGGCAGACCGTTAAAGACTTCCCCTCTCCCTTCCCCTACCAGAGTTTCTACACCACTTGTGTTTGAGCATGGTCATTCTGCCAGTGGTAAGCCAGCCTGTCTGGCCTGTAATTCTCTCCAGCTGGCCCTCAAAGGGGTCATGGTAGGCCCTAGAAAACTTAAACATCTGTAGTCGAAGTCACAAATGCACATGCCTACAAGGGCTTGGCAAGTAACACAAATAATGAAGTGATAATTAATCCGGGCAATCAGTAAATAACCTGTAACCCCTGGCCTTGGTTTCTTTCTTTTTTTTTTTTTTAATAATTTATTTTTTATTGGTGTTCAGTTTGCCAACATACAGAATAACACCCCGTGCTCATCCCGTCAAGTGGCCTTGGTTTCAAGAGTGCATCGTGGAATGGCGAGGCTGGGGGCAGGCTGGAGCAGTAGCCACTGCTCATCTGCCAGGTAGAAGTGTGGAGCTTCAGGACAATGTGGGTTTCATGTAAAATTTGATTTTTTTAATGTTAGCAAGACAAACACACAAGAACCTAACACTGTGCAGGCCAAACAAAACAGATCTGTGGCTGATTTGGCCTACAGCCCTTGAGTTTGTGATCTATCAGGCAGGATATCTCCCTGTCTCCTTGGTCCAATGACCATAGGATACAAAAGAGTGAGGTTAGTTGGATATTGATAGCATTTGTTGAACCTGGCTCCTTGTGGTTACCTTAGTTACCCACACAGGAATCTTATTGGGACTGATCTCAGTGTACTAGAGTCAAGAGTGATGCTTGCTTTTTTCTTGTCTGATGGCATCCTCTACTCATGGTATGTTTCTTCCCAAATCAGTGGCAGGTGTTGAGGAAAGCATCAGTGGGATCCCCTGACTGAGAAACTGTAATTTAGCATTTCTTAAAATACCCCCCACCCATCCTGGCTTCACTTCCTTCATTTTAGTGTCCGCTCTTCCCTCTCTTCCCCTTTCTGTCTAAGGAGCATTTTCTTTCCCAGGGAATTCAGAGGCATAAGCGCCAGCCTAGCCCTTCCTTGCTCTTATTCACAAACCAAAAATAACTTTTTAAATCCTTTTAGTTGTCTTGACCATTTTGGGGAAGCCTCAGCTCCCGCAGCATTAGTCTTCCTGACACTGTTTTTGTAAATCCATGCTACTCTCTCATGTTTCTTCTGGGCTGTGCATGCTCCTTCTGTCTTTTACCCATAAGCATGTAAAATTTGGCCACTTTGGACTTCATAGCCTTTGCTGTCAGGTTAATTTAGGTTTCTGAGAAGGGACTAGTGGGTGATCAACCACGTCATACCTAGTTCCATGTTCACAGAGATGGTCAGGGAAAGGCGGCATGGTCCGTGATTGGTGGGGGATGGAAAGCCTCTCACTGGGTTGAGAGAGTATTGTAGCCGCTTTGGGCAGAAAGCACTGAAATGGTTAAGACTTGAACCTTGTCTTGAAGGTTCTACCATCTGGTGGGGGAGGCAGCTGCTTGAATGATAGCAGGGGCGTGTGTGAAAAGTGCTATTAAGGTAGTGTGAGAGCCCTGGGGAAAGGAGCCACAGGTAAGTCTGCTAGCCAGGTCAGGGAGGAGGTGGCATTGAACTGGCGCTTGAAGGATCAGCCAGAGTGGTCCCACAGCAGCTCAGAAGGGCGTCCCAGGCAGCGAGAACTGCGTGGGCAAAGCTCAGAAAAGCATAGGGTCCTTTTTGGCCAGAATTGGGCAGCGGTGAGGATGAGGTGGGAACCGTGGGCTGTGGTCTCTGCTCTTCTCCCCTGGGTCTGATCCCACATCCCACCTTCCCACCACTGCTTTAGAGCCCATGCATAATGGTCTCCCACAGTCTGGGGACTGGTATCATTCTAACCATCTGTTTAATACACTTTATGTTCCAACTTACAGAAAAGTTTCAAGAAGAGTACCTGAGACTCTCACATACTAAAATTGTTTGCAAAAAGAAAAAAATTTGCATCTTGCTTTAATTTGCTTTATCATTTTCTCTGTGTATATTTTTTATGTGCATATAATATTTTCCTGAACCACCTCAGATTGTTAGAGATACTGTGTTCCTTTACCCTGAATACTTCAGTGTGTGTGTGCATCTTAAGGACAAAGACATTCTTTTACGTAATCAGAGCAAAATGATCCAAGCTGAGAAGACTGAGATTGACAGTGTGATCTTATCCGCGGCCATATTCAAATTGCATCAAAGTCCCAGTGGTGTACCTTCCAGCTGTTTTCTCCAGCCTGTGATCTAACTCATGAGCATGCATTTCTGTCTTGTCTCTTCTGTAAGCCGAAGATGTTTGCAAAGATGTTTGTCTTTAAAAAAAAAAAAGATGTTTGTCTTTCTTGTCTTTGAAAGTTTGAAGAAAACAATCCAGGTACTTTCTAGAATGCTCTCCAGTTTGAGTTTATCTGATGTTTCCTCATAATTAGATTCAGGTTGTACATTCTGGCTGGAATTCTGTGTGAATGATGTTATATCCCTGTCAGCATATCATGTCAAGAATCTCATGATTTTGGTTTGTCGCAGTATTGGTGACAATGATAACTCTGATCATTTGGCTAAAGTGGTATCTGCCAGGTTTCTCTTTAATGTTGTAACTCATTGAGTTTTGAGAAGATGTTTTGAGATCATGTATATATCTTATGCCCCATTAAGCTTTTAATTGCTAGTTGTAGGATCCGCTGATGATTTGCCAAATCTATTGTCCCTTTTATATTTTTTTGTTGGCATCCTACTGTAAAGAAGAGCTTTCCTTCCTAGAGGGATGAATTCTGAAAATTGAATTTCTCATCTTTGTATTAGCTTTCAACTTGGTGGGCTTGGCCCCCAGGCTCCTTTCTTTTTATTCTCTCCCATATCCTGTCTGTGTGCTTTGCTGGACATCGGGTGTATAGTGGTGGTTCTTAGGCTTGGGAATAGACCTGGATCTTCGTCCAACTAGCAGCTTACTTGTCACTGGCATGACTGGCACGGCAGGGGGCTAAATGCACGTGGTGTCTGTTCATCAGTGTTTCTCTCAGGGCTGGCTGGGGCTGGGAGTGGGAATGTCATTTTGTCACTAGCTCTCAGGGCTTATGTGAGTAACAGGCAGAGAAAAAAAAAAAACCCCTGTGGGTTCCTTTCCACTGAAAAACTCTAGCTGACCTCTTGTCCAGGTTGCATTTTCCTCAAAGCTGCTCACCCCCTCCCTGTAAGCACAGACACTACACACTTACAGCATATAGCTTCTTGGTGTGCTTGGTTAGCTTTTTCCTGACCAAAACTGAAATCAGCGTGGTCTTGGTGTTGCTTTGGTTATTTTGAGTTAAAGATCTTTTGGTGAGTCCTTAATAAATGCATGGTTTCTGGGGAGCCTCTTCAGTCTTAGCTCAAAAAGGATCTGAGTAGCTTTCAGAATTCTAGATTAGGACCTCTTTAAGATCTGCCTTACATTTCTATTGGTGCAGCTAACTGGGAAAGGAGACATTAAGATGAATTCAGGTTCAAGCGGTGTCAGGGACACAATTGGCAAGAAAAGCAATTTTTTCTTGTGGGTTTAGGTATGCATCTGAGTGGTGTGAAGCAGGGCGATGCTTTTCTAATATTATGGCTCATCTTTTTCCTTTTTTTCTCTCTTTCTTCAGACAGGCTCAGAGCTCAGCCCAGTTGATGGACCTGTTCCAGGTCAGATGGACTCAGGGCCAGTGTACCATGGGGACTCAAGGCAGCTAAGCGCCTCAGGGGCGCCGGTCAATGGTGCTAGAGAACCCGCTGGACCCAGTCTGCTGGGGGCTGGAGGTCCTTGGCGGGTAGACCAGAAGCCCGACTGGGACGCTGCCCCGGGCCCGGCTCACACTGCTCGCCTAGAAGATGCCCACGATCTGGTGGCCTTTTCGGCTGTGGCCGAAGCTGTGTCCTCTTACGGGGCCCTTAGCACCCGGCTCTATGAAACCTTCAACCGTGAGATGAGTCGCGAGGCTGGAAACAACAGCAGGGGAGCCCGGTCAGGGCCCGAGGGCTGCTCTGCTGGCAGCGAAGACCTGGACACGCTGCAGACGGCCCTAGCCCTCGCTCGGCATGGCATGAAGCCCCCCAACTGCAACTGCGATGGCCCAGAGTGCCCTGACTACCTCGAGTGGCTGGAGGGGAAGATCAAGTCTGTGGTCGTGGACGGTGGGGAGGAGCGGCCCAGGCTCCCAGGGACTCTGCCTTCTGCTGAAGCTGGCCTCCCAGTGCCAAGCACCAGGCCACTCCTCAGCTCTGAGGTCCCCCAGATACCTCCCCCAGAGGGCCTGCCCCTGTCCCAGAGTGCCCTGAGCATTGCCAAGGAAAAGAACATCAGCCTGCAGACAGCCATCGCCATCGAGGCCCTCACACAGCTCTCGTCTGCCCTCCCTCAGCCTTCCCACTCCACCTCCCAGGCTTCTTGCCCCCTCCCTGAAGCCTTGTCTCCTCCTGCCACTTTCCGATCTCCCCAGGCCTACCTCCGGGCTCCCTCATGGCCTGTGGTCCCCACTGAAGAGCACGCATCCTTTGCTCCTGACAGCCCTGCCTTCCCTCCAGCAACTCCTAGAACAGAGTTTCCTGAAGCCTGGGGCACCGACACCCCACCAGCAACTCCCCGGAGCTCTTGGCCCATGCCCCGCCCAAGCCCTGACCCCATGGCTGAACTGGAGCAGTTGTTGGGCAGCGCCAGTGATTACATCCAGTCAGTATTCAAGCGGCCTGAGGCCCTGCCCACCAAGCCCAAGGTCAAGGTGGAGGCGCCCTCTTCCTCCCCAGCCCCAGCGCCATCCCCGTCCCCCATGCTCCAGAGGGAGGCTCCTGCGCCATCCACAGAGCCCGACACTCACCAGAAGGCCCAGACCGCCCTGCAGCAGCACCTTCACCATAAGCGCAGTCTCTTCCTGGACCAGGCCCACGAGGCCTCCTTCCCTCCTCCGACAGAGCCTCTTGCTCCAAGCTGGTGGGCCCCACCAAGCTCGCCTGCCCCACGACCTCCAGACAGACCACCCAAGGAGAAGAAGAAGAAGCCCCTAGCACCAGCTGGAGGTCCCACGGGAACCGAGAAGGCCACCCCTGGGATCAAGCCCAGTGTCCGGAAGCCCATTCAGATCAAGAAGTCCAGGCCACGGGAAGCGCAGCCTCTCTTTCTGCCTGTGCGGCAAATTGTCCTGGAAGGGCTAAGGTCCCCAGCCTCTGAGGATGCACAGGCACATCCACCTGCACCAGTTCCTGCTTCCCAGGGCTCTGCTGTCCCCCCGCCCCCAGAACCTTCTCTTGCGCTATTTGCACCTAGTCCCTCTGGGGACAGCCTGCTGCCCCCTACTCAGGAAATGAGATCCCCTAGCCCCATGACGACCCTGCAGCCGGGCTCCACCGGCCCTCTTCCCCCTGCCGATGACAAGCTGGAAGAGCTCATCCGGCAGTTTGAAGCTGAATTTGGGGATAGCTTTGGGCTTCCTGGCCCCCCATCTGTGCCCATTCAGGACCCCGAAAACCAGCCAACATGTCTCCCAGCCCCTGAGAGCCCTTTTTCTACCCGCTCCCCCAAGCAAATCAAGATTGAGTCTTCGGGGGCTGTGACTGTGCTCTCAACCACCTGCTTCCATTCAGAGGAGGGAGGCCAGGAGGCCACACCCACCAAGGCTGAGAACCCCCTCACACCCACCCTCAGTGGCTTCCTGGAGTCACCTCTTAAGTACCTGGACACACCTACCAAGAGTCTGCTGGATACACCTGCAAAGAGAGCCCAGGCCGAGTTCCCCACCTGTGATTGTGTTGGTAAGTCCACCTGTGTGTCGGGCTAGGAAAAGCCTGGTGGGCTTGGGTTTCTAGGCTCACTGTCTTGTCTGGCAGACATTTATCATGTGCCAACCACCCTGCTGGAGCCTGGGGACACAGAGGAGAGTTCACAAGCTATGGGAAAAGACACTGAAGGAAACCGATAGTGATGTTATGTGGTGTGTAGCATATTGCTGGAGGTGGGCGCAGGTGCTTTGTCAAACAGATTGAGGCGAAGGCATCATAGAGCCCTTCCTGTGGGAGATGGTGATTGTGTTGAGGTCTGAGCTTGGTGGCTTTGAGAGGGTGGGGCTTATTTGGATTGTTCTTGGTCTAAGGGGGAGCAAAAAGAGAGGAGTACGTGTGGGGATGAACAAACGGTGGCCTGAGAGGCAAGCAGGGACCAGATCTTACAGAGCCCAACAAGCTGAGGTCAGGAGTTTGACCTGATTTCATAAGTAGGTATAAGTGAACTTCTGAGGGTTTTAAAGCAAGTAATCTGTCACCTTGTGCTTCTCAAAGACTTTGCTGGCTTGTGATGGGGAGAAAAGCTGGTGGGGAAACCTGTAAGAAAGGTGTCATGAGCCAGACGAGAAGTAACAAGGGCCTGACTTGAGAGAGAGTGGGTGGGCAGAGGACCTCTCAGGGAGGGCATGTGGGGTGAGGACAGTCCGGGTCTCTGCCTCGGTGGTGCTGGTCCCTGAGAACATATTTGAAGGAGGGGTGATGAGTTCTGTTTGGACAGGCTGAGAGCCTAGAGCTCTGAGTTGTGGGTTTGGATGTAGTCAGCATCCAGGTGGTGGCTGAGGCTGTGGTATGGGTAAGAGGACTGACGAATTGGTCCGTTTCTGAGCCTTGCCTTCTAGTAAAAAATCAGGACCAGGGCTGCAAGGACTGCTTCTGGGGGCTTCTGTCTTGGGAGGTTACTGATGCCTTGGGAAGTCCCATGTCGACTCTAGGGCTGTGGCTCTCTGCTATTTCTGGACTGTTTCATAAAAGAACACAAAAAAGTGTTTAAGTTGTTGCTCGAAAAGCACATTGATGCTAGTGGGGAGCATGTTGAAATTCTTGAGATTTTATGATACACAAAACAGGTCTTACAAAAAGGCTATACTCTCTATTTGTTAAAATAAATTACTATCAGGTCAATTGGGTAATTCATTGGGATGCTGTGTCCTTGTCAGTAAGGTGGAGCTGGGATGTCTTGCCCACTCTGACTACCCCAGACTCCTGTACTCCAGACAAGGAATCACTTGGGGAACAAGGAAAAGTTGGCTCCAGTGTTTCTATCTGGGGGTAAACAGAGGTGCAGGGTCCTGCCAAACACTCAGGGGTTGTAGCCCCTATTCATTATTGGATCTTAATAATGAGATGACTTCGAGGGCCTCTTTCTCAGCATTTTGGAGGGGCTTGTTCTGATCATGGGATTTGGGCTCTTCCCTTTGTCCTTTTCTCTCCTTGCCCGTCTGCCTTGTACTTAATACATTATTAGGTGGTTCTCCTCCTGCAGTGGAAGACAGAACTTTACATGGTGCCTACACCATAGTTGGTCCTTACTAAATATTTTAATTATTAAATTCAGTTATTTGGATATGGTGCTTGATCATACTAGTTTTTTTTTTAATTTGAATTCTAATTCCATCACTTCCTTGTGAATAAAGTAAAAATGATAGTAGTATCCCCTCACCAGGACTGGTGAAAGATTAAATTAGTTCATATGCATAAAGCACTTCAAACTGTGTCTGACACCTAGTAAGCACTATAAGAGAATTAGTGGTCATGAAGCCTATTGAGTGCAGTAAGGCAAGAGAAAGAAGTAAAAACATACATATTATAAAGGAAGAGAAGTGTTGGCTATCACTTTATTCATCAATCATTTATTACTAGCTCTGTACTACAACTGTAACGGATAAAAATTAGGAAACATGGTTCATCTCTGAAAGAGACTGTGTGATGTGCTTGAAGCGACAACCCAAACCATAAGATACTCAGTCACCCCTTCAGCAGGCATCAGGCATTTGCCTGTACAGTCATATGGATGTGGCTGGATGGTTAAGAGTGTTCTGAATCCCCAGGCTTGGTTGTCATTATGGAAGGTAATGTTTTCTTGTGGAAACTCTTGTTCCACACTGGGTTTTGAAGCCTGCAGTGAGCACAGATGGGGAAAGGCAGAAAGGCAACCACTGCTGCAGCCCCAAGAATGCATGAGCACCGTCCCCTGGGCAGCAGGAGCCAGCTAGATGTAAGGCCGGTAGCACAGGGCTGGGTCTGAACCCTCAGCATCTGCATGCCACCAGAGAGGGCAAGTCTCAGCTTGAAGCCAGCGAGTGGAGGAGCAGATGGAAGAATGTCAGCACCCCACACACCCAGCAATAGCAATGCTGGCAGCTGCTGCCCCTCAGCTGGGGAAGGGCAGGGCAGTGGGCAAGACCCACTACCACCAATCCTTTATTGTTCCAGTTTGTGTCTTATCTGTATCCAATCCTAAACAGGGAATTTGAACCAAACCTACCTCGTGTTGTTAAATGTTAACCTATGGGAATCAGTAGACACAAACAGTACATAAATAATCATCGTGTTGTTAAATGTTATGCTTAGTGGGAACCAGTAGACACAAACAGTACATAAATAATCATCTCACCTATGTGGAAGGAAGGGACTGGGAGGAAATATGTCAATAGTGGCTGTCTCTGTGGTCAGACAGTGGGTGACTTTTCTCATATATGTTTTCTGAACTTTCTATAATGAAATATGTATTTTATAATCAAGAAATGTTTTGAAAGTGTATCCTGGAACAGCTTGGAAGACAGTTTGGTGAAGGCTGGTAACCTTGTGGCAGAAGACTGGAGAGGGAGCTACTGAGAATAAGAAGAATCGTAGGAGTAGTAATAATAACATTGATGAAATACTTGCTCTGTTCCAGGCACTGTGCCAAGTACTCTACAGTTACCACCTCATTTAATCCTCATAACATCTATATGAGGGGGTACTGTCAGTAGTACCATCTTAATGATGAAGGAAGCAAACTTAGATTCAGTCACACATACCCAGGTCCCATATTCAGCATATGACAGAGGTGAGATTTGAACTAGGCAGTTGGACTCTTACCCACCCTACCATAATACTGTGATGGAAATTGTTTAGTTGAGAAATGAATCCTAAGTAAAATAGTGGTATTAAGAGTGAAGAGGGCCAAGGAAGAGGGGATTCACTTGGAAACAGCTTCTTGAGGTGCTGGGGTTCATGTTAGGGAAAGCCATCCTGTTTTCCAGAGGTAGTTGGAGATCCCATTTCTGGACAGTTGCTTCCATCAGCCAGTATGGCAGAACTTGTCTCTGTGAACTCAGGCTCAGGACAAGGGTTAGGAGTAAAGGCTGCTCACTCTGGGATTAATGTCAGATGGGAACCGTCTCATATTCCAGAAACTCATCCCTTCCAACAGTGGTAGGTAGAGAGGTGCAGATTGCAGGTCAGTTTAAGGAAGAATTTTCCATAGAAGGACAGTGAAATTTGGAGACACCATTATGTGCTTATAATAAACAACTTTATAAAAGCATGAAAAGGTTTTATAGCATAGCATAAGAAACAGTATTCAGTGTGATGATTTTTTGCCAAATTGGCACTTTTGACCAATATGGGCTTCACCGGGTAATCAAAATCCCATATGCCAAGAGCACGGTTTTTCCTTGTATAAAGACTGTGAGTTTCTGAAGGTATGGGTGGCATTCATATGGAATTATTCTCCAAATCTTGAAATACTAGAATTAAAGGCACCCTTTGAAACTTCAAAGAAATAAACTCAGAAGATGTGAAAGGAAGTGCTTTTCTCCAAAAGGCAGAATGGTATATATAGGTCTCAGAAAGTCTGGGTGAGCGAGGGGTGCTGTCCAGCAAATGTGGCTAGTAGTAGTGTCTATTGGGTAACTTCAGTCCAGACCACAGTTCTGAATGGGAGACAGAGAGACTTACCTCTGTTTACAATAATAGAAAGTCTACTTCCTGTAGTTTCTATGAGGAGGTATCCCCTCCCCCCACCCCTGCCTCTCATTTAGTTTGAGATGAAGAGGAACTTCATGTGTTTGAAATATTTTTTTTTAGACAATGGAATATTTGGATCCTGCATAAAGGTGGGGAGATCTGACTCTGGGTCAGAACAGAAAGGTATCAGAAAGAAGCTCCTGGAGGAGGTGATGTTTGATGTGAGAAGTTTAATGGATTAATAGGAAAAAGGTAGAGTGTTCCAGGCAAAGGAACATGAAGATTACGGGGGTGAAAAATACATGAAAAACCACATGAAGATGTAGAGTTGAGAAAACCTGGGGAAATGCAAGTAGTTCTGGTGTGACTGGTACACTGGATAAAAGATTGGGAGTGGCCAGACAGAGGAGCTTCAGGGGAAATGGAGACGATACTGAAGGCAGAGAAACCAGTTTGCAAGCTCAGGCGTGGTTCAGGCAAGAAATAATGGGTTCCTGAACTCAGGGAATGACGTTGAGTGGGAAGGAGGAGAGGAGTGGATGGATAAGAGAAAGGTTAGGAAAAAGAGCTAACTGCTGGCTGTAGGAGTAAGGAAGAAGCAGCAGTCCCAGGTGACTCTTGAGATTCCAGACTGGGTGACAGGGTGGACAGTGGTGCCATTCACCTAGATTCAGAATCCTGGGAAGGAAGCAAGTTTGGACATTGAGATATCTGTGGGACCTGGAGGCGTGCATCCAGGTGGGCCCTGCAAGTTGGAGGTCCTAGAGCAAACTGATGGTAGTTGACATTTCAGCTGTGAGCGTTCCATCAGGCTGAATGTGTAGGTCAAGAAGAGGCCCAAGAAGTGAGGATACTAGCTCAAACAGGAGACTGTGAAGGAGATATGAAAGAGATGTGGAAAGAAATTGAGGTGGGGGGAAGGTTAAAGAACCATTGGAGAGGTTGGGAGGGGTGAGAGCCTGGGTCTGAAGAAGGGTCAGAATTTAATGCTGGATTATTCTTTGTCTTCCAAGATTTGTTATATGTGCACTAGTTTCATCGATTAAATCCCAGGTTCCTAAGGAAACAGGGACTGAATGTTATATTCCTAAAACGTGGAAACTGGTACCGAGCACTTGGGTAAATGCTCTTCATATTTTTCGGTTAACTGGGCAACCTTATTCTGCCTCCATATTTAAACTCTACAAAGACATCAGATGAGTTTAGGCATGATCTCCTTCCCTTTAATCTTTGTCATCAGTGAGTGTATCTGTGTAATAAAGGCATTTGTGTCTCTACTACCTGGAGGCCTGGTGCACTGCCTACTGACTCACAGGCAGCTCACCCATGATTTTAGTCAAAAAAAAAAAAAAAAAAAACTCATCTTGCAAACATAATCTAGGGTAGGGCCCAACCATCTTCCTACCCACTGTATGGATTTATGACTGCCGGGAGGCAAGGAGCGAGCAGTTAGTTATTGGCTGTCATGGAAATAGAGTCTAATTATTATATAAGCTTAAGCTGTTTAGCTTGAAGTCCCCTGAAACCACACCAGGAAACAGGTATTTCTCTAGGATTGTTTGGAAAAAGAAGACTGGTACATAAAACCTTTGTGTGATCTTGACACCTATGCATTAATTATACCAGTTATCAGTCGTCTGTATCAATGCATAGAGAGGAGAAATGCCTCGGCTTGTGCTCCCATGTCTATCCCTGGCCATCATATTTACCACTGGGAAAGTGGGGGTGCTTCAGTCTCTGTAGAGAGGGGTGGGAGGAAGATGTGAGGTTCACTTAGAAATTAAGGATCCTTCTTGCTGTTAGGCAGTCATGAGTAGTTTCTTGTGTTTAGTATCTCTTGCTGATAGCAGAAAGGATACATTTCATTCTCTCTTTAGCCTAGTGCAGAAGTAGAACAGAGCATATTTTTCTATCTTAATGAGCATAAAATTAAGTGCATAGGGTGAAGAAAAGCACTTAGAGGTACATAACCAGCATTTTCTCAAAAATCGGATCTTTCTCTCCTGAGCTCTGCCCCAGAGCTTCTGTCTTTTAGGGAGGGAAAATGACTTTTGTCTACTCCAGCTGCTCAAAGCAAGACATAAAATAGATTTTTCTTCAGGGAGAGTTGAGCTGTTCCCTTGCTCTGTCACCTTACCTCCGAAGAATAGGAAGACACACTGCACTGGGCACTAGGAGGAGGATCAGTGACTTACTGGCAAGATAGCAAAAGAATCCTTTCCTAAAAGGAACAACAACAGAAACAAGAGAAAATTCATCAGCTGAAGTTTGGAAATAGCCCCAGTCTTAAACCGTGAATTCCAGGGCTGTCTACTAGCTTAAGATCAGTTGAATTAAAATAAAGAATGATATGGGGTATATAGCTCCCAGTGTTAGGTGAAACAATAGTGGACTCTCAGAGGGACATGAAGCTGGGAGAGAAGGGCTAGAGACTACTCCTCTGGAGGGCATTCTATGTGGACAGTGCGGAATGTCAATGGGCATTCCCTCCTAACTCTAGCTTCTCATGGGGATCAGGTACAGGGTGAGGATGGCCAGAGAGGAGAGACTGGAAACCATATCCTAGGAGCCAGCTTTGTAGCCGAGGGCCAGCAGCACCAAACAAAGGCTATTGTGCACAGAGAAATATTTGCTGAACCACCAAACAAAAATCCTTCAATCTGTGGGACTTTATTTTAACTTGATGTCTTATCAGAGTGACCAGCTCACTCCCATGTGAAGAAATAAACCAAAATCCTAGCATCAGGACAGAGTACAACCCAATCCTCAACACAAACATACATACATGTTTAGAGGTGTTGGCCCCAGCAAACTCTGCCTAAGGATGAAATTTCCTAGTTCTAACAGTCCACAGCCAGCCCTAATTCCTCCCCTGTGCCTTCAGGCTGCTGAACTTTTGAACTAATAGTTGAAACCTCTACACCATCTAGTTCTTTAGCTTAATTCCAAGGGAAGAATTTGAGCAGTGTCCAGGTAAATAGGAATAAGGACATTCCACCCACTGTTTGGGGCAAATATGTAGACCAGTAGCTTTCAACCAGGAGCTCTTTTGCCCTTCTTTTCCCCAGGGGACATTTGGCAATGTGTGAAGACAGCTTTGGTTGTCACAACCGGTGTGGTACTACTGGCATCTAGTGGGTAGAGGCCTGGGATGCTGCTAAGTCTTCTATATTCTTACACAGGGCTTTACAACACAGGGTTATCTGGTCCAAAATATAGTACCAAAGGAGAGAAATCCTGGAGATAAACTTTTCCATGGAAAGATTAATTAATAAGCAAACAAACAAGCCAACATGCAACCCATTCAGATTCTGTGGGAAAAGTGAGGTATTAATATAGTATTTAGAATGAAAACTTTACATTAGAAAAAACAAATTGGAAGAACTGATATATACCATCAAGGAAGTTGAAAAAAAAATTCCCTTTGAAACAGGAGGTGAAAGATGAAGGGTAGAATAAGATTAGAGAAGTCACAGAGGTACAGATTAAATTCCAGAAGGATGCTGTTGTACAAGGCACACACAGCTGCACCAGAAGCTGGAAAAAGCGGAATCAGAGTTACATGAAAAGCAAATCAGTGAGGAAGAGGGACTTGGAGGTCACTGCAAAACAGGAAAAGAAAACAGAAATGGTCCTAGCCAGGGTGGGGAGATAAGGGGACTAGAAGAGGAAGGAAGGAATCCTGTATGCAGATTCACTGTCAGGAATGCTGGCAATGTTCACTGGTGAAGAGCATGAAACAAACTGAGCAAAGGCAAGAGTCAAAGAATAGAAAACTTTGGAAGTGAAAGAAATGAATGAATAAAAATGGCCAAATAATGAGCCTGGCGAACTTACTGAATTTCAAGGATAAAGAATCACTGACAAATGAATTAACTGAAAAATTAAGTCATATATACTCATGTTTTAAGCTTAAAAAATACTTTTAAAAAACGTTCTTTTAATTGAAACACTTATAGGAAGGTATACAAACCTTAAGTATACAACTCAGCCAGTTTTACAAAAGGCACACACTTTTGTAACCACAGTTAGATCAAGAAACAGCTTTTCCAGCACCTCAGAAGCTCCACACCCAGTCACCTACACCTGACTCCCTAAAGCATACTGTAGCTTGCAAACCAAATCTGGCTCTTATCTGTGAGCTAAACACAATTTTTATGTTTTTAAATGGTCCCCCAAAAAATCAAAAGAAGAATAATGTTTTGTAACTCATGGAAATTAGATGAAGTCCAAATTTCAGTATCCATAAGTTTTAATGGAACATAGATGTTCTTGTTTGTTCATGTATTATCTGTGGCTGCTTTTTTTTTTAACTACATCAGCAAGGGTGAGTACTTGCCACAGAGACTACATGCCCTGCAAAGCCTAAAATGCCATCTGGCTCATAACATAGAAAGTTTGCCAACCCCTGTCCTAATGTAGCTACTTTTATGACTTCTAACCACATAATGAGTTTGCCTGTTCTTGAATTTCATATGTATCATATCATAAATACATATGTATTCCTTTATATTCTGACCTGTTCAGTGTTGTGTTTGTGAGATTCATATGTGTGTGTAGCAGTACCTATAGTCCTTCCTTCTTATTGCTACATAGTATTGTGTTTTATGATTATACCACAGTTTATCCATTTGGTCATTGATGATCACTTGGATTATTTCCAATTTGGGAGTTATGAATCATGCTGATATAAAATATTCTTCTCTATGTCTCTTGGAACATGTATGTATACATTTACATATTTCCTTTGGACATATACCCAAGACTGAAATTGTGGTTCAGCTTAGTTGCTACTATTGCAGTTGTGACAGTTTAAACTCCTACCAGCAGTGTCCCATATCCTCACCAGCAAATAGTATCATGGTCTTTCTACCATTGTGGAAGGTGTGACAGGGTTATCTCATCATGGCTTTAATTTGCATTTCCCTCAGGATTAATGAGGTTGAGCACCTTTCATACCTGTTCATATTCTTCTGTACAGTACCCACTCAAGCAATTTGTCTATTTCTCTATTGTGTGTCTGTCTTTTTCTTATTGATTGGCAAGGGTTCTTTATTTTTGGTGGATATGTGTATTGCAGTTCTCGGAATATTAAAAGTTGACCCAGGAATTCTATACCTAGTTAAGTTGCCATTCACACATAAAAGCTTCATTAAAACATTTCCAAATACACAAGAACTCAAATTTTCTAGAGATGAATCAGATAAGTAATGGATTGGAGAACTTATGTATATGATGGGGCTGATAGTGAACACTAAATATATTCAAATGTGAAATCTGCATTTAAATAACTGATCATTGTTTTTCTAAAATGGGGTGATTTATTTACTTATATTTGAAATTGTTTTATATTAAATACCTCTTTGATAACAGAAAAAAAATATGTTCAGAGGATACCCACAAAAAGCAGGAGACAAAGTGAAGGAGGAGGGGGGAGAAATTGTAGGGGTGCTAACTTCTTTCTCTGCAAAAGTACAATTAGCATTACTAAAGACATACTATAGATTTTTCCAGATTACGAGGGGTAGGGAATGGGTAGTAAAAATATAAAACCTGTAAAAAAAAAGACAGGAAAGAAAAAAAACAAGGACACAAGCATGGAAAATATAAAATGACAAGAAACCATGCATATATTATGACAAATATAAAAAGGGGAAACTCGTGTATTGAATTTAAGATGAATAGCATTAAGCAGCACCAAAAAAGGTTAATAAACTTTATTTTACTACAAAAAAACAGAAGCATATATTACTCACTGATTCAGAGTATATACTGCATTCTATAGAACATTACCCCAACCTTGCCAAGTATTGTCATCTGTCTGGCACCATAACCTAGTAAAAGCCTATTGCTACAGAGAAGATACATGTATACACACACATATGTATGTGTGTGTATATATATATATGTATATACACATATAGAAATAACGTGTATATGTATATATAATGAGATGTATTTTCTCAGGTATATGTAAATATATATAATGAGATATATATGGCCTTATGAATATATACACATATACATGAGAATAATAAACTTTGTAAATGTATACTAGTTTTATAACTAAGTGTATTTGATTATAAGTTTAATTTTTTTCCATAGAATATCTTCTCCCTGATAAAATCAAGGAAACGGATCTATCTCCATATTTAAATCTATCTATCTAACATGTTTTTATATATGTAAAATCAGGAAAAGGGATGTAGTTAGAAGAAGCAATGCTTTTAAAGGGCTCCTTGAGCTGCCTTGGAAACTGCTACAAGGGAAGGAATGACTGCTTTTGTTTGAAACTTGGAGCTATGTCTGCCTTTTGGTTTTAGTCGCCTTCCCCAAGAAACCTATCTACTGTCAAGGCTGGCTTGGTTTTGGATCTGTATGTTTTTTCCTAGCTGCTGGAATGGAGTAGCCAGGATTTGGTTTGCCTCTTCTTGAAAATCTCCTTTCTCTACCTTTAGCTGGGTAAGTTTTGAGCTTTTCTGATTTGGGGCAGAAAGTAGTGACGAAAAGCTACATTATGTTCTAGTTCCAGTGCAAGATCCTGCAGTCAACCCATTACTTTGACTTTTCTCCAGACAATAGAAACTGGAATAGAGCCCAGAAGTTCTGGCATATTCTTATATTCTATTTCTTTATACCATGTAGTCTCCTAGCGCCTATAAAGAGCTTTCAGACCACTACTTCCAACACCCACATTCTTTCGTTTTCTTTCCCTAGCCTCCCCTGGTCTCCCCTCTCCCCCACCCCCACTCCATATGCTTCCTTCTGCAGTCCTCTCTGTTTTATGTTCAAAATAGTGTATATTTAGAGCAAGTCCTTTTTAATCCTTTACTTGAAAATATTCATTCATTCATGAAACATTTAAGCATTGACAGGTTGAGAACAGTGCTAGGTGACTCCATCTCAGCTAATCCTCGACAATTCTGTAATGTAGGAACATTATTTTAACTGCTTTTAAGGCTCATAGGGGTTGTGTAACTTGGCCACAGTCATACAATTTGTTTGGCAGAGTCTGGACAGCAGCTGCCTATTGAGTTAGTACTGTGTGCCAAAGACTGCACGGAGCCCTCTGTATAGTTTGCGCAGGAAGGCATGAGGATTAGATTGGGAAGGTAACTCATCACAGTTCCGTAGGTCTCTGCAAAATCCATGTTCTTTCTACTGGGCCATGCTAACAATAAAAATGTGCTGTGATACCTGCCTTGATATTTTTGTTGTACGCAAGGTGCTCTGGGGATCCAGAGGGAAAGTGGACCTGAGAAGTGCCCTGTGGTTTGAGAAGAGGTGGCATTTAAACTAGACCTTAAGAGAGGAGTTTTTCCAGAGAGAAATAAAGGAAGCTGCTGCTGTCAGTGAGGAAACTGGTTTAAAGACACGCAGGGATTGCACAATTGTGTGATAGGAGTTGTGCTGGCCTCTGCAGCATGCAGGGCTGGGAGGTGTACAGAGATGGCTCCCAGGGGTCTTGCAGATTGTGTTTTGGAATTTGAGTTTTGTCTTGTCTAACATGGAGTTATCAGTGGGAAGTGGTGTGATCAGAATTTTGTTGTGGGTGTATAAACTGGTGGAAGTGGGTAGAATAACTTAGGAGAGCTGAGATCAGTTAGACCATGCCAATAATTCAGGCAAGAGCCTGACCCAGGACATTAGTGGGGGATGAAGAGCCTATATGAGCAGAAGCCATAAGAGGCAGGCACGTCCCATCAGTTCATCAGCTGGACTGCAACACACCATTGCAAACCTTTTTGGAGGGATCAAACTATTTTATTGGGGGCCTTCAGGTAAATGTCAAAGGTCTAGGAGTTCAGTGAGATCTAACATCCTCAGCCTGGCTGGGACCTCCCCAGCTTCATAGTGGCCTGAAAGTACTGCAGACCTTTTCTTCCTTGTTTTTATCTTATTTATTATGTTTTTATTATATTTTGAGAGAGAAGGGAGGGGTGCAGAGGAGAGGGAGAGAGAGAATCTTAAGCAGGCTCCATGCCCCATGCAGAGCCCGATGTGGGGCTTGATCTCACAACCCTGAGACCATGACCTGAGCCGAAACCAAGAGCTGAACACTTGCTTAACCAACCAAGAGCCACCCAGGCGCTCTTTCTTGTTAGTTTTTAAAGCCAGGCACACAACTGAACTCATTTTCACACACTTGCTCTTATTCTTAGTGTGGGTAGTGACCCAAACACCATTTTGCTTGCACATAGTGTGTATGTGATGTATGTACACTGATGTACGTCTAATTGAGTGTATACTGACTATAGTATATGACACATGCAATACTGAAATTTGCTTTTCCTTTCCCACTTAAGATATCTGGGAGGGAGATCCCTGGGTGGCGCAGTGGTTTGGCGCCTGCCTTTGGCCCAGGGCGCGATCCTGGGGACCCGGGATCGAGTCCCACGTCGGGCTCCCGGTGCATGGAGCCTGCTTCTCCCTCTGCCTGTGTCTCTGCCTCTCTCTCTCTCTCTGTGACTATCATAAATAAATAAAAATTAAAAAAAAAAAGATATCTGGGAGGTCATTTTCTGTCAATAAAGCTGGAGCTGCCTGATTGGTTTTGATGCTGCTTAGTATTTCATTATATGGATGTGCCATAGTGTCTTTAGAATACATAATGTATCATGATGGACATTGAGATTTCTGATAGTTTACCATTACAAATGATGCAGTGAGTATTCTTGTATATATATATCATTTTGCGCATATCCAGATTTCCAGAAATGAGTTCTTAGAAGATTTGAAATTCTTTGAAATTGCGGAGTCAAATGGACTCATGTGCATTTGCAATTTTAACATCTTGCTAAATTACTTTCTATACTGCTTGTTTTCCTTACTCTCATCAACACAGGACGTTGATGGTGACTCATCTGGAAGTTAAAACTGGGACCTTATTGTAACTTTACAGATGCTTGAGCCATTTGCATTTCCCTTTTTATCCTTTTAAATTTTTCTGAGTTATTGACCTTATTTAGCTACAAAAGCTCTTGATATTTTAAGGAAATTAGCCTTTTGTCTGGTAGTAAGTGCTATAGTTTTTTTTTTTTTTCAGTTAAATTTATCAGGATTTGTATGTGTATGGGGGCTTCAGAATCTCATGTGATACTTAGAGAAGACTTCCTTTTCCAGGATTTTTTAAAAACTTGCATTGTTTTCCTATCAGAACTTGCATAGCTAAATATTTTTGTATTTAAATCTTCCAACTCTTTGGAACACATTTGGGGGTCTTATGTGTAGATCTTATCTACCCAGGTAGACCCTAAACTTTTAAAAGGCAGCAATCAGGTATCTTCCTTTCTTGAATCCCCCATAAACCTGAGCATAAGGTTCTACATAAAAGAAGTATGATAATATTTTTTTACATTTTAAAAGTTGTGAATTTTTATAAAGAGGAAAGTACACAAAACATTCATACACAATTCAAGGAAAATTTACAAAATGAATGCCTGGGTAACCACAACCTAGATAAAGAAATAGGCCATTTCCAGCTCCTCAGAAGTCCCCTGTACACACATCCCAGTCACATTCCTCTCCCATCCTCCAGAGGCAACCACTCTCTTGACTTGTGACAATGATTTTCTTGTTTTTCTTTATAATAAGATTGGAGCTTATAAAAATCACCATTGTTTGTAGGTAAAAAGCCGTTGAATGTCTGCAATTTCATATTCCAACCTAATAATTTTTCCACTTCTGTGTGGGTCTTTAAACAGTATAGTTTAGTTGAGTCTGCTTTTCGATACTCTTTTTTTTTTTTTTTTTTTTAATTTATTTATGATAGTCACAGAGAGAGAGAGAGGCAGAGACATAGGCGGAGGGAGAAGCAGGCTCCATGCACTGGGAGCCTGATATGGGATTCGATCCCGGGTCTCCAGGATCGCGCCCTGGGCCAAAGGCAGGCGCCAAACCGCTGCGTCACCCAGGGATCCCTTCGATACTCTTTAAATGTAGTATCACCATATTTGTTCTTTGCTATGCTTCTTTCCTTTACTCTGATGTTGTGGTATTCATGTTGTTGAAGGTTGTCAATTCTCACTGCTACATAGATCCCATTATACGACTGTGCTACACTTTATTTATCCATCCCACTGTTGCTGGATTATAGGTCTCCAGTTTTGTCTATTACAAGTAACGTAGCTATGAAAATCTTTGTACATGTGTTTTGATGCATGAAACTAAAATTTGTTCTAGGACAGAATCCGCAAAGGAGGGCCCACTGTCTAGTTTTGTTTTTTTTTTTTTTAAATGCCAAATGATATATATCTATTTTTAAGATTTTGTTTATTCATTAGAGACACAAAGAGAGGCAGAGACATTGGCAGAGGGAGAAGCAGGCTCCACGCAGGGGAGCCTGATGGTGGGACTTGATCCCAGGACCCTGGGATCACGCCCTGAGCTAAAGGAAGAGGCTCAACCACTGAGCTACCCAAGCGCCCCTAGTTTTTTATTTTTTAAAGCTTTTAATTTTGAGATGATTTTACATCTACAGAAGAGTAACAAAATTGGTAGAGAGTTTCTGTATACACTTTATCCATCTGCCCCTAATGTAAACATCTTACATGATTATAAATACATTTAAAAATCAGACATTAGGGGATCCCTGGGTGGCGCAGCGGTTTGGCTGCACCTGCCTTTGGCCCAGGGCACGATCCTGGAGACCCGGGATCGAATCCCACATCGGGCTCCCAGTGCATGGAGCCTGCTTCTCCCTCTGCCTAAGTCTCTGCCTCTCTCTCTCTCTCTCTCTGTGACTATCATAAATAAATTTTAAAAAATTTTTAAAAAATCGGACATTAATATTGGTACAATATGATGAACTGCAAACTTTGGATTTCATCAGTGTTTCCACTAATGCCCTTTTACTTTGTTAGGACCAGTGCAGGATACCACATTGCACTTAGTTGTCACATTTCTTTATTTTTTTAAGATTTTATTTATTTATTCATAGAGACAGAGAGAGAGAGAGAGAGAGAGAGACAGGCAGGGGGAGAAGCAGGCTCCATGCAGGGAACCTGACGCAGGACTTGATCCCGGATCTCTGGGATCACGCCTTGGACTGAAAGGCGGCACTAAACCCCTGAGCCACCCAGGCTGCCCCACATTTCTTTAGACATAAAACAAACTTACCAACTATAGTGCAGTATTTGTGTAAAGTTCTTTTTGTTTTCAGTCTTATACCTTAGCTGGTCAAAACTGTTTTCCAAAGCTATTGTTATGTAGTCATTTGGGTCTCATTTTTTTCACTGAGAAAAATTCATTTAAAATTCGCCCCCCAAAAAAATAAATAAAAAATAAAATAAAATAAAATTTGCCCAAGTTGTGTGCATCAATAATTTGTTCCTTAAAAAAAAAAAAAACATTGCAGTGAACATCATATAACGTAAAATAACCATTTTACAGTAAGCATTTCCTTGGCATTTAGTACATTTACAGTGGGCAACCGCCACCTCTGTCTAGTTCCAAAACGTGTTCTTCATCCCAAAACAAAACCCCATGCTTGTTACTCAGCACTCTTTCACCTCTCCTAGCCTCTGGCAGCTGTCTGTTTGCTTTCTTTTTCTGTGGCCTTGCCCATTCTGGATATTTCCTGTGAGCGGGATCATACCGTCTGTAATGGTTTGTGTCTGGCTTCTTTCACACAGCATCATCATTTTGAGGCTCCTCAGCATTGTAGCACATATCAGTACTTCACTTCTTTTTTGTTTGTTTGTTTGTTTGTTTGTTTAAATTGTGGTAAAATATGTATAACAGAAAATTTGCCCTCTTCTCCACTCCTGCCAGCCCTGGTACCCTCCAGTCTAATTTTTATCTCTTTGAATTTGCCTCATCTAGGTATCTCATCTAAATGGAATCATATAATAGTTGTCCTTTTGTGTCTGGCTTATTTCACCCAGCATAATGTTTTCTAGGCTCATCCATGTTGTAGCATGTGTCAGAACCTCCTTCCTTTAAAAAAATTTTTTTTTATTTTTTAAAAGATTTTATTTATTCACGAGAGAGAGAGAGAGGCAGAGACACAGGCAGAGGGAGAAGCAGGCTCCATGCAGGGATCCCAACGTGGGACTCTATCCCGGGTCTCCAGGATCAGGCCCTGGGCTGAGGGTGGCGCTAAAACGCTGAGCCACCCCGGCTGCCCAACCTCATTCCTTTTTATGGTTGGGTGATATTCCATTGTGTGACTACCCCACATTTTGTCCATCTGTTGATGGACATTTGTGTTGTTTTCACCTTTTGGCTCTTGTGAAAAATGCTGCTGTGAAATTGGCATACAGGTATCTGTGTGAGTCATTATTTTTTCATTCTTTTGTGTATATCCCTAGGACTAGAGTGGTTTGCCTACCCCAGTCTAGAATGCAAACAGTGGTAAACTGAATTCCAAAGTGGTTACACCACAATCTTATCAACACTTGATTTCATCAGATTCTTCAGTTTTTGCCAGTATGCCCTGTGTGCCATGATGTTGCACTGTGATTTTAATTTGCACTTCCTGGTTCCTAATGGGATTGAACACATTTTCACATGTTTATAAGCCATTTGAATTTCCTGTTTTATAATGCATCTGTTAATTTTCCTATTGGTGGTTTGCCTTTCTAAATTAATGTTGATGAACCGATGCCTCCAAATAATGTTTACTCTGTGTTTCTGCAGAACAAATAGTGGAGAAAGATGAAGGTCCGTATTATACTCACCTGGGATCTGGCCCCACGGTAGCCTCTATCCGGGAGCTCATGGAGGAGCGGTGAGTGACGCCCAGGTGTCCAAGCAGAGGTGGGCAGTTGTTAAGAGAGTGTGGCATTGAAGCGCCTCTCATTGTCATTGCCTCATACCAGACAACGTACAGGAAGGAAGCCATGATATCCAGACTGTGGAAGGTTGACTATGGGTCTCTCTCTGTCTGTAGGTCTGCCCTCTATATCTACCCCTCCCTTGTTCTTCTCTCTCTCTTGAAATATTTTTATTGATGAAATGTGGTTAAATGACTGTGTCCTATAGTGTTTCCCAAGGTCTGGATTTTCTGCTGGCTTTTCTGCAGTATTGTTCACTGTGTTCTTCTGTCCTCTCTATGGCCTATACATTCACAGTTAGAGCTAAAGACTTCATGGGAATCAGATAATTTTTTCTTTCTTTTTTTCAAAACTACTTCATAGGTGGTATTTTGTACCTTCTCCAGGAGTAACATAAGTCTTATCATTGGCCAGTGGCTGCCTATTCAGGTTGTGTCCTAAGTTGTCCTGACACTGTCCCAGCAGTCTTTGATAGCTTTTTTGATTCCTCATATGGCATTATGTTCTGGGCTTGCATTCTACATTTATCCAAGAAGTCCCAGACTTTTATTGGGGGAACAAGTATTTAGAAAACAAACGCTGGTACTAGGTATGCTCGTTGCTTCTAGGCCATTTCAGTAGAAAGAGCTAAGATGTATATGTAGGGTTTTTATTTTTTGTTATTGATTAGTGATTAAATACATCAGAGTTTACATTAACACTTAGAATTCAAACTCAAAACTACAGGGTTTTTACTTAAGAGCCCTGTTTTATTTATTTTTTTAAAGATTTTATTTATTTATTCATGAGAGACACAGAGAGAGAGAGGCAGAGACACAGGCAGAGGGAGAAGCAGGCTCCATGCAGGAAGCCTGACGTGGGACTTGATCCTGGGCCGAAGGCAGGCACTAAACTGCTGAGCCACCCAGGGATACCCCTGTTTTAGTTTTTAAGCAGCTTGTATAGATAGAAGACTTTAAAGTCTATGTACATGTACATAGCAGGTATTAAATGCTATGAGTTCCGGTGTACAGAAAAGTAAAATAGCTTGGTGATTGAGAGCATGCAAACACTGCATTAGACTAAAAGGTCTAATCCTCGCCCTGTCACTTCCTGCTGAGTCCTTGGGTAAGTTGCTCTGCTTTTCTGTGACTCAGTTTTCTTATCTGCAAAATGGAGATGATAGAAACACACATACATTGTAGGAGAGTTATGATGATAAGTCAAAACAATGTCTGTGCTTGTAAGGAAGGACCATGACCATATACAAGGCACCTATCTCATATATCCATGTACTGATCGAAATTTTATAACATTAGTGTTTTTAATAGCAAAGGCAAAGATTATATAGACCTACATACATGCTTGTACATATGCATACAGATGTGTAGAAGGCTAAGTGGCTTAAAGTTTCCATATTTAGGAACCATATTTTGTCTGATCAGGGGGGCCAAATGAATCCTGTCATTAATGTAGCAGGGAGAACATGATTTTGAACTGAAAAACTGTAATGGCATCCCTGAGTAAATGTAAGATGGATGGAGGACTGTGATCTCCTGTAATGACTCTTAATTGTCCTCTACCATCTGGAAACATTTATATACAAAATAGCCCATCAGAAAAGCATTTGATCAAAGACCCAGTCTGCAAATTCAAGCCTGATTGAAAGGGTACCTCTGAGTCCCTAAGAATGAAGCATTTAAGACAGGGTGTGTGTTGGACATGCATGCCTCCCCGTGTTAGAATGCGTATGCGTTGCAGTGCCAAGGTTGGGGCAACCAGTGTTTTGGTCAATGATTTTTTTTTTTTTGTAAGAAATCTTGATATTCATTGGCAGATTGAGGGCTGAAGGACAATCCAATGTACAAGTTGATCTGGGACAGGTTTTTTTGTGTGTGTTTGTTTCTTGGTAACAATTTTACAAAATTTCTAGACACCTCTTTAAATAACTTTTAGAGAAGAATATGTTTTGTTTTTGTTTTTAAAGACTTTATTTATTTATTCATGAGAGACACAGAGAGAGAGGCAGAGACACAGGCAGAGGGAGAAGCACACTCCTCACAGGAAACCTGATGTAGGACTCGATCTCGAAACTCTGGATCACACCCTGAGCCAAAGGCAGACGCTCAACCACTGAGCTACCCAGGCATCCCAAAGAGTATGTTTTGAAACAAGGATTAGGAGATAGTGATAAAGTTGAGATTTGTCCTTTTTTTCCCTCATTGCTTTAAAAATAACAGCCAACTGTGGATTCTTCAGAAACTGATCCAAGGGAGGAATTCCTTTCAAGACCAGGAATACTTGTGTTTTTCCTCAGCAGCTGGTTTATTTTTATCTTAAGGACCTTGTAAATTATGTAACAGATTGCATTTCCATCTTTGTTAGCTGCTGGTAAGCTTAGAGCCAGATTTGCATACCCCTATTAGGAGCAATGTAATTTCTCATCATTGGCCCATGGGAGCGCCCATCCAGGTTCACTCCTAAAGTCCTTCTGACATGACCCAAAGGAGTCTTCATTAGTTTCGTTTATTTCTCATACGATGAAAGTTTCTAGGCCCATCTCTCAGGAATACATATAAGACCCTACTGTTTGCATTTTGTGTGCCAACATTATGTTCACCTTTTCCCCCTTCACTCTGATTTCATCACCTGTTATTTGTATCTTATAGTCATCTTTTTTAAAAGGTTTCTTGTGGAACAAGGAGAGGAATAAACAGTCAGTGAACATCACTAGGCTGGGAGTCTAGCTTGTGAATGGTCCAGGCTGTCTCTTTCCCTAGACTTCTCCCCCACCGACCCTCTCTCTGCAGGACCACGGTACCACCAGAAGTTGGCCAAAGTCAGGAAAGGGAAGCAAACTGAAATCAAGGAGACGTTGGTGATTTTAGCCTCTCTGGTAAAGATTTCAAAAAAAGAGGGGGAGGTCAAAAGCAAATTCTAAAATATTTCTCCCAACTTATTTATGGGTTCCATTCGTGGGAACCTAAGTCCCCATTGACATAGGTAATTTTAGTCAGATGTTCTTTTTTAAAAAAAAAAAAATTATTTATTTATTCATGAGAGACACAGAGTGAGAGGGAGGCAGAGACACAGGCAGAGGAAGAAGCAGGCTCCATGCAGGCGGGACTCGATCCCGAGTCTCCAGGATCACGCCCTGGGCTGAAGGCAGCGCTAAACCACTGAGCCACCTGGGCTGCCCTAGTCAGTTGTTCAAACCCATATCTGAGAATGGTGTGCTGCAGAGCCCCGTGTCATCTAACTGGGAATGGGATTCTCTGCAGCCTAGGAATTCATTAAATCCTCGTTCTAAAAACAGAACAAGCACTGTGCTGGCAAATCCTCTGAGTTTAGGGGAACTAGTCTCATTGTTCTGTGATAAATGTAACCCCAAAGAAATCCAACTTTAGATTGGCAGTTTCAAACTTTAGCATGCTCCAGAGTCTCCCAGAGGACTCATAAAAGCACAGATTCCTGGCCTCACCCCAGAGTTCCTGACCCAGCAGGTCTGGGATGGGACCTGGGAGTCTGCCTTCTTCCCAGGTTCCCAGGTGCACCACCCTTTGAGAACCACTTGCTGAGATGATCAGATTATCCTTCAGAATAAGATTTCAGCCTATCCTTTAAGACTTAGCTTAGGATCCAGAAGTTCATCTGTATACTGGGACGAACACAGTCTAGACATTCTAGAATATCATCTTAATGATAGGCCAGTGAGGAAGACATTTAAGGAAAAAAAAAAAAGTCAAATTCAGAGTTGATTGGTTGCCTTTAAACACAGAGAGTTCTCGGTAGTTGTGTGTTGTTGTTGTCGTTTTTAAAGGTCTAGCTCATCAGTTAGAGCTTGGCCCTTTTATTTACTCTTGAATATGAAGTTCAGCTCAGGAAGTGTTTCTCACATGGGTGGGATGGTGGGGAAGGTACTGGTCAGAAAGCTCCTGTCAGTGTCCTCAGCTCACCCTCCTGTGGGGAACACGATATCCTGTCCGTTTCGGTGAGAGCAGTGTGGACACCTCAAGCTGTTCTTCCCACAGTGACCCCAGGACACACCAAGTACCCACGCTTTGTACTTGGGGGCCACTTCCTGATAAATGTTTGTAAAATTGAAAGTTTTCCAGGAACCAAACAAAAGCAGCACTCTTTGGTCTTTTCCTCTTGAGCCAGGCCATACTATATACACTCCCCAGAGTCCTGTCCCCAAACACATTCTATAAAGGGACTAATAACATAGCCATAGAATTTTCATGTACTAATCATCAAAAACACTTCTTACCTCTTCAGTGAGTGTTGTCTGTTTTACTCAAGATCTCCATGAACTCCAAGAAACTGTACTTTTAACAGTATTTTAAAAAATAATTTTTCTTTCCCAATTACAAAAATAAAACTTGTATATAAAAGTGTTTTTTAAATTATTTTTTAAAAAGATTTTTGTTTATCCATGGGAGACACAGAGAGAGACAGAGGCAGAGGGAGAAGCAAGCTCCCTGTGGGGAGCCTGATGCGGGACTTGATCCCAGGGCCCCAGGGATCATGACCTGAGCTGAAGGCAGATGCTCACCCACTGAGCCACAGAGGCATCCCTAAAAGTCTTTTTTTTTTTTTTTAAAGCTAAGAAAGAAAAAAGCTCTCTAGCAGTTATCCAGAAGAAACTAAAAAAAAAAAAATTTCATGCATACACTTCAGTTTTTTTTCTAAGCACTTATACACATTTGTATATGAATTTTAAACCAAATGGGATCAATCATAAGGTACCCACTGTTTGCAGCTGCTTCCCCCCACTGCTTAATTTCTTCCATATTAGCACATTGTTGTGCTAATTTCTGTTAGTTTCTAATTTTTCAGTTGATGCAACAATGAATATTTTATTCCTAAGTCTTGGTGTATTTTTTATAGTTACTTCAGAGATAGAAATTCCCAAAAGTAAAATGGATGAGATAAAGAATATGGGTCTCCCCTGCTATCCAAAAGTAGAGCATCCCCTTGAAAACTTTCCTAAACCAAAAATAACAGTAAAGCAAGGAAGCAGTTACCATTAACTTACTTGGAAAAATGTTTGAGCATTCCTGGACTCCCAAAATAATCTCTTTTAGGCTTCTCTGATACCTTAAGACACATCTTGCTAACAAATGCACAGAATAAATCAAAGCAAAGCACAGATGCTCACAGATCAAGTTCAGAACTCTGGCCACTGGATGCTAAGATGCTGAGTGGATGTTCTGGGGAAGGAGCTTAGTGGGGCCACTGTTGCCGGGCTGCTCAGGGCACACACTGCCTCCATAGCAGCTCATTGTGAAATAAACACCGAACACTATATTTACTTTTTGCCTTTTTTCATAAAAGCAGAAATTCTCTTCAGATTTCTTTCAGTTACCAAAAAACAGTTGCTGATGTAGGTGTTTTGTAAAAGCAGAATGGGTGTAACATGAACTTCTGAAACATGAGGGATACCTGTATGTGTACCTGTATGTGTGCTTACGTAGAGAATATAAGCTGTACTAGGTGTGATAACATTTTTCTCTATTAAATAGTATATTAAAAATAATAGGCCATGACTAAATTGGAGTCATTACAGAAATACAAGGATAGTTCGATTCAGTCTGTTAAAATAGCACACTGAATTAATTGGTCGAAGGAAAAAAAAACCCAGTCATCTGTGTTCTTTGATGCTAAAAGTACTTGGATAAAAGTAACAATTCTTGATTAAAAGCCTTTAGAACAGGAGACCCTTAGTAGATACCTTCAAAGTGAGGCAGTCTCTGTCTCTTTCCGGAAGTCTGCTAGCTTCATGCTCAGTAATGAATAGTTGGCAATATTTTACAGTTGAGGTAGGAAATAATCAAAGGTGGCTTCTAGCATTTTGGGAGCCCTGGCTGGTGCAGAGAGACAGGAGACTGAAACGGGGTATAAAGAGTGGACAGGGTGAGGTGACAAATGACCCTGTTTGCAGATGATATGACTTTGTGCCCAAAACTAAAAAGCTATTAAAAATAAGATGGTTCAGTCAGATGGATAGTTACATTGTTAAGAATTAATACTTAATGAGCTCTTTCCTCATGCCGGGAACTTCAGAGTATTTTAAATGGTGCACCCTCCGGGGACTATCTCATTTGTTCTCTTTCCAAGCCTAAGAAGTAGGAGCCCACTTTATCTTCATTTTACAGGTTAAGAAACCGAGATGTAGAGAGGTTCAGTCATGTGGCTGCAGTCTGTGGCCAGAAAGTGGCTGGGCAGGCACGCAGGTCACCACTGTCTGCAGCACTGTAGCCATGTAGCCTTGGGTAGGGCAGTTCAGCTCTGGGGCCGTAGCTTCATCACCCTGAGGTTAGATGGCCTCAGAATCCCTGAGCATGTGTGTGGACACCAGGGCTGGAGTGTGTACAGGATGTGTGTGCTGTCCGGGGCAATGACAGAGCCAGTTGGTGCTTGGTAGGGTCACTGCCCCCAGCCTCAGCTCTCTATCCTCATCATACTTCAATGGCAGCTGGGGATTGTGGAAAGAAAAGGCTTTCCCCATTTATTTTTTTCTGTTGATTGAATTTATCAATAACTAACTCTCAAGGTGGCTCAACTAACAAGGCTGGGTACAAAGGTCTGTGTTTAGCCTTCAGTTTGAGTATCCTTCCTGGAGGCTCAGAGGTCATAATCAGGGATGTTGTGCTTGCCAGCCCCCTCTGCCCTGGGATAGAGCTGGGCAACATAGACCAGAGGCCCTGGGAACCTGTAAGTAGCCAGTGTGTCTCCGGAGGCTCTAAGCACAGAACAAACATTTCAGCTCTCCTTCTCTGTTGAGCCCATGGCAATCTAACCCATGCTGATGCACACTGAGGCTTGCCTTCTTGCCATAAGCTGCTCTCCTTTGGGGCTTCGCTGTATTAATGGTGGTTTCTGTCTCCCTCTCCAGGTATGGAGAGAAGGGGAAAGCCATCCGGATCGAGAAGGTCATCTACACTGGGAAGGAAGGGAAGAGCTCTCGCGGCTGCCCCATCGCCAAGTGGGTGAGTGTCAAGACCCTGTGGCCAGGGCTGTGCTTCACCTCCCTCCCTACAGGCCTGGCCAGGGGTGTGCAGAGGAAACAAACATGCTTACTGTCCAGGGGAACATCAAAGCTGGCATCTGTGCTTGGTTAAGGTCATCCCCACCCTTCAACCCCTGGCCTGAGCTATTTGTCCTTGTTTTGTTTAAGTGCCAGCCCCTGGCATCCTGGGCTGGCCTCAGAAATGCTCTAGTCCTTATGCTCAGTTCATACTCTCCCTGTGGTTGAGGGAAGGCGTAACGATGTCATCTCACTCAGGGCCGGGCCCCACCGTGGACTATGTGACTCCCCTGCCCCTCCATGTGCTGCCCAGCATTCTTATCTCCTGTCCCAAAGAACTAGGTCTCCAGGCAGAATTGGGGATGGTCAGGCATCTGCTTTACTTCTCAGCCACTGTTTCCTGTGAGGCAGCCAAAATGGGCTGAGACTCCCATTTTGCCACCCCACTGACAGTTTTCCGACCTTGCCCTTCCAGTCCTCAAGGAGATCTTCTAGTGTCACTGCAGAATCCATGCTTGTGACAGCAGCAAGACGATCAGGTAGCCATGAGCCCAACACTGTGCTGGGTGCCTCATAGGGGGATGTGCACGGAAAACGGAAGGGTGTATCCCTGTGCTCAAGCTGCTTGTGATGTAGAGACCCATGAGATAAACTCACAGAGACTTGAATAATCAAGGTCCAACTTTGAGAGGCAGACTCAGTGCTGTAAAGTTCAGGATCCAGGGGCTCTGATGGTGGGAAGAATGTGAGGCTTGGTTTCTCAGAGGAGGGGGATGTGCATGGGGCCATGAATATGGCACTGTGAATGCAGAGCCATATTGAGTGGGCTGATGGGAGAGTAGAAACGTTTCTGGCAAGGAGAGTCATGTGAGCAAAGGCAGAAGGCTGCATGAACATACAGCTCACTTGGAGTGGAGGAATGGGTAAGATGACCTTTGTCAGCCTGTATCCATCTGTGCACATGCCTGTTTTTATCTGGTATATATGCCATGCCTTTGCACCTTTGTTTTTAATGAACATAAAAGGTGTCTGAACCTGAACTACCACATATCTATTTTTAGAAATTTTTGGTCAGTGTTGCAGAATTATATACAATAAAAGAATCTGGCAGGCACCTGGGGACCTCAATTGGTTAAGCGTCTGCCTTCAGCTCAGGTCATAATCCCAGGGTCCTGAGATTGAGCTCCGTATCAGGCTCCCTGCTCAGTGGGGAGTCTGCATCTCCCTCTCCCCCTCCCCCCACTCATGCTCTCTCTTGCTCATTCACTCTCTCTCAAATAAGATATTCAAGAAACAACAACAAAAAAAGTGACCTGGAACTACATAGAGCATTCACAAGTATGAAGAAGCATACTGTCCCCACTCTCCTGAAAGGTGGGCATTGTAGTGGGGGGTGGACTGAATCTGTCTGTGGCTGATCAGGGTGTGGTGCTATCCCCCAGAGAACCCATTTGTGATGTGGCACCTGCCCCTTATTCTTGTTAATTCATGTAGTCCTTGAGGAAATCCAAAGTCTTGGGTGGGAAACTGAAGATCCTTACACAGGTAGAGCCTAGGGACTTCTCCATCTTCAAAAGAGTGGCTCAGGGGGAAAAAATGGCTATATGGGTGGTATTGAAGAAGAGAGTATGCATTTCCAGCCCCAGATACCCCTGGTGAACAGCACATGTGGGTGTCTGCAGGGCCTGAGGTCAGAGGTGGCCAGGTGAAGGGTGAGCTTAGTTCCTGGAGAAGTGAGAGAGGCTGTGAGAGGGGAGTAGAATGAGGGGAGGAGGACCTTGGTCTGCACATGTTGATCCTTCAGGGTCTGTGGACAGATGCCCAGAGCAGAGCACACATGACACCTGATGTTTTTGTCCAAAGGAGGAAACCGCTCATGGCTATCCCTTAACCCTGGTGGGTGATGCTGGCTTTGAAAGAAAAGTCCAGATAGAAGGGAATGCACTGTGACAGTGTTCCCAAAGATGGGAAAATTCCTGGATCTGGTAACGGAAGATAAAAGGAGAGAGGAAAGAAAAAAATTTTTTTAAAGATTTTATTTATTGGGTGGTGGAAAGGGAGGTGGGCGGGGGGTGGGGGTGACTGGGTGATGGGCACTGAGGGGACACTTGATGGGATGAGCACTGGGTGTTATGCTATATGTTGGCAAATTGAACTCCAATTAAAAAATATATATATATATGAGATTTTATTTATTAATGAGAGAGACAGAGAGAGAGAGAGAGGCAGAGACACAGGCAGAGGGAAGCAGACTCCATGCAGGGAGCCCGAGACGGGACTTGATCCTGGGTCTCCAGGATCCCGCCCTTGGCTGAAGGCAGTGCTAAACCACTGAGCCACCTAGGCTGCCCAAGAAATTGTTTTTATAGGCAAAAGCAAATGGTGGTAGGTCACAGATTATTACAGTGGTAAGAAAGCAGTGGGGCCGAGTTGTGTGTTTTTCTTTTCTAGCCATCTCCCCTAGTGCAGTGGACTTCTCTTCTCTGCTGTTTGCCTCCAGAGCCACCAAATATCCTATCTGCTTTGGTGGTAGAGTTCATCTACAGAGTTCTACCTCCTTGGAAGTTGGAGAACTTTTCCTTTTCCCTGTGCCCCTCCATTGGGAAGTGACCCATAAATGCAAAAAAGGGCAGATTATTCTTGGAGGCATCATGGCATCAAGAGCCCAGGCAGTGGTAGTCTGTAGCTCTGGGCAAGTGGCAGCATGTAAGCTGCCTGTGGTGGATAACACTTCCTTGGGTTCTCCCTGCCCTCCACCTCATCTGGTCTCCTTTCTAGAGTCTGAGTTCTCATTTCCAACCAGGCTCAGATCTGTCTTTACTGCCACAACCCCCAACCAGTACGTTCATCTACAAGTGGCATGCCTGACAAATTCAGGACTTAACTGGCCAGCATCTTGGCAACAAAGTTGAGGCTCACCATGGGTGCCCAATAAATGTGTGTTGAGAGAAGGATCTAAGAAAGCAGTGGGATAACCCAGCCAACCCCCTGTAATCTCCCATCTTAAGGCGGCCTCAACAAAGTGTGGACATTGTCAAGTGTGGGAGTAAGGGAGTGACCCAGGTCACATTGCTAAAGCTCAGTATACACAGAGATGTGCCAGAAGCAAACACCAGAGACAGTGAAAGTGGGATTTTTGGTTCAAGAGCCATGGAGATGCTGCTTGGGCCAGTCTGTAAAGGTAACTGGGGGCAGAAGGCAGGTATGTGAAAGCCCACTGAGGTCATGGTGGACCAGATCTCCTGGGGAACCCCAGGGGTCAAAGCTGAGTACCAAGAATAGGAGCCTGCACGGAAGACAGATTGGGACTTCTGTTGGGTACAGTGGTCAGGGAATTCCTGCCTGGAATCTGAGTGAGCTGTCTGTGGTTCTGTGGTAGCTTCTGAACTGCCAGTGTAACCATGCCGTGCTCAGGTGTTGGTGTCTTCCTGCCCTTCTGTTGGCCTTTTACTTTTGCACTTTGTGCATTCAATCCTGCTGGTTTCCTTTGAAGGGCATGTCGGGAGCTCCGCTTTAGTTTTCTTAGAGTTTTTTTTTTACTGTAGCCATAGGCCTGTGAGGGCATGGCCACAGAGAGCTGAGCAGAGATTGACAGTAGTGCCTCAGAAACCCTGGTGACGGGGACTGCTGTGTGATCAGTACCTGGGATGTACGCAGATGCTCACGGTATGCCGGAGCTCAGTCTGTGGAGGCCAGGCAGTCACACAGGGAGCCCTGTCACAACCTGACTTAATGACATGTTCATAGGTTACTTTTCAAATAACAATGTCACCGATGCCTCCCTGGATTGGGCTCAAAACAGGAATTCATGGGCAAGGGATGTGTTTTGTTTAGCACACAGGTGTCCCTTAAAATTTTGAAGGAAGTTTTGACATCTACAACGTGGATAAACCTTACAGCTGTTACACTAAATAAAACAAGCCAGTCACAAAAAGACAAATATCATGTGATTCCATGTATAGGAGGTACTGCGAGTAGTCAGACCCTTCAGAGAGTCAAAAAGTAGCATGGTCATTGCCATAGACTAGGGGCAGGAGACAGGGGAGGGAGTGTTATGTGAGTACAGACTTTGGGAAGATAGGACGGTGTAGAGGTGGACAAAGTTCTGGTGGTGGCTGTGCAGCAACAGGGAATGTACTTCTACCGCTTAACAATGGCCACAATGGTAGATGTTATGCCATGTATATTTTACTATGATTTTAAAAATTGAATTAAATGCTCACATCCTTAAAAGGAGAAATTTCATGTAAAAGTCTGGATTTCTATTTTCTTGTTGTTAAAATTGGGCCAGATCGCTGTACTAGTCCCTCTAGGCAGTGGTTGATGGAGAGAAGGCCCGGCTTATTCCTTTTGAAGAGGAAAGTGCTTTTTTACTGGGCCATGGTCCACACAGCTCCCCAGTCATCCATCTGGCCCATTCTCCCATTTTACTGCCTATCTGGCTGCCTCTCTGGTCATCTCCCTGCACTGATGTATGTATAACCAAGTGTGTCTCCAGCCCAGGCATTTCCTGACCCCGAGACCCAGTCTGTTGGGGCCCTATTAGAAGTAGCCACTCAGATATTCCCGAGTCCTTCAGCCCTCGCATGTTCCCAATTAACATGGGAACAACCCACACCTCACCCACTGTCTTCTTCCACAAAAGTGGGAGTCCATTTAAGACTTTCTTCTGTCCCCCAGGCCCTAGAGTCAGGTGGTCCCAAAGTCAGCTTTGTCCTCAATGTGTCTGAAGGCATTCCTTCTCCTGTTTCATTCCCCACTTCCCTAGTCCAGCACTTCATCCACTTGGCTTGTGTTATGTTTGAGTGGTCTCCCTCTCTTTCTCTCTCTCCCACCCCAACCACCTGCTCCCATTCTAGAGCAGGAAGCTGCTTGTGAAAGCCCCCTGTGAAACCTGCCCTCCTCCCCAGTCCTGGTCCCCTCAGGGCCCTTCCCAGTCTGCCCTCCTCCTGCCCCTCTTCACAGGCCCTCATCAGGTCACAGAATTAGTTGGGGTTCTTGAAGGAGATCAGCCATCTTGTTGCCCCAGTTCCTGGGCCCTTTGCCATGCCATATCTTTGGAGCCAAGACAGAGTTCTGGGAGTGAGAGAGAACAAGGGGAGAACCCAGCTGAGGAACACTGCAGGGCAGAGCCTAAGGCCCTTGCTTTTTGTGTTGATAGCCTTATGGAGATGTAATTCACATACCATACAATTCATTCAATCAAAGTTCACTGGTTTGGGGTATATTAGTAATTTTTAAAAATTGTGTTAAATTATATATAACCTAAAACTGGCCATTTTAACCATTTTTAAGTGTACAGTTCAGTGATACCAACTACATTCACATTCTTATGCAACCATAAGAATGCTCTGTATCTTCAAAACTTATTCATCATCCCCTACAGAAACTCTCTACCTGTTAAATAATAATTCCCCATTCTCTCCCTCCAAGCCCCTGACCACCACCATTATACTCTCTGTCTCTGTGAATCTGACTGTTCTAGGTACTCTGTGTAAGTGGAATCATACACAGTATTTGTTTTTAGTGTCTGGCTTCTTCCTTCCTTTTTAAAAAGATTTTTATATATTTATTTAAGAGAGAGCTTGTGCACAAGCAGGTGGGGAAGGGCAGAGGGAGCCGGAGAAGCAGACTCCCCGCTAAGCAAGAAGCTTGATGCAGGGCTCTGTCCCAGGACCCTAGGATCGTGACCTGAGCTGAAGGCAGATGCTTAGCCCACTGAGCCACCCAGGTGCCCTGGCTTATTTCACTTGTCACATGAGTCAGATTTTCCTTCCTTTTTAAGGTTGATGACTGTTTCATTGATGGAGAGGCCACATTTTGTTTATCCATGTATCTTGGGTTGTTTCTGCTTTTGGGCTGCTGTGAATAGTGCTGCTCTGAACCAACACCTGTCCTGGTCCCTGCTCTCGGTCACCTTGGGTATATTCCTAGGGGTGGCACTGCCTGGTCGTATGGTAATTACATGTTTAGGCATTTCAAGAAAATGCCAAAAACTGTTTTCCACAGCACCAAAGCCCTTTCTTTTTTAACTAAAATCATATAGATTTTAATCATAGATATGCAGCATTTTCTCTGCAGATATTTTAGGACCATATAAAAAAATCTCTGAATATATTTTTGCTTATAGTTTTATTTGTATATTTTTAGTTTTCAGCCTATACAACTCATCGATAACTTAGATTTTGTAATTATTTTTTATTTTGCTCTTTAAAAAATAACGTTTTCATTTATTATTCCCTAATTATTATAACGGTCTCTTAGTCTGTATGGTTGCTGTCGCCAGGTTGTGATACCCTGTTGACACTGCCCTAAAGACCTGCACCCCCTGGTCTGATTGGCAGAAGTGAGGCGGGGTGTGGCATCCCCAGCAGAGGAATGTGAGGGCCAGGCTCCTATAGTTAACAGTGCCAACCCTACCCCACATCCCTGCAGGTGATCCGCAGGCACACACTAGAGGAGAAGCTGCTGTGCCTGGTACGGCACCGGGCGGGCCACCACTGCCAGAATGCCGTGATTGTCATCCTCATCCTGGCCTGGGAGGGCATCCCCCGCAGCCTCGGAGACACCCTCTACCAAGAGCTCACCGACACCCTCCGGAAGTACGGGAACCCCACCAGCCGGAGATGTGGCCTCAATGATGAGTATGTGGGGTGGGGAGGGGTGGGGGCGTCCCCAGCATTGAAGAGTGGGACAGCTGGGTCAGGTGTCCATCGGCAGGGTCTTAGGCAGCCCATGCAGGGGACTCTTCCCTTCCCCCCACCCACCCCAGGGCCCTGTCTGTCCTGCAGTCAGGACTGTGCTGAAAGGAGCTCTCCCATGATCCTGACCCCTGGGTTCTTCTGGTCCTGGCAGGAGAGGGTCTCTTGCTTTGGCTCAGCTTTGCTGTTGAACCTCATATGAACTCTGAGGCTCTAATGGTAGAACCACCGTGAAAAAGTGTATGAGTGTTCTGCAAGTAGAAGGCATCAGTGGTATTCATAAAACCTGCCCTTCTAGGGTCTTTTCCCATTTTTACAATTAAGGTATTTTTACTTAAAGTAAAGATTCATCCTTTTAGGTATACAGTTTCAAGAGGGTTTTTAAGTTTTTATTTAAATTCTAGTTAATTAATACACAGTGTAATAGTTTCAGGTTCACAAGTTTGAAGAGTTTGGACAAATGTTTACACTCATATAGCCACCACCACCAAGATCTATAACAGTTCCATCATTCCCTCCAATTCCCCTGTGCCCCTTTAGAAGCAAGTCTCCTCCTGCCTTTGGCAACCAGCAGTCTTGCTTCTTGTCCCCCTAGGTTTGCCTTTGCAAGAGTGGTCCATAAATGGAACGAGACCGAGGATAGCCTTTGGGGTCTGACTTCATTCCCTGAGTGTAGTTTCTGAGCTTCATCGGTGGTTGTGGGTAGCTCATTCCTTTTTACTGCTGAGTAGTATGCCCCTGCTGGATGCATCACCATTTGTGTATCCATTCCCCAGTTGAGGGGCATCTGGATTGTTCCCAGATTGTATTAGTTGTTGAATTATGATGTCAGTGTTTATTTGTTTAAAGGCCTGTCAGCACCTGGGCCTGAGGGAAGCAGGTGTGTTCAAGCCTGTAGTTTACATTACTTCCCTCTCGTGTCATCTATGTTGGAAGCTGTCATGATATTAGAGTCAAGGCAAAGGATAAACTTTATTGGGGTTTTGACTAGATTCTTCCCACTGACCTCAAACAATCTATGAGCTTCTCCCAACAACAGATTTTTAGACCTCCAGGCTCAGGGGTGGGAGCAGAACAGGCTGCTTAGAGCACACTCTGTACCCAAGGACATTTGGGCAAAGGGGCTGAAGGCAGGGAAGGATGTGGTCCCAGTCACTGGGAGGCCACGGAAACCAGGCCTCAGCGGGACCTCCCCTGGGGGAGAGAGGAAGATTTGCAAACAAAAAAGTGTGTATGTGTGCCTAACATGTGACGTACATTGCAGCCGGACCTGCGCTTGCCAAGGCAAAGACCCCAGCACCTGCGGCGCCTCCTTTTCCTTTGGTTGCTCCTGGAGCATGTACTTCAACGGCTGCAAATACGCTCGTAGCAAGACGCCTCGCAAGTTCCGCCTTGCAGGGGACAACCCCAAGGAGGTGAGCAGAGCCCCACAGAGCAATGCAGCCCTTCCACTTGCCCCCTTCCACCTGGGGGTGGTGGTGGTGTGGGGTATTAGCACTCCTTGACTCAGATGTGTGGGGAATGCCACTTTATTTTTTTGAACTGACCTGTTCTTGCTGTGAAATGTAAGGTATGTGGGGTGTGGTGTGGAGGGATGTGATGAGTAAAAAATTAAACTTAACCAACAATGGCTACCTCACACTCTTCCAGCTTTAAAACAGTCTCTTTATGATAAACGTTCAAATTCCTCATCCGAATGTGACCCTCTTCACAGATCGTTTCTTTTCTTCATTCTTCCTAAGATGTCTTTTGGGGGTGGAGGGTGGGTGGGAGGTTTAGCAGGAAAAGGAGCCTCCAGGCCATGGGCCATTTTCTGGAGCCAGTGTTGGACTTCCCAAAGTGCCCCCTCATCCTACCTGGCTGCCAGGGAACCTTTCTGTGCAGTTGGCCACCTCTCTAGATCCTTGGTCTCTCCTTACTGGAAGCCTGGCCTGGGTCTTAGACACCAGACTGGTGTCTGCACAGGATGGCTTCTCCGTGACCACCTTATCAGGTCAAGCTGCCTTTTGCTCTGCCCCTTTCCCTCTATTGCTCTGCTTGTGAAGGCCACCCAGAGAGGTGGTTTCCCCTCTGAGTTCCAAATGCTGAGAGGGTACAGGCCTGTCTGGGCCTCTTGTCATTTCCCCTTCAGCCTCCCCCCCCTTCTCTCATTCCTGATCTCCTGTGAAGTAAGGTAGTGGGTCCTTTTGAGGGGGTCTAGGCAACATCTCGATCCCCTGGCTCTGCCTTCCACATCTCCCTGAGCTCCTTATATCAGAGGGTTTCCCCCCCCCCACCCTTGGGCACATGTTTTTCTACTGTACATACAATAAACTTTTATGCTTAGAGTTCCCAGCCTTGCTTTTCAGAAGTAAAAGGAAGCATTTTCAAATGTAGAACCCTTTTACCCTCAAAGCTGGCATTTATTTATTTTAAGATTTTATTTATTTAAGAGAGAAAGAGAAAAAGAATGGGAGAGACAGAGAGAGAGCATGAACAGAGGAGCAGAGGCAGAGGGACAAGCAGACTCCCCACTGAGCTCAGAGCCTGACTCAGGGCTTGATCCCACAACCCGAGATCGCTACCCAAGCTAAAACCAAGAGTTGGACACCCAGCTGACTGAGCCACCCAGGCACCCCAAAAGCCTGGCTTTTAGACTATTGCATGAGCTAGTCTAATAGTCTGATTTGACACTAGACCTTTACTTATGGCGGCATCCGCCCTCCCCTGGAAGAGCAAACACAGTTGTTTCAATGAAGAGAGGAGCCCCAGGGCCGTGGGAAGTAGGAATCACTAGGAGTGAAAATGCATTGCTCTGATTTCTCTCACATACTTGCCCTGTTCCATCACCTGGCATTTCCGTGCACTTATGTAGTGCTGAGCACTCTGGCCAGCACCTCACAGGTGAGCATCTCAGGCTCACGACACCCCTGGGTTGTGTGCTGCCACTGCTCACTTTAGAGAGGAGGTGCACGACTTGCCTGAGGCCCTATGGCAGTAATGGTGAAGTCAGGCCTGGGTTTTTCTAGGCTCACCAGCCTTACCCTGTACTCTGCTGGCCTGGGGCCCGCGATGTTGGTGGCAGCCTCTGGGCTGTACACAGGGGTTGGGGGTGGCTCTGGCTGCCCTACTGGACAGACAGCCAAGCCACTGTTCCTGCACTTCCATTTTCACTTCTATATCTGTCTTCTTACTCTTTGTTCTGTGTAAACTCTTCATGCCTGTGCTCAAGGCTTTCTGGAGATCCCTGGGCCCACCCCTGCCAGCTCCACGTGCCACCCTCAAGAGGGCCAGGCTGTGGGTACCTGAAAGCTTGACCCAGGTGTAGCTGGGGTGCTGCTGCTCTGCCTGGGGTGGTGGTGGAACTTCTGTGAGGATGGCAAAATTCTCTGTTAAAAAAAACAAAAAACAAAAAACAAAAACAACCATAGCATGGGGGCCACATGGAACCACTGAGTATTTGAAATGTGCCTAGTAAAACAGGGGGACTGAATTTTTTTTTTTTTTTTTTTTTATTTATTTATGAGAGTCGCACAGAGAGAGAGAGAGAGAAAGGCAGAAACACAGGCAGAGGGAGAAGCAGGCTCCATGCACCGGGAGCCCGACGTGGGATTCGATCCTGGGTCTCCAGGATTGCGCCCTGGGCCAAAGGCAGGCGCTAAACCGCTGCGCCACCCAGGGATCCCCTGAATTTTTAATTTTAATTAAAACCAGTATATATTTCAGTAGCAGCTCATGGCTCGTGACTCTTGCACAATGGTGCAGGTCTGAAGCATAGAGCTTTGAAGTGTGTGCAGCTGGCCTGTGGCAGGCTCTGGGCCTGGCTGGCTGTGGGATTCCTAGCACAGACCTTGAACCACCTCTGTCAGCCTTCATTTACCTATTTGTAACACTGAAAGAAAAAGCCACGCTTGTTGCTCCTGCTTTTACATGCCTTCCACACCACACTTCTGACTTGGATGTTGAGCACTCCAAACCAACAACCTGTTTTACGTGTTGTGAGTGGTGCTGAGCTAGCACCTGGGAGGGCAGTAGCCGAGTGGTCAAGATGGCAGGACCTTCTGGCCATGACTTTTCCTGAGCCTCCGTGTCTTCCCACTCTAAAACAGACATGGCACCATATCCCTCCCAGAGGGAACTCTGTAGAAAACAGAGAAAACCTGTTGGCACATTGCTTCCGACCTTCCCAGCAGCCCAGTGATGGTTCTCAGTGATGGTTCTGGAACAGAGGTTAATTTCCAGTGCGTAGAGTCAGCCAGGTGGGGCTGCTCTGGATACGTGTAACTACTCTTCTCTCCACAGGAAGAAGTGCTCCGGAAGAGCTTCCAGGACCTGGCCACTGAAGTTGCTCCCTTGTACAAGAGGCTGGCCCCCCAGGCCTATCAGAACCAGGTACTGGGTCTTAGGCCTTTCCCTACCCACGTGTCATCCACAGCTGTGTCCATGCTCCCTGAAGCCAGGAAGTGGAGACTGGGCTCCTCTCACTGTGCTCCATGTAGGAAAGGCTAGAGCAATGATGTAGGTCTTTAATAAGATCCTTTCTTTACACTGAGCTAACTGTATCCCAGACCATCTCTCCTCTATCACTGTATTCATGCCTCTCCCCCTAGTAATCTTCCACCTCCTCTGGTCTGGCTTCTCCTGGGGAGGCTTGTGTTTCTTTCTCCTGTCACCCCTTCATCTCCCAGGTGAGGTGAGGGGGATTTGAGATAACTCAGAAGGATATAATTCCTACAAAGGCTTCATTGAGAAAGCCTTCTTTCTGCAGCCCATGCACAGGGCAGCTGTGGTCCTTAACCAACCAACTTCCCTCCCTTCCTCCCATCCCTAGCCTCCCTGGTTCAGAATCCAGGCCACTGACCTCAGGTTACACAAGCTCTTCTCTTTGGCTGTCCACTCAGGTGACCAATGAGGAAATAGCGATCGACTGCCGCCTGGGGCTGAAGGAAGGGCGGCCTTTCTCGGGGGTCACCGCTTGCATGGACTTCTGTGCCCACGCCCACAAGGACCAGCATAACCTCTACAATGGGTGCACAGTGGTAAGGGACCTGGGACCTGTCACAGCGCCCCCTGCGGGATGATCTTGGGGGGGAGTACTGGTTTGTGCAGACCGGTGGCCTCAGAGTAGGGAGGGACCTGGAGACAAGAGTCTCAGATCTCTGGGAGGTGCCCTGCCAGACTGCCTGCTCCTGCCCACTTCTCTGAGAAATGCATGAACTGGAATGCTTGGACAAGGCTGGCCTTGCCTCTGCGTCTCAGGCAGATGCTGCAGAGTGCCATCTCTGGGACACCTGGAGGCCCTCACTTACCGAAAAACCATTCTAGGTCTCCATGAAACACTTGGATGTAAACCCAAACAACCTCTTGATTCAGCCATAGAGTAAATGTTTATTGTGCCCCAGGTGCTGGTCTAGATGCTGGGGAATAAAATGGACCAAGTCCTGCCCAAGTGTGTAATATTAATTATATCAGGTAGTCATGAAGGCTGTGAGGAAAAGATGGAGTAGGGAAGGGGGAAGATGAGAGCAGATTCTGTTTGAAAGGCCATAGGCAGAGAGGCCCTTCTGAGGAGGGGCACCTGAGCTGAGACATGAATGAAGTGAGAGAGTAAGGGACAGGGGGTGGGGTAGGGTGGGGGGTGGAGTGTCTAGGGTTGGAGCGCTCCAGGCAGAAGGACCAGCACAGGCCAAGGCTTGGAGGCAGGCAGGGGTCAGTCACAGGGAGTCCAGAAGGCAGGCAGGGCTGGGAGTGGTAGGATCTCCTTTATGAAGTTAGAAGCACTCTCTTGCTCCTGCAGGTGGAGAGTAAGTATGGAGGCAGTGGGGAGAATGGGAGGAGGCAGCCAGTTAGAAAGCTGGGACAGTGTCCAGCCTAGAGGTGATGGGGCTTGGGCAGGAGTGAGGGTGGGAAGAGGGTAACTGGACAACTTTGGGTGACTTTGAAGGTACAGCCAAGGGGATTGCTGATGGGTGACTTTGAAGGTACAGCCAAGGGGATTGCTGAGAGGGAAGGACTAGGGAACCACTCAAGACTTTTTGCTTGAGTACCTGGCCAAGTGCTGGTATGATGCACTGAGTTAGAGACTAGTTGGAGAAGGCCAGTTTGGGAGTAAAAATGAAGAATTCTGTTTTGAGATGCCTGCTAGATGTCCAGGTAGACCTGTGGATCAGGCAGGGGAGGGGCATGTCTGGAGAGCACGTAGTTCACAGGTGCAGCTACAAAGCCGGATGCAGTCACCAGAGGAGTGAGTGCAGATGGAAAAGGGGAGGTTTGCACTTAAGTGGGGACCACCTCGAAGGAATGACCCCAGCTCTCTTCTTTGCTTTTGAACTGGGTTCTGGGCAGGCAAGGCTCCCCGGGAAGCTGGGAGAGGCAGAGGCACTGGCAGTTCATCTGAAAGGGGGCTTCCAGAGTCTGGGTGGAGCTTGGGTCTGCCACAGAGATTGACTGCTCTGCTCTGAGATTTCATTTCTCTACCTTGTCCTCTTCCTTGTCCAGGGCTGGAAGCCAGATGGGGCAGGGCCTTGTCCACACGGTACCATGAGGGTTTCTAGCTGAAACAGAGAGAAAGGGAGGGACCTCCAAGATTAGGAGAGGGTCAGGGAAGGAGGAGGAAACACCAGGAGATAGGAGCACAGTGAGATTATTTTGATCCCAGAGCTTGTAGAGTTTAGAGTGGGGGGAAAAAAACTGTTTTCAAAATGAACAATATTTTTTCTAATTAAAAAACTATTCATTGTTTTAAATATAAACAATATTAAAAAAGTATAAAGTAAAAGTTGCCTGAAATCTCATTGAGATAACCAGTGTTAGCATTGTGATGACCATTCTTTGATGCCCACACACACTTGAGTGTATGTGTATGTACAGCTACATACATTTTACACAAATGTGATCACATTATATGTATGTGCTGTTCTATGACCTGTTTTTCTCAACTTAAGAATACATAATAGACAGCTTCTGTGTCACTGGATGTAGATTTACTTCACCATGTGGTAAGGCTGTATGTATAGCTCTGCCAGCATTTATGTGACCATCCCCCTATGGATGGACAGTGGGTGCTTCCAGACTCCTGCTCCATAAATCAGAGGTAGGGTCCACCCTTACCACATCTTGGTGCAGAGGTGGAATGATCTCCTTGAGGTCCCAGGGAAAGGCCATTTATAGGCTTTAGAGTGCTGCTTCTCTGGCTTACTTGTAACACAGGGCTTTCTCAATTTCTTTAGTCTTTGCCCGCCTGAGTGGTAAACATAAGGTCTCATTGTAATTTGTGTTTCTTCTATTACTAGACAGGTTGAACATCTTTGTCTATATTTCTTACTCATTTAAATTTTATCTTTGTGACTATCCTTTATGTCCTTTTTAAAAAAAAAAAAAAAAAAAAACAAGGAGGGGGCAGCCCAGGTGGCTCAGCGGTTTAGCGCTGCTGTCGGCCCAGGGCGTGATCCTGGAGACCTGGGATCGAGTCCCACATCGGGCTCCCTGCATGGAGCCTGCTTCTCCCTCTGCCTGTGTCTCTGCCTCTCTCTGTGTGTCTCTCATAAATAAATAAATAAAATCTTAAAAAAAAAAAAAAGGATAGCCACATCTGTTGACATTGGTAAGGTATCTCTGTTAAGGAGAAAAACACCCCTTCTGTCATATCTTATTCTTTTTGTCTTTTACTTTTGCTCTGTTGTTTATTACATTGGGTCTTAGGGAATTATTGGAAGCAGGGCTGGTGGTCAGTCCAACCCAGAAGTTATGCAGGGTTCTGATCAGAGCAGATTCTGAAGGGCCACACATACTTTGGAAAGAAACATACGTGGTAGAGCGTGACACCAAAGGAGAAGCTATAGGTGGAAGGATGAATACAGCTGACTTCATAAAAATGAACAGTTTCTGTTCAACAATAAAACACTGTCATCAGCACACCTGGGTGGCTCAGCGGTTGAGCATCTGCTTTTCAGCTCAGGTCATGATCCCGGGGTTCTGGGATCGAGTCCCACATCAGGCTCCCTGCATGGAGCCTGCTTCTCCCTCTGCCTGTGTCTGCCTCTCTCTGTGTCTCTCATGAATAAATAAAATCTTTAAAAAAATAAAAATAAAACAGTGATCATAACTGAAAGGCCAGTACAAACCGGAATACAGTATTTATAACAAGTGACAAAGGGAATGATAATGTTTATATACAAAGATTACATGAATGATTAAAAATGAATAGTGTCGTATAAAAATGGGTAAAAGGGGGATCCCTGGGTGGCGCAGCGGTTTGGCGCCTGCCTTTGGCCCAGGGCACGATCCTGGAGACCCGGGATCGAGTCCCGCGTCGGGCTCCCGGTGCATGGAGCCTGCTTCTCCCTCTGCCTGTGTCTCTGCCTCTCTCTCTCTCTCTCTCTCTCTCTCTCTGTGACTATCATAAATAGAGAAAAATTGGAAAAAATATTTAAAAAAAAATAAATAAATAAACTGAGAAAGATGACCGTACTTCAGCAGGTGCAGATGGTAGAGTGGCTGGGGCAGTGCCCCCCCCCCCCCTCTAAGGCAGTGCAGGCATTTGTGGCTTTCCCCTCCGTGAGTTGTTTTCACTGATAACAACTGTTCTTGAAATGCTGAATTGCAATTACGCAAATATCTATTGCATGTTAAAACATTTGTTAAAAAAAAAAAAAAATGGGTAAAAGGCATAAAACTCACGAAAAAAGGAAGACATTTGTATTAAAATATACCCCCCTCCAAAAATAAAATATACCCAAGTATACCCAAGATTTATTTAATCAAATATGATAAGACATGAAGACACAGACATGACTATCAGGAAGGCAAAAGTTTATACTCACAGAGCTTTTTTTTTTTTTTAAAGATTTTGGAGACAGAGAGGCAGAGACACAGGCAGAGGGATAAGCAGGCTCCCAGCAGGGAGCCAGATGCAGGACTCGATTCCGGGACCCTGGGATCATGCCCTGAGCTGAGGGCAGACGCTCAACCACTGAGCCACCCAGGCATCCCTCACAGAGCCTTTGGAAGCACATGCCCCACCAGGCCATGCAGAAGCACTGGGGTTGGTCAGGAGGCAGAGGGATGAGAGGGGACAGTATGCCTCAGAGCCCTTATTGGAGGTTTTGTGGGAAGGAATGGGCAAGGCCAAGTAGGAGAGCTGAGTAAGCCCAAGGATTTATTAGAGAGGTTGAATAATTTCTGGGTCTCTGGGCCATATGGGGTGGTCTCCAGGTGTCCTCCCCGGTCCTGGGTGATGTAGGGCAGTAGGAATACTGGCTCAGCGTGTGAGAGTTTGATAAAGGAGAGGGTTGGCTGTGTGGGCTCTGGATTGGTTGGTTTGTATATCAGGGTGCACCTAAAGGAGGTCATTTGCTATCTCTAGGAATTAGATAGTCTTGGGGGAGAGACAGCCCCTCTAGAGTCAAGGCCCCAAATGCCAAAACATGAAGAACACACAAAATAACATAATAATATAATAATAATATAACAATAATAATACAGCCAACACAAGAGTGAAGAGTAAACTTGAGAGGAAAAAAAATAAAACCTCATTAGTAATCAGAAATGCAGATCAATGAGATACATTTTGATAATGAGCAAAATGTTTTTAAAAATTGATGGCAAAATTATAAGCAAAAGTGTAGGAAAATGGAAACTCATCTTCTGCCAGTAGGAGTGAAATACTGAGGAGAATCATTTTGGAGGGCAGTTTGGCAATGTGTAGCCGTTTACTTCACCAAGTTTATTCTAGGAATTATGTTTTTTAGAAAATTTAGCTAAAAGTATATAAAAGTATTTATGATACAAAAAATTGGAAACAACTTTAAATGGTGATGAAGGATTAAATGAATACATTGATGCAGTAGAATAATATGCAAGTTCTTAAATCACATTGGGGGAGAATAATGCATAATAAAATATTCATACTACGTTTAAAAAGAAGTTATTATAAAATTGTGTGCATAATGCAATCCTATTTCATTACCAAAAGTGAGTATGGGTATGCGTGTATGCAAATATGATCAAAGTGTTTATAGTGATTATTTCTGGATGGTAGGATTATGGAGATAATTATTATTTCCTTTTTGCTGGCCTAAATTTTCTACAAGCAGCACATGTAGTTTTTTAATACAGAGTATTTTAAGAGCAAAAGGAGGCTGAGTGTTCATCCAGGGCACAGGGGAATAACAAGGGTGGGAGGTCTGCGGTGATGAAGCGTAATGACAAGAACATTCCGCTGGAGGGCAGAGCACAGCTGCCAGTCCTACTGGGCCCCTTCCCAGCCGTGTGACCTTGGGCCAGTCATCTCCTCCCCTCTCAGCTGCTTGAGGGTCGCAGGAGATAAAAGGAATGGATGTCCTTTGAAAGCTGGAGAGCAGATTCTTTTTTTTTTTTTTTTTTAAGATTTTATTTATTTATTCATAGACACAGAGAGAGAGAGAGGCAGAGACACAGGCAGAGGGAGAAGCAGCCTCCATGCAGGGAGCCCGATGTGGGACTCGATCCCGGGTCTCCAGGATCACACCCCAGGCTGCAGGCGGCACCAAACCGCTGCGCCACCGGGGCTGCCCTGTAGAGCAGATTCTAAATGTTGGTGGTACTGTTACTCTGTGAACCAGGGCAAATGTGCTTTTAAACACTCCTGGGAGAGAGGATGGCTGATGTCAGGACTGTGTGGGGAAGGTGGGAGGGAGGTCTTGTATGCAAGACGCTCAGTCCCTTCCTCCCAGCGCTCAGCTCCTCCAACCCCGTGCATCCTCCCTCTCTCTGCTTGGGGCAGGTCTGCACCCTGACCAAGGAAGACAATCGCTGCGTGGGCAAGATTCCTGAGGACGAGCAGCTGCACGTGCTTCCCCTGTACAAGATGGCCAACACAGATGAGTATGGCAGTGAGGAGAACCAGAACGCCAAGGTGGGCAGCGGGGCCATCCAGGTGCTCACCGCCTTCCCCCGTGAGGTCCGGCGCCTGCCTGAGCCTGCCAAGTCGTGCCGCCAGCGGCAGCTGGAAGCCCGAAAAGCAGCAGCGGAGAAGAAGAAGGTTCAGAAGGAAAAGCTGAGTACTCCCGAGAAGATCAAACAGGAGGCCCTCGAGCTGGCCGGTGTCACCACTGACCCAGGTGTGTTGGGAGAAGGTGCCCACCAGAGGTGGCACTGTCCGGGTGGGGGGTTGTGGCCCCGCCCCTCATCCTGCCTTGAGCTAGAACTCCAGCCCAGAGTTCTGGGGCCTCTCTCAGCCATCCAGACCCCACATTATCTTAACTTTGTCAGCACGGCGTCCACAGCAACGCCAGGACATCAGGGCCGGGGAGCCAGTGGCAGGAAGGTCCCATCTTCCCAAGGAGGAGCTGGACTTCTCCTCCAGCTAGTCTGAGCATCTGCAGAGTGTGCTGTGGCCTCAGGGCATGGGGTCTGCAGTGGGGGTGGCAGCGATTGTGGGTGTGGGGCAGCTCTCCTCCCTCCTGAGCCTTGTCCCCGCAGAGGCTGGCACTCAGTGGGTGGAGCTTCACTGAGGACCTGTGGGGTGGGCCAGGGAAGGGAGGAGGAGGAGCACTGTGGGGGGCCCTGGGCTCCGCCAGCCACTCCTCCCAGGGCTTCAGCAGGGCTGAGAAACCCTCAGCAGAAGAGGGAGGTTCCATCCCCAGTCCTCTTGCCCAGGGCCTTTGTGGGATATGGTTCTCTCTGCTCCTTGTCCTGCCTCCTGTCTTCCCCAGGCCTGGCTCTGAAGGGTGGATTGCCCCAGCAAGGCCTGAAGCCCTCCCTCAAAGTTGAGCCACAGAACCACTTCAGCTCCTTCAAGTACAGCGGCAATGCAGTGGTAGAGAGCTACTCGGTGCTGGGCAACTGCCGGCCCTCCGACCCCTACAGCATGAATAGCGTATACTCCTACCACTCCTACTATGCACAGCCCAGCCTGACCTCCGTCAACGGCTTCCACTCCAAGTACGCTCTTCCATCATTCGGCTATTATGGCTTTCCATCCAGCAACCCCGTCTTCCCCTCACAGTTCCTGGGTCCTGGCACCTGGGGACACAGTGGCGGTGGCAGCAGTTTTGAGAAGAAGCCAGACCTCCATGCTCTGCACAACAGCCTGAGCCCGGCCTACGGTGGTGCTGAGTTTGCCGAGCTGCCTGGCCAGGCTGTTCCCACAGACACCCACCACCCCACTCCTCACCACCAGCAGCCTGTTTATCCAGGCCCCAAGGAGTATCTGCTTCCCAAGGCTCCGCAGATCCACCCAGCATCCAGGGACCCCTCTCCCTTTGCACAGAGCTCCAACTGCTACAACAGATCCATCAAGCAAGAGCCAGTAGACCCATTGGTCCAGGCTGAATCTATACCCAGAGACCCTGGTAAGATGGGCAAAACACCTTTGCCCGAGGCTTCTCAGAATGGGGGACCCAATCACCTATGGGGACAGTACTCAGGAGGCCCAAGCATGTCCCCCAAGAGGACTAACAGTGTGGGTGGAAGCTGGGGTATGTTCCATCCTGGGGAGAGCCCTGCCATCCTCCCTGACAAGCTCAGTTCTTATGGGGCCAGCTGCCTAACCCCTTCCCACTTCCCGGATGGCCAGTGGGGGCTGTTCCCTGGTGAGGGGCAGCAGCCAGCTCCCCAACCTGGAGGACGGCTTCGAAGCAAACCGTGGAGCCCCTGCAAGTTTGGGAACACCACCTCGGCCTTGGCTGGGCCCAGCCTGACTGAGAAGCCTTGGGGGGTCGGGGCTGGAGATTTCAACTCTGCCCTGAAAAGTGGTCCTGGGTTCCAAGACAAGTTGTGGAGCCCCTTGAAAGGAGAGGAGGGAAGGATTCCCACCCCAGGGGCAAGCCAGCTGGACAAAGCCTGGCAGTCCTTCAGCATGCCCCTGGGCTCCAGCGAGAAGCTCTTTGGGGCCCTGAAGTCTGAGGAAAAGCTATGGGATCCCTTCAGCCTGGAAGAGGGGAGTGCCGGGGACCCCCCCAGCAAGGCCACGGTGAAGGAGGAGAAGAGTGGCGGGGCCGAGGAGGAGGAGGAGCTGTGGTCTGACAGCGAACACAACTTCCTGGACGAGAACATCGGTGGTGTGGCCGTGGCCCCTGCTCACGGCTCGATCCTCATCGAGTGCGCCCGGCGGGAGCTGCACGCCACCACGCCCCTCAAGAAACCCAACCGCTGCCACCCCACCCGCATCTCGCTGGTCTTCTACCAGCACAAGAACCTCAACCAGCCCAACCATGGGCTGGCCCTCTGGGAGGCCAAGATGAAGCAGCTGGCGGAGAGGGCCCGGGCGCGACAGGAGGAGGCTGCCCGGCTGGGCCTGGGCCAGCAGGAGGCCAAGCTCTATGGGAAGAAGCGCAAATGGGGGGGTGCCATGGTTGCTGAGCCCCAGCATAAGGAAAAGAAGGGGATTGTCCCCACTCGGCAGGCGTTGGCCATGCCCACAGACTCAGCAGTCACCGTGTCCTCCTACGCCTACACGAAGGTCACTGGCCCCTACAGCCGCTGGATCTAGGTGCCAGGGTGCCAGGGAGCCAGCGTACCTCAGCGTCGGGCCCGGCCCGAGCTGCCTCTGTGGTGCTTTTGCCCTCACACCTGGGGGCGGGTTGGGGGTGCAGAAGTCTTTTTATCTATATATACATATATAGATATGCATATATATGTATTTATGGTCCAAACCTCAGAACTGACCCGCCCCTCCCTTCCCCCCACTTCCCCAGCACTTTGAAGAAGAAACTACGGCTGTCGGGTGATTTTTTTCGTGATCTTAATATTTATATCTCCACGTTGGTTTTTTTTTCCCCTCCTCCTTGTTTGGGGTGGGGGGGGCTTTTATTTCCTCTTGTTTTTAAAACTCTATCCTTGTATATCACAATAATGGAAAGAAAGTTTATAGTGTCCTTTCACAAAGGAGTAGTTTTAAATTCCATTTAAAATGTGTATTTATTGGATTTTTTAAAAAGCGACAATAGTAATGGTAAAGGATCGGCAGGAAAGGCCAAAAGCGCTCATTCCTGCCCAGTCGTGCTGGGCCCAGCGAGCCTGGCCCTCTTGGGAGCTGGCAAGGTTCTCTCAGCCATCTGCCCCTCATGAGCCAAGTGCAGATTGTAGCCACCCGGTCCATCCCTCCTGACAAATAGGCCTTCCCTTCAGGGGAGGGAGCCCTCAGGACAGCCTGTGTCCTCCAGTAGGATGGGAGAATCTGTAGAGAAACATCCGGGGTCCCTTTTCTAGTCACCGGCTTGGAGTCAGGGACGGGGAGGCAGGTGTTCCCCAGGCCAGGCACCTGAGATGCTGGCGTAGATTTCCCCAGAAACCAGGTTGGAAGTAGACCGCTTCAAGCTTGCTAGTCTCCACACTGAATCCTCTCTGTCCGTTATTTGTCAAGTCACACGATGTCATGGTTCCCTAGGCAGCACCTCCTGATGGAGCTAGAGTTGAGAGGCTCTTAGGAGCCGTTTCCACCGGGCTGACAAGCCAGTGAATCCTGGGCTGAAGGAATTTGAGTGGCAGTTTTTCTAAAAATGCCCCAAAGCCTATGCTGATACTGAAAAAGGGCTACTGTATCTCTAAAACAAGAAGTTGAACCCAAGCTGTGAAAAGCCAGCGTGGCCGTGTCGCTCGGCGCGGCGCTGTGCAGAGCCTGGTGCTGTAGTATCGTGCTGGGACTCGCTCCCCTGGCTCTTGGGCAGGTCGCCTCCTGCGGGAGCTCAGCACACCAGTGTAACAGCAGTTAATGCATCTCTCTCTATTCCTGGATTTCCACCTCCGACAATGGTGCAGGCCTCACAACCCAAGCCCTTACCCCCGCCACCCCCCACCCCCCCACCCGTGCTGTTGTGAGCGGGGCTGGGCTTGCACTTAGCGATTTTCAAATGCAGGAGTCAAACGTTTTCAGCAGGTAGCTATGATTTTTCCTCCCAAATTGGTGCCATTTCTCTATTGGATCATTTTCTCCCTCCCTTCCTTCCCTCTCCACCCACTTTAACTTCCCATTCTAAAATTCTGGTGCATTCATTCAGTTCTTTGAAATGAGAATGTGGTGCTTAATTTTTGCAACATTGTTGAGAGAGGTTGGGCCTAACTGGCGGAAGCAAGATTCATGGACAGCAAGTCAAACTTCCTGAGTGTTTGTTTTTTCTGTGGTATTAGCAGAATTTCTATCAGGCTACCCATGTGGATGTGTGTGGTGAGTGGGAAGCTTCAGCAGGACACGCAGAGGGGACCATGGCCACACAGTGAATGACAACCAAGCCCTGAGAGAAATGTCAGATATTTATTGAGCAGTCTTATTCAGATGTGGGTCTTCGTAAAACGAGTTTAACAATCAGATGACGATGCTAAAGGCAAGTTCCTGAGCTTCCAGGTGCCTTGTGTATGAGCTGAGAACCGAGCCGCTGGGTGTTTGCTGTAACTGTTCAGAAGCCCTGGCGGAGAGTCGCTGTAACATGTCCTGAGCATTTATGTGGTCTGGTTTTAACTGTAAATAGTGAAAGATTTTTTTAAGCACTTTTGCCTAGATTTAAACAGCAACTTGAAAAAAAAAAGTATGTTTTAACCTGTCATTGTGGGAGAAATTGTAAATAGTAGCTGAATATTTAACGTGCTTTGTCTATCCTTCACTTTTACCATATTCTGTAAAGTTGCATTTATTTTACAGGACAAAAATGAAATATTATTGCTTTTGAAATAAATACCCAAGAGCTTATCAGGATTTAGAATTATTCAGAACTCAGATTTATAGGAAAACCTCTGACCTTCAGTTTGACAAGCTAAAGGAAGCAGAGTTCTTTAATAAGCATGCTGATTTTCTAGTTTTGAGGAAAAGTTGGGTCCTTTAAATGCTATTTTGCTTATCGCATCAGTACTTTTATGCAGGTCTCATTTGACTCCGTGCTTAGGTAGATGCGGGGGTGCCTTGAAAACTTCATTTTAAATGATCTTAAGCAAGAAATACAATATTTTACGAAACATTTTGGAGAATGTGACCGTCTGTATGACCCGGGAAAGCCCCAGGTTGGCTGTTGGTTTGGAAGGTCCCGAATGTAACCCAGGTGATTCGGATACTTGGCATGTGTGAATCTTCCTGATGTATGTTAAATATAATCTTTCCCTCGTCACCCTTTGGTAGCAAAGCCATCAGATGAAAGGAGAAACCGATACAAGCTCAAAGCATGTGATGTCTGTCCCGCGGCCCCAACAGCCTCTGGTCCGTAACTTTCTAGACTAGTGTGTAGGCTGCTGTAAGTTGAGTCAAGAGGCAGTCTCCATTGGATGTTCCCGTTCCCCTCAGAATGGTGTTTCAGAAATTAGGTGGTGCTGTTGCCATGCTTGAGTCCATGCTGATTTTTACACACTACATGTATAACCTACCTCAAATCTCAGTCATTAAAATTAGCATGCTTTAGACGTATATTTAAAAAGTAACTATGCACAGCTCCTTATTCCCCGCCCCTTGCTGCTGAAGGTTTCTTAAAGAGAAAAATCAAATTTTTATTTTTTACTGGCACTATCATTTTTTAAGTCCTAAAGATGATTAACAGACATTTTTATCATGAGAAGAAAAATAAAGCCATTGCAACTAACAAACCTAACAGCATGACCAAGTTGTAGAGTAATAATATAGCAACGAGAGATGACGGAGTCTTTGCGTCCTCTCCCCAGTGTGCCCTGTCCACAGACGCCATCCACATGCAGCGCGAATATCTGGTTCCCCTTTTGTTTGGTCTCCCCTGCCTTTTGCATGCAAGGGAAGTGCTTGCAAAATTCTGTGCTAAGAGATTTTTAAGATAAAAATCGCTTTGCGGCAGGTTCTCACAAAATAACTGGTGCTAGCTCAAGAACCCATTATCAGAAATCTTGACTAAAGTTGTTTCATGGATTTTGAGGTTTTGTTGTTTCTGGTGTTGTCATTTGGTTTGGATTTTTTTTTTTTTTTTGCCAGGGCCTAAATTTCCCACATGTTGGCTTTTGTGGGTCCTGCTTGCCCTCTCGCTGGGGTGACCATGGTGTGTGTGGAAAGAGCTCATACCCTGCCCCTTCTTGGTCCTTCCACCAGCCTCTTTTGGAAATGGTAGCTTGCAAAGCAAGGGATTTTTAAAGTGCTAAAGCAAGGAAAGGAGCAGAGCTCAAGTGCTTTGTATGGAACAGCACTAGATGTGTGAGGACAGTTGATGAGTAGATGGTGATCTGATTTCATGGAGGAAAAAATGCAGTCAGACTTTGTGAAGTGGAAGCACCGCCAGATCTCAAACCAAGGCAACGCTGGTGGAAAGTTTAAGTGATACCCCTGACGTGCCTCAACCAGTCTCTTTTCTTTTGTTACTGAAGTGTGTTTTATGGACTAGGAAGCATTTTTATGAATTGAAATAGTCTAAATAAAATGGTGCTATGGTGTTTTAATGTGACTGTCCCTGATCCTGTCCTGCTGAGGTGCTATCAAGGTTCTGAAACCGCAACCAACCAAAAACAAGGTGGGCTCCAGTCTCTCTTGGCTTCCCCCTCTTCCCCTTTTGGTGCTGTCTCCTTAGACCTCTGTTTACCGTGCTAAAACCTGCTCTGAGCAGTTTTTCTGTTTCATTTGATTATTCTTCCCTTGGTGGCCAAACACAGGAAGGCAAGTTCTAAAGGCAGCTGGCTCCCCTGACTGTGAGGGGAGTGGGCCTGTCTGGCGTGGCAGGTGCTCTGGTTACACGTCTGTCCTCTCAGGCCTCACAAGAAAGAAAGGGGAATCTGATCCTCCTGCTGTTTCTACATGGCAGGCATTCTCATAGCGAGGACACACAGCTTCCTCCTCCAGCCCAGGGTGCCAGGTGGACACCTGTGAGGGTCTCCCAAGGCACTCGCATACTACGGCATCCTGAATGGACCTCCTTCCTCCCCTGGCCAGGGCCAGGGTGGGAAGCAGGCTCACTCCTTGGCTCCTCACAGCACTTGCCCCAGCGTTGCTATCATCAGTGACCCCCCTCCCACTCACCCTGTGTTCAAATAAAGGAAGGAGCTTTCTTTGCTCACTTGAGGCCACTGAGGCTGCTTTTTAGTTGGTGCTAATCTAAATTTCTTCTTGGGTCCACAGAAGTTGTTTGAAAAACGTAACAGGAAGCTCCATTTTGTGTCATCCACTGTCACAATAATTTTTTTAAATACCTCAAAAACAGGACATTGTGACAACTTCAGTGAGGTAGGTTCTGTGAGGGTCCGATACCTGCAGGTTGCTCATCTGATGACTTACTTGACCTTGAAGAATCCAGGGTCATTTTATTTTTCACTCTTCGGCAGTTAATAATGGCAGGCCATCTAAAGGAAGGCGTGTGGTTGACTTTATTTCATTTTCTTTGTAAGTTTTGCTCTCGAATAAAATGTGAATCTCCTAGGCCCATCTCATTGAGCTTTTTCAGGCATTGTTGCTGTCATTTGAAATGACTTCCTCAAAACCTACTTTGTTAGCCAGCGGCATCTGCTGTAGTACACGGCCAACGTCGACATACCCTGGACCAAAACGTTTTGAGGTGCATATCCCAGCATAGGTTATACAGCCCCACACCCACGTGTGCATAGAGCATTTCCACGTGAGACTCCGTCTTGGCGCTCCCAGCCCTTCCTCCCGCAGAGCTGCCCCCAAGAGCAGAGCAATAGGCTTCTCCCCTGAGCAGAGGCTGCAGCACAGAAATGCAAGGCCGAAAGTTGCTTTTGGCCTAAGGATCAGTGATGATTTGGCCTACTTCCTCAGTTGCTTCTATTCTGATATCAGGGATGCTTTTTGTAGTGGTATCATTTGCGCTCTTCTCATTTTGACTACCCGTCGTCATTCAGGGATAATTCATCACTATTCACATGGGGATTTAAAAAATACTATTTGGCTCATTTGAACATCCAAATTTTCTTGATTCCAGATTTTTTTTTTCTTTTGAGGGGAAAAAGGAGGAGAAAAACAGGAGTGATGTCATTTCTTTTTCACATATTCTAATTATAAAAAGAAATAAGGGCAGGTCATATTGTGGCATATTAATGCATTAGACTTAATCTAGAACCCTTGTAGCTTTTTGATGTGTTTTATTTCTTCTCTCTTTGAATTCCTGTTTGGTTACTTGGCTTCCAATGGAGGTGAACTTAACAACCATACTTGAATATTCCGTCTTGACTTTGTAACTGTGGCTACTTGAAATGAAGTTTATCTGGGGTTGATGGATGAATGGTAGATTTTTGCAATGTCTCAAGGCAATAGGATGTGTATTATTAAACTGTAGATATTCTTAGTACAGTAAATTTATGCTGATAATTTTATTTTGTATAATTTTTACCTTTTTGTTAATATTTTTTCCTCCCACTTTATTGGTTTGCCTCCTGAGCTACCCCTCCTTACCCTCCCTTCTCCCCCAGTGTTTCAGTAAATTTAATTTAGGGTGCCTAGAAATTGCAAGTATGTATCCTTTTTTGATTTGTATTTTATTATAATTTACACAAACAACTGGGTTTGTGAACTGTATTACTCCTGGTATCTTTAAAATATTGTGGGTGTTTTAATAAATTTTATATTTATTTTTTGCACTCAAATTCAGAGTGGGTCCTTTTTTCCTTCACCAACCCAACCCTCCCCCCACCTTGAACCAGACCCAATTGTGGTATTTAAGGTTTCCTATAACCCTGCCATCCCACTGTAGGTTGTACATGCACCACTGAAGCCCTCACTGACAGCAGCGGTGGAGCCGGGCCTCGTCTCCTTCTGCCAGCTGCATAATGTCAAAGGCCAACAGTTTTTAGAGCTGCATATGCAGAGGCAAAAGAGATGGCCTTTTTCTCATCTATGTTTCTGCTTTTGTTTTTTTTTTCCCCTTTTTTCACTCAGTTTGGAGACTTCCCTCCTCCCACCCACCCCCCATTTAATGTTCACTTCTGATGTAATATTTGCTAAAGAATGGCTGAATTCAGCTTCATTCTGATGACCTGAACACTAGGTCTAGTAGGGAGAGCCACATAGAGAGCCCTAGACTTTGCTGTCCTTGGGAAGAGGTGCATATGAGGCCCCTTTTTAGTTTAGATTGCCAGGGCTGCTGCAGCAAAAGTGGTTCTAAGAGGGAAGATGATAGCAATACAGGCCTGCCTCAAGAAGCAAGAAAAATCTCAAGCTGATCTTACAAGTAAAAGAGCTAGAAAAAGAACAAAAGCCAAAACCATCAGAAGGAAGGAAATAATAACAGATTAGAGAAGAAGTTATATAGAAACAAAAGGAACAGATCAATGAAACCAAGAGCTGATCATTTGAAAAGATGAACAAAATTGATAAACCTCTAGACAGACTCATTCAAAAAAACAAAAAAACACAACTCACTAATGAAAGGAGAAATAGGGCAGCCCGGGTGGCTCAGCAGTTTGGCACCGTCTTCAGCCCAGGGCCTGATCCTGGAGACCTGGGATTGAGTCCAGTGTCAGGCTCCCCGCATGGAGCCGCTTCTTCCTCTGCCTGTGTTGTGTCTCTGCCTCTCTCTCATGAATAAATAAATAAAATCTTAAAAAAAAAAAAAACAACAGCCACAGAAATACAGTTGTAACACGATTAGGACAACTTAGAAGAAATGGATAAATTCCTAGAAACACAACTCACCAAAACTAAAGGGGAAATAGATTTGTACAGAGGAATTACCAAAAATGAAATTGAATCAGTAATCCAAAAACTCCCAACAAACAAAAGTCCAGGACCAGATGGCTTCATAGAACTCTATGAAACACTTAAGAAGAGTGAATATCTATTCCTTCTCAAACTATTCTAAAAAATGGAAGAGGAAGGAAAACTTCCAAATTCATTCTATGAGGCCAGCATTACCCTGATACCAACACTAAAGACACTACAAAAAGAATAAATACAGGCCAATATCTCTTGAATACAGAAGTAAAATTCCTCATCAAATATTAGGAAACTAACAATACATTTAAAAAATCATAAACCACAATCAAGTGGGAATTACTCCTAGGATGAAAGGGTGGTTCAATATTTGCAAAACAACATGATACATCACATCAATAAAAGAAAGGATAAAAACTATATGGCCATTTCAATTGATGCTGACAAAGTATATCCATTCATGATAGAAACACTGCAGAGTAAGTCTAGGGGGAATATGCCTCAACATAATAAAGCCCTTATGTCAAAACCCCACAGCAAACATCATCCTCAATGGGGAAAAAGAGTTTCTTGGGGCACCTGGGTGGCTCAGCGGTTGAGCATCTGCCTTTGGCTCAGGGCGTGATTCTGGAGTCCCGGGATGGAGCCCCACATCAGGCTCCCTGCGTGGAGCCTGCTTCTCCCTCTGCCTACATCTCTGCCTCTCTCACTGTGTCTCTCAAGAATAAATAAATAAATAAAATCTTTAAAAAAAAAAGAAAAGAGTTTTCCCCCCAAAGGTCAGAAACAAGGATATACTCTCACCACTTTTATTCAACATAGTACTGGAAGTCCTAGCCACAAGAAATCAGACAACAGGGATCCCTGGGTGGCACAGCGGTTTAGCGCCTGCCTTTGGCCCAGGGCGCAATCCTGAAGACCTGGGATCGAATCCCACGTCGGGCTCCCGGTGCATGGAGCCTGCTTCTCCCTCTGCCTATGTCTCTGCCTCTCTCTCTCTCTCTCTCTGTATGACTATCATAAATTTAAAAAAATTAAAAAAAAAGAAATCAGACAACATAAAGAGCATCCAAACTGGTAAAGAAGCAAAACTTTCACTGTTTGCAGATGACATGACACTCTACGTAGCAAACCCTAAAGACTATGTGTTTATTATTATTAATATTAATATTAACTAGAACTGGGGATCCCTGGGTGGCGCAGCGGTTTGGCGCCTGCCTTTGGCCCACGGCGCGATCCTGGAGACCTGGGATCGAATCCCACATCGGGCTCCCGGTGCATGGAGCCTGCTTCTCCCTCTGCCTGTGTCTCTGCCTCTCTCTCTCTCGCTCTCTGTGTGACTATCATAAATAAATAAAAATTAAAAAAAATTTAATATTAACTAGAACTGATAAATGAATTCAGTAAAGTCACAGGATACAAAATCAGTGTACAGAAATCTGTTGAGTTCCTATACACTAATAACAGAAAGAGATTAAGAAAATAATCCCATGTATAATTGCACCAAAAACAATAAAATATCTAGGAATAAACTTAACCAAACAGGTAAAAGACTTATACTCTGAAAACTGTAAACACTAATGAAAGTCAGGAGAACACAAAGAAATGGAAAGATATTCCATGCTTATGGATTGGAAGAGCAAATACTGTCTATAGGATCCAAAGCAATTTTCAGATTTAATGCAAACCCTAACAAAATACTAATAGCATTTTTCTTTCTTTCTTTTTTTTTTTTTTAATTACTTCTTTACTCATGAGAGAAACACACACACACACACACACACACACACACAGAGAGAGAGAGAGAGAGAGAGAGGGGCAGAGACACAGGCAGAGAGAGAAGCAGGCTCCATGCAGGGAGCCCAACATGGGACTTGATCCCACATCTCCAGGATCATGCCCTGGACTAAAGGCAGCACTAAACCACTGAGCCACCCGGGCTGCCCCCAACAGCATTTTTCACCAAACTAGAGCAATCCTAAAATTTGTATGGAACCACAAAAGACCTCGAATAACCAAAGCAATCTTGAAAAAATTGGAGGCATCACAAATCCAGGTTTCAAGTTACATTACAAAACTATAGTAATCAAAACAGTATGGTACTGGCATAAAAATAGATCACTGGAAAAAAAAATAGATCACTGGAATACAACAACTACAACAAAAGAGAAATAAGTCCATGACTTATTTGTCCATTGACTTTGTCAATCTTTGACAAAGGCAAAACATATGCAATGGGAAAAAGTCTTTTCAACAAATGGTGTTGGGAAAACTGGACAGCTACATGCAAAAGAATGAAACTGGACGACTTTCTTACACCATACACAAAAATAAACTCCTCGCTGGACATGGAGCCTTATACTTAAAGAAAAACCCAAAATGGATTAAGGACCTAAGTGTGAGACCTAAAATCATAAAAATCCTAGAAGAGAGCACAGGTGATAATTTCTCTGACATTGGCCATATGTTTTTTCTAGATAGGTCTCCTGAGGCAAGGGAAATAAAAGTAAAGATAAACTATTGGAACTACGGGGGAAAAAAAACTATTGGAACTATGTCAAAATAAAGAGCTTCCAGACAACAAAAAATCGACAAAACAAAAAGACAATGTACTGAATGGAGAAGATATTTGCAAATGATATATCCTATAAGCGGTTAGTATCCAAAATATATAAAGAATTTTAGGAAAGTCCGGCTGGCTTAGCGGTTTAGCGCTGCCTTCAGCCCAGGGCCTGATCCTGGAGACCTGGGATCGAGTCCCACGTCAGGCTCCCTGCATGGAGCCTGCTTCTCCCTCTGCCTCTCTCTCTCTCTCTCTCTCTCTCTCTCTCCCTCTCTGTCTCTCATTAATAAACAAAACTTTTAAAAAATTTTATACGCCAAAAAATAATCCAATTAAAATGGGCAGAATACATGAACAGACATTTCTCCAAAAAAGACATACAGATAGCTAACAGACACATGAAAAGATGCTCGACATCACTTACATCAGGTAAATGCATATCAAAACCACAATGAGATATCACCTCACATCTGTCAGAATGTATAAAATAAAAAACACAAGAAACAAGTGTTGGCAAGGATGCGGAGAAAAAGGAACCCTCATGCACTGTTGGGGGTAATGCAAAGTGGTGCAGCCACTGTGGAAAACAGTATGGAGGCTCCTCAAAAAATAAAAAATGGAATTACCATGTGATCCAGTAATCATACTACTGGGTATTTACCCAAAGAATAGGAAGCCACTAATTTGAAAGGATATATGCACCCCTATGTTTATTGCACCTTTTTTTTTTTTACAGTAGCCAAATTATGAAAGTAGCTTAAGTGTCCACAGATAGATGAATGGATAAAGAAGACATGGTACATATGCACAACGGAATATTACTCAGCCATAAAAACGAATGAAATCTTGCCATTTGCAACACTGGTGGAGCTAAGGAGTGGAATGCGAAGTGAAGTAAGTCAGAGGAAGACAATTACTGTATGATCTCACTCACACATGGAATTTAAGAAACCAAACAAGCAAAAGGAAAAAGAAAAAAAGAAACCAGGGAGGCCTGGGTGGCTCAGTGGTTGAACGTCTGCCTTTGGCTCAGGGCGTGATCCCGGGGTCCTGGGATTGAGTCCTGTATCAGGCTCCCTGCAGGGAGCCTGCATCTCTTTCTCTCTCTGTATGTGTTTCTGTCTCTCTCTCTCATGAATAAATAAAATATTTTTTAAAAAAGAAGAAAAAGAAACCAAAAGCAGCCTTAACTATAAAGAACAAACAGATGATTGCCAGAGAGGAAGTGGGAGGAGGGGGAGTGAAATAGGTGATGGGGATTAAGGAGTGCACTTATGTTGGCAGTATATATATTGCCAATCCTGGTGGTGGCTGATCTGTGAAAAAGGGGGAACTGAATGGAGGAAAAGACAGAAGGGACAGTGGAAGAGAGTCCCTTCCTACTTGAAACATCTGACTGAAATTGATTCGATATCTCAGGCTGACCACAAAGCCAACAGTCCATAAAGACTTCAGCATTCTTTCTAATGGATGCCAGCGTCCTGTTAGGTCACTAGACAGGAAAGCTAATCTCTGACGGCATCTGAGTGAAAACCCAATAATCATAAAAAGGCTGCCAAATGATAGGCTCATAGATTTTCTTCTCCATTTTCTTTCACTTGCAAATGAACCCTCTGGAAATATCTGGGCACACAAGACACTCCTGGGATCTTCATACTCATTCACATGTTTTACAAAAGTAGGTAAACACAGTACCCTGTGTTTGGTAACTGCTTCTTTCCATTTGACATTTTTGGATTGAAGGAGACCTAGTCCTGTCCCCTCCTGAGCCAGAGCCACTGTCCTAACAGCCACATTTCAAGGCTTGAGGAGAGGGCGGGGAGATTCCTGCCTCAGCAGGGCTGGCTGACTCACTCCTGGGTAACTATAATTATGCTTTCATCTCTTGTTATATAATGCCATGTTAAATATAGAAAAACTAGATGACAGAAGTTTTTAAAAATTATCTGAAATCCCACCACATATTGGTTGCAAACATTTTCTGAGTGTGTAAATATAAACATATATATATACAAAATTCTAATGAAATCATGCAGTAGGGGATCCCTGGGTGGCGCAGCGGTTTGGCGCCTGCCTTTGGCCCAGGGCGCAATCCTGGAGACCCGGGATCGAATCCCACGTCAGGCTCCCGGTGCATGGAGCCTGCTTCTCCCTCTGCCTGTATCTCTGCCTCTCTCTCTCTCTCTCTGTGACTATCATAAATAAATAAAAATTAAAAAAAAAGAAAAGAAATCATGCAGTATTGTTGTAATCTTTTTTTACTTAATGGATCTTTAAGTATCCAATAATACAGAACTACATCTTTTTAAAGAGTTGCTGTCAGAAGGTGGAGAAGGGTCAGTAAGGTGTTTTCCAGACTGAGAAGGCACGAGCCCAAATAACAAAGCAAGCCCCTTCCGCACCTTTTACATGGAGTTTTATTCAAGGTAACTTACTGACAGTGGGCATCAGGCAGGTGGATGAGCCACACATTACACAGCTATTCTCTGCCCCTATCTGGACCTTAACACACAGCTTTTGTAAAACAAAGGAATCACTGTGATGAGGTCAAAAAGTAGTCATCTAAGTGGAGCACTCCAAAAGGAAAGCTTCTTAATTCATTCTGTGAGGCCAGCATTACTCTGATACCCAAACCAGAGAAAGATACTACTAAAAAAAAAAAGAAAAGAACCACAGGCCAATACTTCCAATGAACATAGATGCAAAAATTTTCAACAAAGTATTAGCAAACTAAATCCAACAATACATCTTTAAAAAATCTTTCACCATGATCAAGTGGGATTTATTCCCAAGATGTAAGGATGGTTCAATATTTGCAAAACAATCAACATGATATATCAACAAGAGAAGGGATAAAAAACCATATGATTATTTCAACTGATGCTGAAAAAGCATTTGACAAAGGACAATATCCATTCATGATAAAAAACCTTCTGCAGGTTAATGGGAAACATACCTCACCATAATAAAAGCCATTTATGAAAACCCATAGCTAACATCATACTCGATGGGGAAAAACTGAGTTCTTCTCCTAAGATCAGGAATAAGACAAGATGTCCCCTTCCACCACATTTATTCAACATAGTACTGGAAGTCCTAGACTCAAGCAATCAGGTAACATAAAGAAATAAAAGGCAACCAGACTGGTAAAGAAGAAGCAAAATGTCCACTGTTTGCAGGTGACATGATACTCTATGTAGCAAAGCCTAAAGACTTCACCAAAAAACTACTAAAATTGATAAATGAATTCAGTAAAGTTACAGAATACAATATCAGTGTACAGAAATCCGTTGTGTTCCTATACACTAATAATGAAGAAAGAGAAATTAAGAAAACAATCCCATTTAGAACTATACCAAAAAACAATAAAATAACTAGGAATAAACATAAGCAAGGAGGTGAAAGACCTGTACTTTGGGGGCACCTGGGTAGCTCAGTGGTTGAACCTCTGCCTTTGGCTCAGGTCATAATCCCAGGGTCCTGCGATCGAGTCCCGCATCAGCTCCCTGCATGGAGCCTGTTTCTCCCTCTGCCTATGTCTCTGCCTCTCTCTCTGTGTCTCTCATGAATAAATACATAAAATCTTTTAAAAAAATAAAGACTGGGATGCCGGGGTGGCATCCCAGTCTAGCACCTGCCTTTGGCCCAGGGCATGATCCTGGAGTCCCTGGATCAAGTCCCGTATCGGGCTCCCTGCTTTGAGCCTGCTTCTCCCTCTGCCTGTGTCTCTCCCTCTGTGTGTGTGTCTCTCATAAATAAATAAATAAATAAATAAATAAATAAATAAATAAGTAAATAAATAAAATCTTTTTAAAAAACCTCCTAAAATATTTACATAAACTATAAAAATTTTCTAAATAAATTGTCAATAAGAACAAAAAGATCAACAAGATTTTACTCAAAAAAGTATGAATAAATAGGAAGACCAGTTATCTGAAACCAAAAAAAAAAAAAACCTTTTATTGCACAAAGAACAAACGTTAATTAAGAATTCAAAGACAGCAATGAGTCCTTGCAAGCAAGACACAAGGGTAGACAGTGACTGCAATCTATTTTCAAAAAGATGGGCAGCCCCGGTGGCGCAGTGGTTTGGTGCCGCCTGCAGCCTGGGGTGTGATCCTGGAGACCTGGGATCGAGTCCCACGTCGGGCTCCCTGCATGGAGCCTGCTTCTCCCTCTCCCTCTGCCTGTGTCTCTGCCTCTCTCTGTGTGTCTATGAATAAATAAATAAAATCTTTAAAAAAAGATTAAAAAGAATATCTCACCTACTCAACAAAACCAATATTACTAGATAATAGACCAAATAGTATCTATGCTGAAAGCATAATTGATGTGCAGAGAACAGAATAATCAAAGCAGATTAGCAAACAGCTATTTAACAGGAAGGAACATCCAGGAGGATGCACGAGGCCATAAAAGACCATAAGAATAGATGCCGAAGAGCCTCCTGAGAATCTTGAGAGTCCTCATAAAGGACACAGAATAAATGGTTCTGAATCAGTAATCAAAGGTCTGAAATATTCCGAATGAGGTCAGATGAGAACACATACCTCCAAGGCTGCTCCAAGGCACTACAGGCTGTGGCTCATTCCACTGAGAAGTGAGCGTCCTGGAAACGAACTTCCTCCTAATGACCTGAAGACGCATTTCTGCAAAGACATTTTGACTCTTCAGCATGTTCGCATTTGGAACCTGGAGCAAAAGCTGCTGCCCCACGTCCAGGACCCACTCATTCCACAGCTGCTGCTGAACACCTGACTCCTAGCAGCTGCTGTGCTGGGTGCCGAGCAAATGTGCCCAGGCCCACACAACCAAGCAGTTACATGTAAAACATATATATTTTTAAAAGATTTTATTTATTTATTTATTCATGAGAGACACAGAGAGAGAGAGAGAGGCAGAGACACAGGCAGAGGGAGAAGCAGGCTCCATGCAGGGAGCCCAAAGTGGGACTCAATCCTGGGACTCCAGGATCATGCCCTGGGCCTAAGGCAGGCGCTAAACCTCTGAGCCACCCAGGGATCCCCTAAACATATTTTAATATCAATGTTTATCATATAATTTAATATCTAGTTACCACTTGTTAACAGCTAGTGTACCTTCATTGCTCTTTTTTCAGGAGTTTCCTAGCGTTCTTGTGTATTTATTTTTCTATACGAACTTTGGAATGAACTTGCCTAGTGTCAGGAAAAAATACTGTTGACACTTTTATTTGATTCATATTAAATTTATAAGTTACTTAGAACTGATGTTTTTATGTGGTTGAGTCCTTCTATACAAGAACAAGTTTACATTTTCCATTTGTCCAAGTCTGCTTGCCGGTCATTTGCAAATTAAAGCACAGAGGATGCAGGGCAGAGTATAGGTGAGGAGTCATGGGGATGAGGTTGGAGAAGACCCAGGAGGCAGTGCTGCAGGATGCATTACAAAGGGATGGGATTCTCTGGGGTTGGCAGAAGAGCGACTCACAAGGAGCCATGCCCCCTGGGAAGCACCCACCGAGGCATCAGTTTGACCTCAAACCACACAAAGTGGGAAATTGGTATTCTTGAAAAATACACCCCATTTGTCAGGGAAGAGACAGAGATTGAACTTAGCTATGCAGAGCAACTCAGGATCTTTTGAAGAAATACCATCCTAGAAAAGAAGTCGGAGGAGGAAGAAGAGTATGCGTACACATCATGGAAAGCTTTCCCTTCCACCCTGTGAGTTGAGTGAGTGACCCCGTAGGGCAGCCCTAACTGACCTGCCAGAACTTGACCTCACAGATCACCGTGGAGTGAGCGGCCTATGGTCAGGACCTGCGCAGGAGTGCAAATTGCACTGTCATGATACACGGAAGACAGATGCTCCCTGGAAGCAACTTAAATCAGTTAAAAGACAACGTCAGCAAGACTGCAAAAAGACTGGCAGAGCACAGCAGTGTTCTGAGAAAATGCTGCCGACAGGAATGTTTTACAAAGTAGATGGTGAGGGGCACATGGGTGGCTCAGCGGTTGAGCATCTGCCTTCAGCTCAGGTCGTGATTCTGGAGTCCTGGGGTCGAGTCCCCGCATTGGGATCCTGCAGGGTGCCTGCTTCTCCCTCTGCCTGTGTCTCTGCCTCTCTCTCAAATAAACAAACAAACAAATAATCTTTAAGAAAAGATGGTGAAAAGGCACACCAATAAGCTTGAACGTGTTGCCAATGACAGAGGACAGCAAAGCAGAATAGGCATCAATTCTCCAAGAAATACCACCATGAACTGTGTGACTATTACCATCTTCAGAGTTCCAACATCTTGCAGAAAATACAAAAGGTGGAGGCAAGGGGGAGAGTGAGAACGAGAGAATCAATGAAGATGTACAGAGATTGACTGATGGGCAATAGCAATCCATGAAAAGTTCTCAGACGTAACAGGAAAGGCCGCTCAATCAGTGATCGGGAAAATGTCACAGCTGGTAATAGAAATGTCAGATCAGAGTTTGAGCCTCACAGAGACATCTGAGGATGACACTCAAGCAAAGAAGTGTACTGTGTCTGAGAACAGTCTTTCAAATTCCAGAAAGGCAACTCAGAGGTCAAATCTGTTAGCATATCCAAAAAGGAGTTATGGCTATTCAGAACAATAAATAAGTCTCCTGAACAGAAAAAGGAACTCAGTGTTTCATGATCTTCAAATTCCAAATTCACTGCTTCAAAAAGCCTCAAGTACAGGTGATGCAATGCCAGAGGATTTCAATAATCTTCCACCTCAACAAAGAAGGAAGAAGCTATAAAAGAAAGTCAATGAATTAAATAAAGAAATCCAGATGGAGATGGATCACAAATGTTGGAGAGGATGTGGAGAAAGGGGAACCCTCTTGCACTGTTGGTGGGAATGTGAACTGGTGCAGCCACTCTGGAAAACTGTGTGGAGGTTCCTCAAAGAGTTAAAAATAGACCTGCCCTACGACCCAGCAATTGCACTGCTGGGGATTTACCCCAAAGATTCAGATGCAGTGAAACGCCGGGACACCTGCACCCCGATGTTTATAGCAGCAATGTCCACAATAGCCAAACTGTGGAAGGAGCCTCGGTGTCCATCGAAAGATGAATGGATAAAGAAGCTGTGGTCTATGTATACAATGGAATATTACTCAGCCATTAGAAACGACAAATACCCACCATTTGCTTCGACGTGGATGGACCTGGAGGGTATTATGCTGAGTGAAGTAAGTCAATCGGAGAAGGACAAACATTATTTGGTCTCATTCATTTGGGGAATATAAAAAATAGTGACAGGGAATAAAGGGGAAAGACGAAAAAATAAGTGGGAAATATCAGAAAGAGAGACAGAACATGAGAGACTCCTAACTCTGGGAAATGAACTAGGGGTGGTAGAAAGAGAGGTGGGCGGGGGGTGGGGGTGACTGGGTGACAGGCACTGAGGGGGGCACTTGACAGGATGAGCACTGGGTGTTATTCTATATGTTGGCAAATTGAACATCAATAAAAAATAAATTTATTATATAAAAAAAGATGGCATGAAGATGATCATAGAAGAATGATTCTCTAAAGACTCCTCAGATAGGAGACTCAGCCATTTTGGGTCACAGATTAACAGAAGTTGCCCCAGATATAGAAGAACCATAACTAAATCTGGCTGGCTGAGGTTGAAGGCAGGCTCCCAACAGCAAAAGAATGGCCTGACAACAGAGTAAACTGTACAAAACCCCCAAACCTCCAATAATGGTGCGCAAGCCTTGTGGGGGCACAGGTGGCAGTTACAGAGAAGAGCCAAGTCAGGAGAGTGAGGGGCCGGTTCTGGGCATGAATTTTCAGCGAGTCTGATGACGAGGAACCCCTGCCCACCGCAGAACTTATAAAGCTCTCTGCATAGTGAAGGGCAGAATGAAGCAGTCATCCCAGCAGCTGAAGCAGAATCACTGTACGGCTCAGAGGAAAATAAAGGCACATCTGCACTGGGAGAAAGGAAAGGAACAGGGTTACATTCCTACTCTCTTTGTCAAAGTCTGTTTGCACAAAAACGCTAAAGGTGCCAAGATGTATATTTAGTATCATTTTTAAAACTTTGTAAAACAAAACAAAACAAAACTGAAATTGTTTCTCCCCACAACTGTAATTGTTACAAGCAGTTCTTCAAAAGACAGGATGGATGGATAGCGCCACAGTATATGTTTTTACGGACTCACATAGTAGGCTTTTAGGCACTGTACACCTGAGGTTCCCTCTGCTACTTTTTTTTTTCTAGTTAGACAAGGATTTTATGCTTGAATACACAGATGCATTTATGCAACCAGGGCAGAAGCTGTGAATGACTCAAATTTCCATTTGGCGGGGCAGGGGGAGGACTCATCTGGCCTTACAATATCAAGCCAACTGGTGAATACAGCTCTTGATCAGAATTAGTCTGAATTTAGCATCCTTATCCTTTCTGTTCTTCTCAAAATGCTTTCAATTGGCAACAGCTTTCTTAATCAAACGGTAGAGGTCCTCAGGAGGATCAGGAGCAAGTCCTTTAGCCCTAAAAACTCTCAAGATCTTATTGCCTGTCGCAAAAATGTGCTTGTACAACACCACACAAGTCCCTCCAGATCACACCGATTGCCCAGGAACGTGCATGTGACCCATGACAGCGGCTCTCACACGGGAGAAAAAATCCCAGCTACTTTGAACTCTAATCCAGTCTCTCTTGCTAAGAAGTTTTACACTGAAAGCTGTCAACTGCCAATTTACAACTGTGCCATTCAAAATCTGATAAACCTTTTTTCTCTTGGCAGTATCTGTATACAACAAAAAAGTTGGGATTCCACCTCCTAACCATTGTTTCTGAACCAAGAAGGATAACGTCATGCAGGTGCAGAAGACCTCAGCTCTCTTATTTATATACAGTGTCTACCATGAATTAGACTACATCAGAATGTTACATTTTGTAACTTAATAAATTGACCTAAGCTAGTTTGTTAAATTTTCCCGTCATTTACTTAGGGGAAATCATGAACAAAATAAAGCCTCAGCTTTCTTGAGTAAAGAATGAGAAAATACTTATGCTGGCAATAAACATTTGTATTTTTCCTTAAATGTGGTTAAGATCATGGTCAATTCATTGTGATTATGCTAGCATATCTATTTGATCCCACATGACCAATTGAAATCTGGAAAAGTTTGGACAATTATCCTGTTGATTTTTACACATGACATCAGTTGACCTCCCTCAACAGAACTAACACAATAGATCAGATGTTCTCATGCTGTATAGACAGGTTTATATGCAAACAGTGCTTGTCTACTTCTCAACCATCTTGTTTCTGTTTTAGCAGGTTTTGTGGCAAGAGTAGGTGTGTTCAGCTCCCACTTCCCTAGTCTGGCCTATAAAAGAGTGCAGTGTGGCAGTAACTATTGTCACACATGGACACTCAGCATATTGCTTCTCAAAGGGCAGATAAATCATTGGCGTCTTTAAAACTTTAGTTTCAAATTGACTGGGATTTTTAAAATGTAAAACATGTAAAGGCTCACTTTAGAAAATAATATGATTAACTTCAGCCAAAATAAAATAAAATTTTCTCACCAACTTTAAAAACCTGCCCACATAGGATTTGCATTCTTAAATTGGTACTGAAGCAGGAGGATGGAGAGTGAAATGAGTCCGTGCTTAGATAGCTACCAAGTCCAGTGTTTTACCATGTTCAGGAATGAGATCTACCCAGAGATCATGGAGAACCAGCTATTAAATTCAACGGGTCAGAAGAAAGGTGTCAGGTTGAGATGTTTTCCTCTCTCTCTCTCTCTCTCTCTCTCTCTCTCTCTGGAGAAATATTTATTCATGTCCTTCCTACTTTTATTTATTTTTATTTTTTTAAAGATTTATTTATTTATTCATGAGACACACACACACCCAGAGAGAGAGAGAGAGAGAGAGAGAGAGAGAAGCAGAGACACAGGCAGAGGGAGAAGCAGGCTCCATGCAGGGAGCCCAATGTGGGACTTGATCCCAGGACTCCAGGATCACGCTGTTGGCCAAAGGCAGGCACTGAACTGCTGAGCCACCCAGGGATCCCCAAGTTCTCTTTTTTCATGTATTGTATCAAGAAAATCAGCTGATCCTCAAATCATGAGTATTTGTTTTAATGAAACAAATGCTTGTCCTCACACAGCACTAGAAGATTCCTAGTTTCAGACATTAAACCAAATGAAGGGGAGACCGAAGATATAAGAAATCTGACCTTCCTATACCAGATGATAAGCTCATTTTCAAACTGTTAGCTATGAGAGGAAGCAAAATAAACACCGAAAAAGCCTAAAATGGGGCAAGTCAACATAAGCTTCTAAAAAGCTGCCTTGAAAACATCCTGGTCTTTGAACTATTTTTTCTTTTGAGTTGTGCAAATCTGATTCAGAAAATAGCTCAGTTGGTTTGGACAGGGCGGGGCAGTTGGCTGTGTGCATACACCTATGATCATTAATTTATGCTGTAAGCCTCAGCTCCAAGAACAGAGGAAGATGTGGGGCAAGGATGGAGCAGCTTAAGACAGTTTGTATTTTCAGTTCCACTAATTGGTGCCTGAAGTAGTAGAAAAAGTACTGAAACAATTTCTAAGGCATCATAACTTTCGACTTCCACCCAAAATATTTTTCTGCCAACAGTTCTCTGTTAAATAAAAGAGGGACAATCTCAGCTTGTTTATAGTTTTCTTCCTTTGTTTCATAGGTTAGTAATTATACACTTTATAGGTTAATGATGTGTGTGGAAAAATCTTTTTTTAAAGATTTTATTTATTTATTCATGAGAGACACACACAGAGAGAGAGAGAGAGAGAGAGGCAGAGACACAGGCAGAGGGAGAAGCAGGCTCCACACAGGGAGCCCAACGTGGGACTTGATCCTGGGTCTCCAGGATCACACCCTGGGCCAAAGGTGGCGCTAAATCACTGAGCCACCCGGGCAGCCCTGGAAAAGCCTTTCCTACCTAACCTTGTTTATAAATCTACCAAACCTCACCCAAGACAATGCCCTCCTTTAAACCTATCCTGTCCAGATTAAGCTGCTACTTTCTGATGCCTCTAACTCAGGGTACTTGTTTTATTTTTAATAATGCCAGTGTATTTTCTTGGTGTGGTGTCTTAAGGTGTGACTATTTAATGTTTGCCAAAATGTTTAGAACAAAGTAATATTCTTTTTTTTCTTTTCTTTTTATTTTATTTACTTGAGAGAGAGAGAAAAAGAGAAAGCATGATCCAGGGAGGGGCAGTGGGAGAGGGAGAAGCAGACTCCCCACTGAGCAGGGGTCCTGATGGGGAGCTCCATCTCAGGACCCTGGGATCATGACCTGAGCAGAAGGCAGACATTTAACTGACTGAGCCACTCAGGCACCCCTAGAGTAACTTTCAATTGGCCAACCAGATGATGACTTCTCTTGTAGTTTTGTTTTTGTTATAAAAATTGCTTTCTATAGCAAAAAAATGGTAAATAGATATGCAAACAATTAAGAGAAAGGAATCCAAGTATATCACTAAAAAAGCCAGCAAACTGTGAGAGAAGAGGGCAAGAGAATAAAGGAAAAGAGGAACTACAAAAACAACCATAAAACAAGTAACAAAATGGCAATACCTACATTCTTATCGATAATTTTTTTTTGTTGTTTTGTTTTTAATTTATTTATGATAATCACAGAGAGAGAGAGAGAGAGAGAGAGGCAGAGACACAGGAGGAGGGAGAAGCAGACTCCATGCACCGGGAGCCCGACGTGGGATTCGATCCCAGGTCTGCAGGATCGCGCCCTGGGCCAAAGGCAGGCGCCAAACCGCTGCGCCACCCCGGGATCCCCCTCGATAATTATTTTGAATGTAAATGAAATAAACACTCCAATCGAAAGACATAAAGTGACAGAATGGATAAAAAAGCAAGACCCATCTATATGCTGCCTACCAGAGACTCATGTCAGACCTAAAAACACCTGCAGATTGGGCGGTCCAGGTGGCTCACCGGTTTAGCGCCACCTTCAGCCCAGGGTGTGATCCTGGAGACCCGGGATCCAGTCCTGCATTCGGGCTCCCTGCATGGAGCCTGCTTCTCCCTCTGCCTGTGTCTCTGCCTCTCTCTCTCTCTCTCTCTCTCTCTCTCTCTGTATCTCTCATGAATAAATAAGTAAAATCTTTAAAAACAATAATAAACGAAGTAGAAACTAAAATACAATAGAACAGATCAATGAAACCAGAAGTTGGTTCTTTGAAAAGATCAACAAAACTGATATGATTAAATCAGTTAAATCTAATTTAACCAGACTCATTGAGAGAGAGAGAAAGAGAGAAAACTCAAACAAAATCAGAATGAAAGAGGAGAAATAACAATCGACACAACAAAAATACAAAGAATTATAAGAGGATATTATGAAGGGGCACCTGGGTGGCTCAATGGTTGACTGTCTGCCTTTGGCTCAGGTCATGATCCCAAGATGCTGGGATGAAGTCCCACATCTGGATCCCTCCCTCTGCCTGTGTCTCTGCCTCTTTCTCTCTGTCTCTCATGAATAAATAAATAAAATCTTAAAAAAAAAAAAAACCCAAACAGCCAAAGCAATCCTGAAAAAAAGAGCAAAACTGGTGGAATCGCAATCCAGATTTTAAGATATACTACAAAGGTATGATGAGCAAAACAGTATGGCACTGGCACAGAAACAGATACATTAAATTAAAAATGATCCAGTAATTCCACTACTGGGTATTTACCCAAAGAATAGGAAAATGCTAGTCTGTTTTTTTTAATTTTTTATTTATTTATGATAGTCACACAGAGAGAGAGACAGAGAGGCAGAGACACAGGCAGAGGGAGAAGCAGGCTCCATGCACCGGGAGCCCGATGTGGGATTCGATCCCGGGTCTCCAGGATCGCACCCTGGGCAAAAGGCAGGCGCCAAACCGCTGCGCCACCCAGGGATCCCGGAAAATACTAGTCTGAAAAGATATATGCCCTCCTGTGTTTATTGCAGCATTATTTACAGTAGCCAAATTATGGAAGCAATTCAAGTGTCCACAGATAGATGAATGGATAAAGATGTGGTGTGTATATGCACATGTGCACATGTGCATGCATGTGCACACACCACACACCATGGAGTATTGCTTAGCCATGAAAAAGGATGAAATCTAGAGAATGTGAATGAATCTAGAGAATATAATGTGACTTATATGATAGATACCTAGAATCTATGTGAATGAATCTAGAAAATATAATGCTAAGTGATGTAAGTTGGAGAAAGACATTGGACAGTCATGTGCAGAAGAATGAAACTAGACCATTCTCTTACACCAGACACAAAGATACACTCAAAATGGATGAAAGATCTAAATGTGAGACAAGAATCCATCAAAATCCTAGAGGAGAACACAGGCAACACCCTTTTTGAATTTGGCCACAGCAACTTCTTGCAAGATACATCCATGAAGGCAAGGGAAACAAAAGCAAAAATGGATTATTGGGACTTCATCAAGATAAAAAGCTTCTGCAAAGCAAAAGAAACTGTCAACAGAACTAAAAGACAACCTACAGAATGGGAGAAGATATTTGCAAATGACGTATCAGATAAAGGGCTAGTATCCAAGATCTATAAAGAACTTATTAAACTCAACAGCAAAGAAACAAACAATCCAATCATGAAATGGGCAAAAGACATGAACAAAAATCTCACAGAGGAAGCACATGAGAAAATGCTCCGCATCACTTGCCATCAGGGAAATACAAATCAACACCACAATGAGATACCACCTCACACCAGTGAGAATGGGGAAAATTAACAAGGCAGGAAACCACAAATGTTGGAGAGGATGTGGAGAAAGGGGAACCCTCTTGTACTGTTGGTGGGAATGTGAACTGGTGCAGCCACTCTGGAAAACTGTGTGGAGGTTCCTCAAAGAGTTAGAAATAGATGTGCCCTATGACCCAGCAATTGCACTGCTGGGGATTTACCCCAAAGATGCAGACGCAGTGAAACGGCAGGACACCTGCACCCCGATGTTTCTATCAGCAATGGCCACAATAGCCAAACTGTGGAAAGAGCCTCAGTGTCCACGAAAGATGAGTGGATAAAGAAGCTGTGGTCTATGTATACAATGGAATATTACTCAGCCATTAGAAACAACGAATACCCACCATTTGTTTTGTCATGGAGGGACCTGGAGGGTATTATGCTGAGTGAAATAAGTCAATCGGAGAAGGACAAACATTATTTGGTCTCATTCATTTGGGGAATATAAAAAATAGTGACAGGGAATAAAGGGGAAAGGAGAGAAAATGAGTGGGAAATGTCAGTGAGGAAGACAGAACATGAGAGACTCCTAACTCTGGGAAATGAACTAGGGGTAGTGGAAAGGGAGGTGGGCGGGGGGTTGGGGTGACTGGGTGACGGGCACTGAGGGGGGCACTTGACGGGATGAGCACTGGGTGTTATGTTATATGTTGGCAAATTGAACTCCAATAAAAAAAACTTCAAAAAAAAGTTGAAAAAAAATTTTTTAAAAAGTTGGAGAAAGACAAATACTATATGATTTCACTCATATGTGAATTTAAAAAACAAAATAGATGAACAAAGGGGGAAAAGACAAACCAAAAAATAGACTCTTAACTATACAGAATAAGCTGATGGTTACCAGAGAGGAGGTAGGTGGGAGAATCACAAAATGGGTGATGGGGATTAAAGAGTACACTTTGATGAGCACTGAGTAATGTGTAGAATTACTGAATCACTATATTATATACCTGAAACTAAGATAACACTGTAAGTTAATTATACTGGGATTAAATTTTTTTTTAATGATCAAATGTAATCAGGAATATGAATATTATACAAATTGTTTTAAGCTTTAAAAATTAAACTATTATTTACATTCAACTCCAAACATTTTTTTCCCAAGAAGGGGAAACACTGTAAATCTGAAATCCCTAAACACCCAAGTATTTACAAATATGGGTACAGTTCCAAGGTGCCCTCACAAAAAAGGTTTCCTGTGACCATATGTGGTTGAGGAATATGCCTTTGGTGTCTAAGGCACAGTTCTTTTTAAATCTAAAATAAGTAGAGGCTTGTCTCTCTTTTTTTTTAATTTTATTTATTTATGTTAAGTAACTCTACACCCAATGTGGGGCTCGAACTCATGATCCAGAGATTAAGAATTGTACGGTCCACCCACTGAGCCAGCCAGTTGCCCCAAGCAGCAAAAAATTAATGACCAAAAAATTGCTTTCTAAAAAAAAAAAAAAATTGCTTTCTGTCAAACACATCCATAATTTCCTCACAGGATATATCGGTATGCACTATTTAAAAACTAAAGGGGGGAAAAAAACCTAAAGGGTCATCAAAAGCAAGGAAATTTTGAGAAACTGTTATGGCCAAGAAGAAGCCAAAGGGGACATGACAACGACATGTAAAGTGGTGTCGTGGAGGGGCACCAGGGAAAAGATATTAAGGGAAAAGTAAGGAAATCTGAATAAACTATGGGCTTTAATTTGTAATACCGTATCAATATGGGTTCATTAATTGTAACAAATGTACCACGCTAATCTAAACTGCTGAGAGTAGGGGAAATGGTGTGGGATACACAGGCACTCTGTACTATCTTCTCCATTTTTCTGTAAATCTAAAATAGTTCTAAAAACAGTTATATAACTGTCCTAAAAACCATTTATTTAAAAAAAGCTAACATTATTACTTGAACCTTAGTTGTTCTCATTTTTTTTACACTTTCATCCATTTGTTTAGCTGGCTATTCTGCTCCCTGAGGACCTGTGGGTTTTTATAACTGCTGGGGAGGTGGCCTGCTGGCCGAGGCCAGAGACGATGACAGACGTTCAGGTTCTGAATAAATAAATGATGCTTGAATAAAGGTCAACGTGATTGAAGAAACCCTCCTATCTGCCTCTCTAATAAGCATTATATTTTTCTAGAACAAAACAAAACAAAATTAAAGTGCTTAAGTGTTCTTTGAAATTCACAGTGTCAGGGTATCTTACCACGACCTAAGAAATGAGATCAGTTTCCTGACAGCACCTAATGACAGACTTAATCCTATCAGCATTATTAGAACGAATGCAAATGTAAAAGATGTCAAAAGTCGGGCTCACTCGGGCAAGGGGAGAATAGTAAGATAGGGATGGTGTGGCTTCAGGCTTCCTGGGTTGCAAGCAAGAAACAACTCTGTCGACTCAAGCCAAAGGTTTCTGACATGCACCTGGCATCTGCGAGGTGGGTGTGGGGGGGGTGTCTTACCTTGCCGGCCGGAGGGCGCTCCAGAAAACTCGGGAAACTCCCAGATGGCAGAGGCCTGGCCTGCCTGGGGCAGGTGGGGGACCAGGGCCCACCTCCAGCTCCGGTGGCCGGGACACTCTCCCACCGTCCCCGTTCCCCCGGTGGAATCAGGGGGTGGGGGCAGCCCCTGCAGGCACCCCTCACCAAGGTGGGTAGGGGATGGAGGCGAGCTGGCAAACACGCAGGTGCAGCCGCCCCATGGAAGGAAAGGGGGTGGGCAGGGCAAGCCTCACCCAGTTTTGGGGACAGAGGTAGGGGGTCTGTCCTGACTCAGGAGGCTCTAAGGCACGCAGGGCGGTTCGCTTGTCTTTCACTGCCTGGTCTCTGCCTCTGGACCTGGAAGCGCCCCAGGTGTGAGTATTTTTAAACACCCCAGGTGGTTCTCATTTGCAGCAGGAGTGAGAATCATTGTCTACTTTATTTCCGGTGTCCGCTTCCTCTTAACTCAGATTTGCAAATGCCTCACAGGGCATCTGCCAGGCCATTTTTCCAACTTTCGTTTCCCCTGGATGGATTCTCTCCGTAGTTCCTGATTGGAATGTCCTTATTTGTTCGCTCAGAGCTTTCCACCAGCCATGAGCTGTCCTTGGTCCTTGGGTCATTTACTCTCACCCTTTCCAGTTTGGATTCGCCAGAAAGAGACTTGGATTCCTCCGCTCTTTGCCACTTCAAGCACATGGCTGGGGTTTGGTGGCCCCAGGGCCCCTCCCAGGCTGCTGGCCAGCCCGTGGGCTAGCTGCTAGCTGGGTGTCTAATTAGGGGAGAGAGGGGCACTACATGAACCCTTGGGACCCAACCAGCCTGGGGGAGGGCTATGGGCAGGGCAGTGTCCCTTAGGTTGATTTATCTGGTCAGCAAGCACCTATCTCAAGGTGCTTTGGATTTTCTGCTGGAGAAGAGTACATTGTTTTTAAAAGGACACTTGACTCAGAAAATGTACCAAATCGATTCAGCAATTTCCACAAGTAGCACTTAATCAAAAAGCTAACGGTTGGCCGTATCAGATACAATGTTATACTCTGGCCACTCAGAGTAAACAATTTCTTCTTGTTTAATCAACTAAAAAGAAGCTCTGATTCCTCTCCCAACTTTCCTTTTAGTTTTGGAGGAAGAATAACTGCAGAAGGGGGCAGGGAACTCCTTGAAACGTTGTTGCCAGATTTGGGAACAGACATGTGGAAGTGGTAGGGCCGACATGTTTCTCTGGGCCTGAAGAATCACCTGGGGTGGGAGTGGGGTGAAGCCAGGCAAGAGTCCCCCGACTCCTAGGAGGCCTGCCAGGCCACATCATCTTTCCCTCCAGTCAAGAATACCTATTGTTGGGGTCCTGGGTAGCCCAGTCAGTTAAGTGTCTGACTTCAGCTCCAGTCCGATCTCCCAGTTCTGGGATGGAGCCCAGCGTTGCGTTCCCTGCTCGGTGGGGAGTCTGCTTCACCTTCTCCCTCTACTGCTGCTCCCCCTGCACATGCTCTTTCTGTCTCTCTCTAAAATAAATACAATCTTAAAAAAAAAAAAAAAAGAGCCTGTTGTTTGCCCCAGCCTCTTCTTGGCACAGAACCCTCACTTTTTTTTTTTTTTTTTTTTGCCAATTGCTCTTCTCTCCACTCTAAACCAGAGTCCAGAGAAAGACTGCCGCGTCATAGGACTCCTGGGTGGCACCTGATTCAAGGTGGGCCCATCAGAGGCCTTCCCTGGCATTCTTTGGACTGGAACTTGGAAGAAAGTTCTGCCCTTCTCGCGCCTTGGACATTAAGTATAAAAATTCAGAGCTCTGGACAGTACAGTGAGTCATACTCGGGCAGTACATGGTGAATGCCCATCTACAAGAAATGTATCTGTAATAAAGTCGATCTGCAGAGAGAAATAGACAGAAGATGCGGAGCCCCAGGGACGCTGTGGGACACTTAGCTATACCCCATCCTTTCGGCAGCTTGGCTCTTCAGCGTCTCCTTCAATAGGTGAACCACCCCAGTGTCCTGCCCCTAGTGCACAAGAGCCAGTGTACAGTTATCCTTCCTTCTAGAGCTTCCCCCAAAACTTAGTGGCTTCAAACAACAAATATTTATTATCTCCCAATTTCTGTTGGTCAAGAATTGGGAGTAGCTTAGCTGAGTGGTTCTGGCAAGCTGCAGTCAAGATGCCAGCTGGGGCGACAGCTGTCTGAAGGCTTAGCTGTGACTGTGACTGGGGAGGACACTCTTCTGAGATGGCTTACCCAAATGGCTCCGGTTTGGGCAGAAGGTCTAGTTCCCTGCTGGCCGTCGGCAGGCCTGTTTCATTGGCTGTGGCTAAGAGGCCTCGGTTCCTCGCGAGGACCTCTCCACGGGCTGCTTGAGTGCCCTCACAACGTGGTGGCTACCTTCCCCCAGAGTCAGCAACCTGAGAAAGAGCAGGAAGCCGCAGTGCCTTCTACGACATAGTCTCTGAAGCTGCACCTTGTCATTTCTACTTTATTCTGTTCTTTAGAAGCAGAGGCTATGTCCAGCCCAGCCTCAGGAGGACAGCTGGGCTCCACACAGGTAACCAACCCGAGCCGAATCCTGTTCTCCCTGACCGCTACCTTCTCCTGGCCTCGGGACTTTTCCGAGGCGTTTCCTCCCTCCACCACCTAAAAGCTGTCCTCGGCGCTGCTCTTTCAGAGGCGCCTCTGATCCTCAGTTCTGTTTTATCCTGGCTTCTCAGCTCTTACACAACTCAGCTCTTATTCCATGTAAAAGGCGGGTCTGCCTTGGCAGGACACCAATCCCTCCCCCATACTGCGGAGACAGAGAATATTTTTAAACCCCAAAATGGGGGCATGGTATGGGAACAGAACATTCAAAATTTGTGCTGCTCCCAAACTCAGGCCCTAGGTTGTTTTAACGACATACTTTCATTTCTTAGGGAGGTACTGGGGAGCCTCGGAAATGCTAGTTTCCCTGGTGAGCAGCTCCATGAAAGACAAAGGACACATTTGAGAAAGAAGCGGATGATCAGCCCGCCCTCACCACAGTGACTGGGGTGCTGGGGACCAAGAGGGGCAGTGGACATAGTGGCTCAGGAAGCTGTCCAGCAGGGAAGCGGGGGTGGGAGGGCAGGAGCCACACGGGAACAGGAGAACCCATTAGGGCTCTCAGTTGCAAGCAACACTGACCAGACTGGTGTGAACAATAAACAATTTAGTGAAAGGACATGGAACAGTCACAGATTTGTGGGAACAATGGCGAACCAGCTTCTGCTTTGGGCAGGAACGGGGAAGGCTCTGTTACCAGAGCCTAAAAATCATGCCACAGAACCAGACACCGCGACGGCCACGGCAGACTCCAGAGACGGCAGCTTGTTACACAAACTGTCACTGCGCACAGGCGGAGCGCCGGACTCTGCTGCCGCGGCTGCTGGGATGGACGTGCCACTACCCCTCCTTCTCAGCTCCCCAATTCAAAGTCCAGATCCGTCTGATGGGCTGGGTCTAGACCACCGACCTGTGCCCATTGGCGAGGGAGCTGGGAAAGCAAACCTTTTCCGCTTCTGCTGTGGGAGGTGGGCTGCACCTCCTTCCGAGATGCAGAGTGTGGCAGATCTTCAAGCAGGAAGAAGACCTTGACCCTGGCGTCCCAGACTCCTCAGAGTCCACGCCAGGTAGTAAGAAATTGAAGGTCTAACATCATTCTGGTAAGAAGTTTGGAGGAAGGGAAAGACAGGCATTAAACTGAGGAAACAGCAAAACCAAACGATATTTTTTTTTCCTCTTTCCTTTTTTTCTTTTCTTTTTGGTAAGATTAAGGGGCCTTAATAGTTCCCTAGAGAAGAAACAAGAAAGTCTCTTGACGTGACAACTAGCTAGCACTCCAATCCGCGTGTGTAGCAGCACGACAGCAGTGTCTGAGGACAAGAGCACTCTGGGCAAAAGGACAGTGCCTCTGAAACAAAGGAACTGGATGCATCACCAGTGGCTCTTCAAAGGTTTTAGTTGTCTGTTGCCTTTAATTAATCTCTAAATAGAGAACATATCCTTCTATGATTATAATACAGAAATGTCTATGAACAAAATACATAACTTTTTTGATAAATGTCTAGGAAAGGATGGTGTCAGCCAAGTTCATCCAAAGGCGTTAAGTAGCAGCATCTATGTAGCCAGGCCGTGGTCAGTGTTTGGGGACAGAGGTAAATATCCGCAATCCGTGCATCCCTTTGATTTCTTCTTTTAGTGCCTAAGTAAGTAGAAGAGCATCACTGTTTTGCACTTGACATGGATTACAGTAAGTCTCTGTGAGTGTGTTTGGCTCCATAGGAGGCTCAACACGTGCTTTGGCTAAGCAGTTTTTCTTTTTTTTTTTTTTTTTAAGAAAATAGTTTTGTGTTTTTTTAAATTAGTGTCTAATGAGGCTCAAAAATCAAAAGTTATAGAAAGGTGTGCACTGAAGTTTCCCTCCCCCCGCCCCCAAACCTGTCCTCCACCACCCCTCATTCCCACCACCATCCACAAATAGAGAAATGGTGTCAATTTCCTGTGTGTCTTTGCAATGATTGAAAAATGCATTTTTAAGCTAATATGAATATAGCTCCACCCTGGTACCTTTTTTTTTTTTTTTTTAAGATTTCCTTTATTTATTTATGAGAGACCTAGAGAGAGAGAGAGGCAGAGGCAGAGGCAGAAGCAGGCTCCCTGCAGGGAGCTCCATGCAGGCTTGATCCTAGGACCCCGCGGGATCACAACCTGAGCTGAAGGCAGATGCTCAACCACTGAGCCACCCAGGTGTCCCACCCTGCTACCTTTTAGGAACACAAATGGTAGTATTTTAAACACACTGTTCTATACTCCCCTTTGTCCACTAGCCACTGGATATCTTCATTGTGTACTGCTCTTGGACTTACCAATTTGCCTGATATTTAGGTAGCTGTGTCCGTCTGGTGCAGCCTGATTGGTCCAGGGGTGACATGGGACCCAAACTGGGCCAATCAGAATCTCGACTGGGATTTTTCTGGGTGGAGCCTTGTCACAGTCATTTTACTTGAACAATGTCAGTTGGAGGTGGCTGAGGGCCATATTTTCTGATAAAAAGAGAAAGCCCATCTCCAGTAGGAGATAGTAAGGCCAACACACAGAAACTAAAAGCTCAGAGAGGTGGAGAGAGAGAGCATGAAAAAGAACAAGCAGATAAACTTGTTTAAGACCCTAGGGACGGCTGTCTGGATGGCTCAGTGGTTATCCCAGGCTCCTGGAATCAAATTCTGCATTGAGCTCCCTACAGGGAGCTTGCTTCTCCTTCTGCCTTTGCCTCTGCCTCTGTGTCTCTCATGAATAAATAAAATCTTAAAAAAAAAAAACAAAAAACAACCCTGAATCTAGATATACCAGAAACCAGATAATTCTGGCAATTTATTCCCTTTGTTTGCATTTGCTACTTTACAACAAAAAATATCCCTAACGTGTGGTCAGGTTTATAGGGAGAAGAATCCCTAGAGAAAATCTAGTCCTATCCCTTTCTTCGATAAAAAGAAATGGAATCTGTCCCCTGTCCAAACTCAGCAAGCGAGGAACAGAATTAGGACCTGAACCTGATGTTGTGGCTACTTCTCGTTCCCCTTGGGCTCCTGTCCAGCCCCAAAGCAGGAGCTGCTGTGTGCTGGGAGCCAAGGACATGCACCACTCCCTTCCACACTCACCAACTCACCAACATCCCTGACTCTGCAGACAACAGAAATGCCCCGAGGGGCATGGGGGAAGACTCCTGTCCTCACCCTGGGGAGGGAACATAGCTGGGCCACAAGCTCTCTGCTTTCTGCAGGCACAGAATGCCCCCTAAAGGGCAGCATCCCTGTCCCCATGTTTAGGCTGTCACCTGGGGCACAATCCTTAAAGCCTCCTTGGCTAGCGTGGGCCCAGGCACACCTTCACATGGAAGGCCTTGAGCCCTCATGCCCTGGGCACTGAGAACTCCCAATGCCTTCTAGCAACTCTCTTGCAGGCTTCTGAGATGAGGTTAGCATATCTCCCCGCTATAGAGAGCCTTACAGATCATTGGACTAGGGGCACTTGGGTAGCTCGGTTGATTAAGCATCTGTCTTCAGCTCAGGTCATGATCCCCAGGTCTTGGGATTGAGCCCCATGTCAGGCTCCCTGCTCAGAGAGGAGCCTGCTTCTCCCTCTCCCTCTGCCTGCTGCTCCCCCTGCTTGTGCTCGCTGTCTCTCTCTCTCTCTTTGTCATATAAACAAACAAACAAACAAACAAACAAACAAATAAATAAATAAATAAAATATTTAAAAGAAAAAAAAAGATCAAGCAGGCAAGCAGGTAATTTCACAGCTGACGTCCTGGTAGGGAAGTGACTGGGCCATAGCCCCACAGTTTTTAAGATGTAGTTTGGGTAAACATTTCTCAGTGCCTGCTACTGTGCTGGCATCACAGATACAAAAGGCATGGGAAAAGGATGGAAGAGGTAAAGGAAGTAATACAAGGGCCCCCAAAATGGGCAAGGGAGATAGTGATAGGCGCTGCCAGTCCACAAGCATGCAGGCGTTGCTGTGCATGTTCATGGGAGGGAGTTTGCATTGACACTGGCCCTTCATGGAGGAGGCAAACCAGGAGCTGGACAGTTGGGAGTGGGATAGGCAGAGGGACCAAGAAGTGGGTCCAAGAGGGAAGGCCGGGAACCTGGCCCAATTCACCAGGGGAAGCCTGGCTGTGAATCAGGAGCAGGCCACAGAGAAGAGGGTGGGTCTGGACTCCCCCAGGCACCAGGGCATCCGCTGTGGGGCTCCAGGCAGGGGAGATATGGGTGGAGGCACCTTCAGGGACAGGTGAATGGGCAACACACAAGAAAGAGGCTGAGAAGGGGAGAGGGCACCTGCTGTGGCCAAAATGCCTTCCACATGCGTCACAAGGCCAGACACGTGTGGCTAGACATCTCACGCGATCTTTGCCAATAAGGACATGGAGGCTTGGATCCCACTGTGCAGCAGACAGCCAAGAAGGAACCGGCCTCGTCTAACACAAAAGGGAACTCAGTGCTCACTTCTCTCCCTGTGGCTGTTTCCCAGGGCAGGAAAAGGCTGGGTGACATCCCTGGGGCCTGGCCCAAAGTCAATACTGGTGACTATTCCAGAGGAGAAAGCTGATGAGCCCCAGATGCTGAAAGAGTCTAGGCCACAGGTCGGCAGGGTCCCTGAAGAATGGCATTTCTGCTGAGGGTGGGGTAGGTATGAGTCGTGATAGCAGGGACACCTTGTCCCCAGGGAATCAGGCAGGGAGATCGTAAGTGGATTCTGGGATCAGATGGACCATGTGGCCTCTCAAGGGCATTTTGGACCTGAGAGTCTTGATTCTATTAGGGTGACAAAGCAAGACCAACGGGGAAAGCTTCGCCCCAGCCCAGGACCACCAGGCCCCCCACCCAATAGCTGGGGCATCCAGAGCATCCCAGCAAATCCTCCAGTGCCACCATCACTTCCTCCCGAATAGAATAGGCTGCTGACTCAGCACCCACGGAACAGAAGCTGGGGAGTGCGGAGTCTGCTCACCTCTCTTCCACTCCACTTTTAGGTCAGACTCCTCCTCCGTGAGTGCCCATCAGAACCCTCATTTCCAAAAAAAATTAAAAAAAAAAATAAAAAAAATAAAAAAATAAAAAAAAAAAAAAGAACCCTCATTTCCAACACCTCTAATAGATGGGCGGCTAACTCCAGGTCGAGCTTAGCCCCCTGGAGGCCAACTGACTTGCTTTCAAAGACATTTCATTCTGTTCCTCCCACAGATTCCCACACAGCCAACACCTGCAAATGTGATCATCTGAAAATGCCCAGGAGCGCAAGAGTACCTTGAGATGTGTGCACTGGAGCCCTAGCAGCTTGCTGTGGCTGACCAGGGCCTCCGCACAGGCTGAGGGTCAGGCTCTGGCTCAGTGGGCATCTGGTTGTGGAACCACATGGCCTGCTAACAGCTTGAGTGGGCAATAAGCAGTGCTTGGGTGGGCAAAGCGGCTACTATAATGACCTGAGTTTTAAAAGTACACCAGTGCCAGCAGGTGAATTCTCTGAAATGGGAGGGCTTTCAGCCACCAAACATTTCTTTTATCTGTGAGCCAATAACCAAACGAGGCCAGTTCTCCTTACTGTCTACAAACTCTCAAAAACTGGTTGGGCTTCTGTATGTGCCAGCTCCCTTGTGAGGTGTAGGCAACACAGCAGTGTACAAAACACACCCAGGGCCGGCCTGCATGGAGCTAGCTTCCTACACAGTGCAGACCAGCGTGCAGGGCTCTCCCACTAGGATGGTACCAGGAAAGTCCATATTCTATGGGGGTCCAGAGGAAGCCTTGAGCCCATGATGATGTAGGGGACATTCCCTCAAACCGAGGGAACAGCTGCGTTCCCCCTCAGACACGGCATGGGCTCCACCCAATGCTGTGGACAAGGATGATGATGGTGATGGCCGCTGATGTTTACTGACAACTTACAAGGTGGCAGGCCATGTTCTCAGTGCCACATGTGTGCTTTACCACTAATTTTCAAAACAGCCCTCTGAGGTGAGTCCTGTTTCTCTCCCCAGTGACAGATTAAAAAACTGAGGCACAGGCAGACAGGTTTGATTAAGTTGCCCAAGTTTCCATGGCTAGAAAGTAGCAGAGTCCACGTGTTTGATGTGGGCAGACAGACTCTAGAGCCTGCCTCCTTCCCCACTTGTAACGGTGGCTTCAGGCCAGGGGATGCACTCAAAATAACAGTGCCCCTAGGAGTCCAGGCACACCAGGCAGCCTGAGTAATTTTGAGGCCAGTCAGGTCTTCCCTGTCTTGCCTTGGCTCCTACCTCTGAGATCACGTGGGACTACAAGCACTTTTGGGAAAGCAAAGTAGCCGTTCCACCCCAGACCTCCCGGCAGACCAGCAGCACACCATATGGCCATAGATGTCCACATCCAAGCCAAAGACTGGGCTCTGTGAAGAATCCAAAGATGGATTCAAAAGGGAACAGCCCACAAAGGGATGACAGGGCCAAGGGACAGACAGCAGGGACATAACTATTCAGGACGCAAGGCAGAAAATGCTGCAGTCAGAGGGTGCAGGGACATTCAATCCCTGCCAGGCAGGTGGGGGGCGGGGCAGCGTTTGAGCTGGGTGCTGAAAAAGAGGAAGGGAACCCAGGCAGGAGGTCTGATCTGGACAAAGGTCCAGATGCACAGACAGAAAAACAAGCAGGGGCCAAAGGAGGGTTCATTCGGAGAAGGGTGAAGGCCTGGAATAGCTCTGGGACACTGGAACCGGATATACACAGGGCCACAGAGGGGTTCTCATGACCAGAGCTGTGTTGCACAAAAATTAAACCAGTTCACAATGTGCAAGACTTTCCGGAATGGTGTCAGATGCCCCTGCTGCAGGGGGTGGCTCTGCAGATGCAGGCCAAGGGTCAAGGCTGGTATAAATTCCACGTAAAATAAGCATAGATCATGAATAAGCTGGACCTAGCCTGGTTAAATCTGATGTTCTGAGCCCCAAATGTCCTGTCACTGGGTCTGGGGCAGCTGGAGGAATTTTCAATCATGCCATACCCAGCTGCAAAGCAGTCCAAAGAGATGCTAAAAAAATATCTTTAAATCTACAAAAACATCTATTTTTTAGTACGTGTATGTTTACAAATATGTAAGGCAAACATTGGTAGCATTACATAAAGAAATATATAAGGAAATGTAAAATAACTATTGGGTAGCTTGTTTTCAGTTCTGAATAAAATTCCTATTTGCCTACCATCTGATTCCAGATAGTTCCAGATTACATTTTGCTCACGTCCTGAATGCTGTCTGCATGAGTGTGGTATTGCATTACTCTTTCCTAGGACTGACAATTAAAATGCCCTCCCTGCTCCTCAGGCCCTCTCAAGATACTGGAGCCCAGCAGCAGCTTCTACTGACCTGATTGACCATTTGATGCTGTTGGACGGTTCTTTTCTCCTTAAATTCTTCTGACTCAATCTGGATTTCATACATCGCCCCACAGCCTCCTGAAATAAACAGGACTTGAAAGTCTTTCAGTTATTAACTTACAGCGGCCACAATCCCATAGATCCTCAAAGTACCATACAATCCAAAGTAGGTATGAATATTCTTTTTTTTTTTTTTAATATTCTTATTTGGGAAAGTTGCTAAAACTGTCAAGGCTTGCAACCTGACCACACACCCCCTATAGGCTGTCTTGATCCAAAATGTGCTCTTCCTTTTCCAAGGCAGTTGCCCTACCCAGGAGTATTACTTGTGGACTATGTAACATAAGGCACAAGGCATGGAAAGCCTAGGAAATGTAGGTTTGCCCCATATTTGTTTAGTAGGCTAACAAACTATGGAATTCCATGGAAGAGGAATGGGAGAGGCCGAGTTTTAGGGTTCAACCTTCCAAAGGACCAGCAATCAATATTTTTAAAAATGCAAAAATTGGGATGCCTGGGTGGCTCAGCGGTTGGCTTGCCTTTGGCTCAGGTTGTGGTCCCGGGGTCGGGTCCCACATCGGGCTCTCTGCATGGAGCCTGCTTCTCCCTCTGCCTCTGTCTCTCTCTCGCTCTATTATGAATAAATAAATAACATCTTTAAAAATAAAATAAAATAAAAATGAAAAATACAACAAAGCTTGGTTTAAAAAAAAACTGTGTAATACTAATAAAAAGAAGAGAAAAGAATGGGCGCATGAGAGAGACAGGGACACAGCAGTATGGTGGCAGCTGCAGACATGCTGGTCACTGAGCTGTAGTCATCAAGCTCTCCTTAGCCCCTCCTGGTCTGGGAGCAGCCCTCAGGGTCTCACCTTGGGCTTCCTCAGGGAGGGAGCAGCTTTTTGGCCAAGTTGTCCAGGCGGAGCCTATGGTGGACACATCTACCCCCTGCCCAAACTTTGTCTCCACGTGGCTGGAGAGCTAGTGCTGATGACTGATGGAAGGGTGCTGCCCTAGCATGAAGCAGTGTGGGCAAGAAGGAACATGTCCCCAGGGCTGGTAGCACCCAGCTAGTTTCTGAGAGGTGCAATTTACTCAGCAGGCTTTAAGTGCACTAGGGATCCGAGCTTTGGTTAACCAAGCTTCCTGGCCTCGATTCCCTTTCCACACTCCGTTCAGGGCGAGGCAGGGGCAGCCTGAAGGCCACGTTCCAGCTCTGGCTGACCTGGGCCTGGGGCAGCTATAGGACTCCTAACGTCAAGGCCTCAGCACCACCCTGGAACACCCCAGAGGGCTTGCCTGACCTCCCATGCCAGTGGATCTTTGGATTGATTAATTTGTCTGTAGTTTCAAATAAAAAGTACTTTTTTAGACTTTCTCCTGATGTTTGCAGATGTTATGTTCTCAGAGAAGCCAGGGAGCCCTCGTGGCAAAGACATGTCTGAGTCTGGAGAGATGCAGGTAGACGCCCACCTTCCTGCTAAGCTGTTCCACTTGTGTGTCTGGACAAAGGCCCTGTCCTCCTGGCCTGGGTGCAGAACTCGCCTCCCCAGCCTATTCCTAACACGCAGCCCCCCATGGACTTCTGAGGTGCCTGGGGCTGGTAACTGGACTCAGCAGAGTCTGCCTACGTCCCCCTGTGTCCTGGTGCTGGTTCCACTTCTGCTACCTCCTCCCTGTGAGGGGCTGGGTTCTTTGGCCTTTTTGGGCTCAGCTCCTCGTGAGGAAAGGAAGAAAGTTACTTTCAAAAGGATAAAATCCTTCTGGGGTCAGCTCCAGCTCTAACATTCTAGGGTGTCAGAAGAATGTGGAGAAACTAATGTTCATCTCCAAGTCAAATTAAAGACTCGGGACCTGAACCTCAGGGTGACTAGAGGGATCATCGGAATCGCACCGGGCTAGCAACCATAAGTCCTCCCAGCCGGGCCATATCCCCACACACAGTTTCCCTCTAATGCTTCCACATCCACCTCCCTGCCATTAGCTGGGAGAAGCCATATTCCATCTGTCCAAAAGCCACATGTACTGAGAAGCCGCTGATGGCAAGTTGGCTCTGTCCAGCCCCCTGCCCTCTGCCCCAGCAGAGGGCCCAATCCCACCAAACTGGGTGGGAAGGAGAGAAAAACCTCACCTGAAATGTCAGTGACTTTGATAGCTGTAGCCCCAGGAAACTTTTCTTTGAGAATCCGGGTCACTTTGAGCTCCCCCTCAGTCTGCGAGGCAAACATCCGCTGGGCACAGTGGACAAGAGGAGGCTGCTGCAGAACAGAGAAGAGTCATGGCAGGGCAAGATGATGGCACCCCCAGGCCCCACCAGCCTTTGCCCCCCCCCCCCAGGGCCCAGCCCCCGCCTGCAGCGTGGCCATGGGCTGTATCAGAGGGACTGCATGGCATCGGATGTCCGCTGAAGCTCCCCAGGACACAGAACAAACGTTTTGGGGAGTAAATGGAGCCGAGAAGTGGAATGACTTCTGTAAATGACTCAACTTTGACTCCAGAGACAAGACAAACTTAAGAGATCTTGAACTCCTCAGGATACTGCTGTGAGAGAGACACCATGACGTCAGCTTTAGAGGTGAAGAAACGAGGGAGGGGGGCATGAACGCAAGTGCTAGGGTGGGTCCATCAGTGAGATGCAGAGCTAGAGAGGCTGGCCAGGGTGCCTCAGACGCATCCCCCCAGGCCAGCGTGCCCACGCCCACACCTGGCTGAGACCAAATGCGGCCTATCCTGTCAGCCTGATGAACATTTCACACCCTCCAGTGGGATGTGGCCTTGAGGCCTGTTGCTCACTAAGCCAGGTGCACTTTGCGATCTGTACTAATTCTTATTGGGAAGAAGCAACAAAATGCTATTAAATGACCAAAGGAGAAACATTTTTAGGTTATTTACCTTTGGCAACAGCACTCACCCTGCCCCTTGGGGGATACCACAGGGAGCCAGTGCTTCCGATGGGCACATGTCTCAACTCTTATGGTAGAAAGAACAAAAAATCGGGCCTGCAGCCCCTTGGCTGGGTTGAGGACATGCTGAAAGGGAGACTGAACAGAGAGCATGGCAGGTCTTGAATGCCAGGCTAAAGGTTATGGAGTTTGAGGCCTCTTGGTGCCAAAGTAACCTGCACACAACAGTGTCTTTAGAAGCTAGTCAGGAAAGATGCCCAGGTATTACAAAGGGAGCAGCACAGGGCCTGAGACTGGAGGGGGATGGCAGGTGGGAGACACAAGTGCTGTATATCTGATGCTGGTCCTGAAAGCACCATCTCTTCACCTTTCAGTCCCGTCCTCGGGCCTTTCCTGATGGCCTAGAGCAGGGTCCTGTGTTAGATCTCAAAGGACCTTTTTCTTCTTCTTTTAAGTAGGCTCCACACCCACCGCAGAGCCTAACACAGGGCTTGAACTCATCACCCTGAGATCAAGAGTCAGGCTCTTGACTGACTGAGCATCCCAGGTGCCCCTCGAAGCGCCATCTTTAAAATGATCTGTGCACTGGCTTATTCACCAGCTGGTTTCGAAGGTTCAGACTGCATCTATCCTCTTACTGCAGCCTTCCAAAGCTGGGCCAGGACAGGCCCTCCAGGAGACTTGGGTGAAGGATGGATGAAAGAATGAACAAATGAAAGAGCAGAATGTGCACCTCATTCAGCCACGCCCCCTGGCACCTGCAAAGAAGTCTCAATTCTAGCAGGCGGTTGCAGTGCAGGTCAGAAGAAAGATCTGGAATGAGACTGAGTGCTGTGTGGAAGGACAGTGGCTAGATGTTGTGGGCCTGGCTAAGATTGGGCTGGCGGAGGGGGAGGGGATGGAGCCTCTTTGGAGGACAGAGACTTGGGGGAGGAGCAAGGGCGGAGGGTAACCAGGTAGCAGGGAGCGGTACTGACTAAGGGGCGAGGGTGCTTAGCATTGCTGATTCCCTGGGAGGTCGTCCCTCCGTTTGTGCTAATTTGGAGGCAGCGGCCTTTACCCGAGCAAGCTACTGACAAAACTCCTCAATGCTGACTGTCCACTCTGAAAGTTGTCAGCTCTTTATACTTGGCGGAGGCAGGTTCAGGAGCAGCCGGAGAGAAGTAAGAAGGTGAGAGCAAGTGGAAGAAGTGAGGAGAGGGGGAGTCAGAGACGGAGAGAAAACGAGGAGAGCGCGCGGGGAGTGCCCTCTGCTGGGCGTCGACTCCGGGCGAGTGGGACTCCGAGAAGGTTGAGGTCGCAGAGGCCGGGAGGACCTGCCCAAAGCCCGGAGCCCCCGCACGCCCCGGCTCCCACGCCAGGACTCGGGGTGACCGCGGGGTCGTCTCCGGCTCCGTGCGTCGACACCGCTTGCTCCGCGCCCGCCGGACCGCGACGGTTTCTGTCTGTCCCCCTCGCCCCCCCAGACCCCGACCCCCCACCCCCACCCCCCACCGGCTCGGAGCTCCGCCAGCGCGCGCCGGGCCCTGACGTTTCTCCGCTGCCCGGGCCCCCTCCCCGGCAGGGCCGAACCCACCAGGAGTGGACGGGAGGGAGGGAGGGAGGGCCGGCCCCGGGCCCTGCGCCGCGCTCTCCGGGAGCCCGGCCCCGAGGCCCCGCCGCGCCTCCCGCCCGGGAGCAGCAGCCCGGCCCGCCCGCGCTCACCCCGCGGATCCCGCGGAGCAGCGGCGCCGCCGCGGCCGGGCTCCACGCCGCCATGCCCGGCCGACGCGGCCCGCCGCCCGAGGTCGCCGCGTCCCCCGAGAGGCGCGGGGCCGGGGCCCGGGAGCCGCCGCGGGCGAGGCCGCCCCCTGCCGCCCGGAGGCCGCGAGCCGCCCGGCCCGGCCCAGCCCTCGCCGCGGGGATGCCTGCGCGGAACCTGCTGCTCGGCGAGCTCCAGGCCCTTCCCGGCGCGGAGACCCTCCGGACGCCGGGGGGCCGCTCCAGCCCGCAGACGCCGAGGTTCTCGCACTGCCCCTCGCGCCCGAGGTAGGACAGCTCCCTTCCCATCCCCACCGCCCGCAACCTGCCTTCCAAACTGGGGGGTGTGGGTTTCTCCCTCCAGAACAGGGGAGGCGTGGAGGGACAGGAAGCAGCGGCGTCGTTCTCAGGTTTGCGTTTTAGAAAGACCGTTCGGGCTCCTGCGAAGAGGAGGGGCTGTGGGGGGGGGGACTGACATTGGAGACGGGGACAGAAGTTCTGAGGCTATCACGAAGGTCTGGGTGAGATTTGAAGCCTCCAGGAGAGCTGGGGCAGCAGGATGGGGGACTGGGTTTGGACACTTGGGAGGGGAAGGGAATGGAGTGAATGGATCGATCGGGTGGCCAGGGTGAGAAAGGAGCCTGGCTTGGACAGTGCGGTGGGTGAAGGGGACGACAAACTCAGATTTTGGTTTTTGCGGGGGGGTTTGTTGTTGTTGTTGTTGTTAAGATTTTATATATTTATTCACGAGAGACACAGAGAGAGGCAGAGACACAGGCAGAGGGAGAAGCAGGCCCGATGTGGGACTCGATCCCAGGACCCCGGGATCAAGGCCTGAGTGGAAGGCAGATGCTCAACCGCTGAGCCACCCAGGTGCCCCGACAAACTCAGGTTTGGATGTGCCTGGGTTTAAGGTCCCTGCAGGAGGACATGGCCCAGCAGAAAAGTAGGCTGGAGCCACCCACCTTGGAGTCCTGCCAATGTAGTGGAAGCTGCCTCCTTCAGGACGGGTAAGATTATCCAGCAAACCTGCCCCACCTCTAGAGTAATTCAGACAGACGTCAGAGCCCAAACCGGACCAAGCCCTTTCTCTCACTAGCAGTGTATTTTTGCGGCATGGGGTCGGGTCCGCCACGCAGGCTTCACCAGTACTTGTCCAGCCTACGCCCAAGTTCACGGCGTTGCATTTGGATAAGTGGGACATACCGACAGTTGCTCTTGAAAGTGATCACCTGAACCCATGCTTAATTCATTTCAGTATTAATGGAGTGACTTGTGTTTGGGGTCTCATAATTTCTCCTTTGGATTACTCCAATGACTTCTCTTACATCTTTTGCTTGATTTCTTAAACATCAGGGTTGGTGTGGGATTAGAGGTTAACTTGCTAACTTTACATTTTTCTTCACTGTTGTAATTAAAACTACCACAAATATTTCTTCCCCGGGTTATGTAGTGAACCCCCTTTGCTCCTCAGACCACGTGGCTCAGATGAGGTCGACCTATCCCCAGCTTCAGGAGTGGTCACATGACCCGAGGCTGGCCAATCAGACACGGATTGGTTTGGGTTGGTCACATGATCCGAGCCAGCCCATTGAGAGCTGGTCTAGAGAGAAAACTAGAGATGGCCCTTTACCTCTGAGTTGCTAAACTGTTAGAGAGCCTACTGCTGGCTGCCGTCTTTACAATCGTGCATGGCACCCAGTTTGTAAATGGAGTAGATACAGAAGAAGGAGCTAGAGACAGATGTTTGACACTGTGTGTCAACTGGTGCCAGAAACGAGCACTAAAGTCGTTTCAGTTGGTTGGGTTTGTCACTTGTAAGAGACCCACGTTAGGCTCACTGATTTCTATTTGCAAGAATTCCCCCTTTTATTATGCTGAGTGAAATAAGTCAATCGGAGAAGGGCAAACAGTGTATGTTCTCATTCATTTGGGGAATATGAATAATAGTGAAAGGGAATGTAAAGGAAGGGAAAAGAAATGTTGGGAAATATCAGGAAGGGAGACAGAACATAAAGGCTCCTAACTCGGGGAAACGAACTAGGGGTGGTGGAAGGGGAGGAGGGCGGGTGTTGGAGGGGAATGGGTGACGGGCACTGAGGTGGACACTTGACGGGATGAGCACTGGGTGTTTTTCTGTATGTTGGTAAATTGAACACCAATAAAAATTAATTTAAAAAATGCAAAAAAAAAAAAAATTCCCCCTTTATTGAAAATCAGTACTTTTGCTTATCCTCAACCTTCCTCTTCCTCCTAATTTCACTATTGCTCACATTGTTAGGGGTATTTTGGACCATTGGTCTTGCCCTAGGATCGTCCCCTTTGCATCTCTACACTGCTGTCAGAGCCGTCTGAGGTGAAAACCTGTCCATTGCTTGCTTATCTAAAATCCTTCTGACCCTCCCATCACCTACTGGCAAAAACCTAAGTTCTTTGATATGATTTAACCCCTACCTCCCTGTCCAACTGAAATTCACCCTTCAGTAATACTGGGCAGCTGGTCCCTCCCTGTACAAGCTATGCTACAAGCTTGCTTATGCCATGACCCGTCTTATAAGAAACTTCAAGCTTTGTCTTCTCCAGGCAGCCACCTCTGATTGCCCCACAGTAAACGCAAGAGCTCACAACTTGTGTATTACATTTATTGCACATGTGGCCCTTCAGAGCTACCAATTTATGTAGCTGTGTTTTTCCCGGTGGTTCCGAAGTTCCGCCACAGGGTCTTGATTCTGTCCGCTTTGTCAGCTGCATGAACAAAGTGTGGCATGAACAAAGAGTGCACACATTAGGATTACCAAACAGAGCTGACAGTGATTTAGCCACTCTAGCTCCGTAGTGTGAATTTGAACCTTTTTAGGAAAGGATTTGCAGAATAGTCTCACCAATCTTGGGCTTCCATATTTATTCTAACTTAACATAAAAAGTTACCTCAAGTTACCCTTGATGATAGAAGCAAATAAAGGGCCAATTTTACTTTTTTACTATTATTATTTTTAAAAGGCCAATTTTACTTTGTTATGATTAAAAGTGTCATAGCTTTAGTCCCAGGAAATGGGTCTATTCCTTCTGCATTTTATCCTTTTTGCCCTAAACTTGAGATTCTCTTATCTTTTATCTTAACTTATATTGGTTCATAGTCACTCCCAGCTTTCATACTTATATTTACATCTGAGCTAATCACAGAAAAACTCCTTCAGGAGGATCTTTTTGGATACTTTTTTTTTTTTTTTTTTTTTTTACCTCATAGGTATGCTTATAGTCATTTTTCTAGACCCTCTTAGCACACCTGAGCACATGGAATTTTTACAGATGCATCCCAGAGGAACTAACTGGTCTCACTATGAACTCGCTATGTGAAGTCAGAGCATTTGTGCCACCTTCTGAAAAACACTGAAAAATTCTTAACATACCTCTCAGTTCCTGCCCCCTTCCTAGGTGGCTCTAAGGATTAACCTGCTGAAGACTCCCCTAACAGGTAGGTTTCCCTAAAGAAGTGGTATTCAAAGCACTTATCAGGCACAAGAAAAGAGGTGAGCCAAAATCTGAATCAATAATTGACTTCCTTCACTTTGCAAATATGCTACAAAAAATATCAGTTGGGTTAAAACAGTGTGCCCAGAAACTTACATGCTAGTGAAAACTCCCTTATCTTTTCACAGAGCAGGAACAAAAAAGTCAGAGCAGGAGCCAGTCCAAACTTTTGGCACATCCAGCATCAATTTTGCTGTGAACTCTAATCCTCCAAGTAAAATCCAGAAAACCCCAGCCTCTCTGGCAGCCAGGACAGAGGTATATGACCAAGGATCTACCAAATTTGAGGCGCCCGTGTTTTGTTTCTTTTTAAAAATCTGGCACCCGGGATCCCTGGGTGGCGCAGCGGTTTGGCGCCTGCCTTTGGCCCAGGGCGCGATCCTGGAGACCCGGGATCGAATCCCACGTCGGGCTCCCGGTGCATGGAGCCTGCTTCTCCCTCTGCCTGTGTCTCTGCCTCTCTCTCTCTCTCTGTGTGACTATCATAAATAAATAAAAATTAAAAAAAAAATCTGGCACCCATGTTCAGTTTTTATTAGGAAGACACAGCAAAGGAAGACAGTTGTAGGTAAATTTTTAAATTCTAGTCAGGACTGATGCATCTAGTTTTGAGGAGGCCCTGGCCCAGAGACTGACATCTAGTGGCCAGCAATAATGGTGCAGGAATGGTCCATTCCAAGCCCTTCAGCAAGGAGTTATTAGCTAGAGGGCCCGAGACACAGTTTAGGCATCCTTCTGGCTGTGTAGCTTTGAAGCCTGACTCTCGCACTCCCAAAGATTATTTGGGCTATTCTACTACTCACTTATAAAGTTTAAGATAACTTTCAGGGAGCCTCAGTGGCTCAGCAGTTTAGCACTGACTTCAGCCCAGGGTGTGATCCTGGAGACCCAGGATTGAGTCCCACGTCAGGCTCCCTGCAGGGAGCCTGCTTCTCCCTCTGCCTCTCTCTCTGTATGTGTGTCTCATGAATAAATAAAATCTTTTAAAAAATATATAAAAAAATAACTTTCAAACTTAGCCATTGGACACCCTTATGTTTTTGTGAATGACTTTAATCCTATCGAAATATTACCAAAATCCAAAACTGATCAAGAGTTTATTGTATCTTATACAAAACAGGAGTATTAACCCACATTATTTAGCCACATTAACTTCTAAACTTTAATCAAAAGGTCAAAACAATTCTAGCATTGCTATCTTGTTTATTCATAAGAGACACAGGCAGAGGGAGAAGCAGGCTTCATGCAGGGAGCCCAAGGCGGGACTCCATCCCAGGACTCCAGGATCACGTCCTGGGCCTGAAGGCAGGCGCTAAACCCCCTGAGCCACCCAGGGACCCCTAGCATTGCTATATTGAATTAAAATGGGGCACCTGTGATTTGGACCTCTAAAATTAGTATTTCTCCTACTGTAATAAAAACTGGCTGATTGGGGTGGGTGATGTCTTCTAGATACGCTGAGCACTCAGTTCAAGGTCAGAAAATCTTGAGTCCATTCTCCCCTCTTCCCTTTTCTCAATCTCACAACTAGGAGTATGCAAAAGAGGTCAGCTTGGTTAGTGCAGGAAGAGATTATGAATTTGTCTGGGATGGGTTTTAGCCACTATAGTCATAGGCGTAGTTTGTTTCTTGGGGGGTCAGGACCTGGTATTACAGAATATTTATTTAGAGACTTCCCTTTCCTCTAAGAGTTGAGGTAACATTTTAGCTACTATATAAGCAAAGACCATCTTCTAGAGAAGCAAAAATCTTGTTTTACATTTAAATAGAAATAAGTGTGCTGAGGGGTACCTGAGTGCCTCAGTAGGCTTTGTGCTTGACTCTGGTCATGGTCTCAGGGTCATGAAATCAAGCCAGTGTTGAGTCTGCTTGTTTCTTTCCATCCCCCTCTGCCCTTCCCCTCGCTCAGGGGTGCTTACATGAGTACTCTCCCCCTTTCAGATGAGTAAAAACTTAAAAAAAAAAAAGTGTGTTGAGACACAAACTTTAATCAGTCATTTCTTTTCATATATTTTATTCTGATGAAGTTACAAAAGTAGATACAAAATACTTTCTTTAAAAGTACAATTAACTGACTTAGAAAAATAGATAAAGCTCCTAAAGGTTTAAAAATACAACATAAATTTTCATGTAAAGAACACTTAAAAATATTTTAGATGGTAACCAGGACTAACTTATGCAAACTATTTTTGATGTAGTCCAAACAAAAATGTTTTACAAAAAAACCTATAGCACACTGGTAATCCATTTGGATTTACAGAATACTTGTTTGGAATGGAATTTGAGAATGAGAGAAAACCCTAGTGGATTTCAATGCAGTTGCTTCAATAAAGTCACTGTTATCACAGATAATATCATCCCTCTAAGCCTTTTATAGTCCGAAATATCAAAATCTAATGTGAATACACAGGATGACTGACGGACTATTTTCCCTCTTTGCCAGAATTCTACAATAGAAAGAATCAAATCCACACACTGAACTGGTATCAGGAAAAAATAACATCCCTGTTGAAAGGGCTCAGCCAGCATTTGTCAGGGCAGGGTTCTCTGGCAGGAGACCATCTCCTGTGGCCAGGAAGGTAACACAAACACCAGGACTACTGCTGCTCAGAAATAGATTTCTAAGACTTGTGCTCTTTGGGGCTGATTTGTTTATGCTGATGAGATAATGATATGACGTTCAGAAGCTCCACTTCTAGTATAACCTCACTGTTCAGAGAGAAAGCCAATGGTATCATCAGAAAACTTCAACAATGTTTGCAAAAGTTAAAATCACCAGTGGATTGTTCCCCTTGCCACTGCACTGCTAGGAAGGCTTTCCTTTTGCTGTCAAAGTCATGAGTATAGATTTGCATTTCTCAAATAGGCAGCTACCGAAGCTAGGGCTATACAAGTCTAAGATGGAACTATCTGTTGCTGGCAGCCCTCTAAAAATCACTTTATTCACAGTCTGGAGAATAAAGGAGACATTTGGCTATCAAAACAAAAACCATAGTTATGAGTAAGTTTCAATATTTAAACAAAAATCTGCACATCGTGGTCCAATAGTTTTTTAATGGCCTAGCAACTAGGCACCACAGAACTACCTGCATAATTTAGCAAGCACTCTTCATGACTGTACCCGGAGGGAGGAGCAGTGGTCAGACATTGACAGGAGGTCAGTGGGGCTGACTTAGAGGGGCAGGGAATGTGGTATACAGGCAGACCTCAGGCACAGAGAGATAAGTCACAAGGAAGACGAGTCCAAGACAGTTGGATTTCTTCCAACTCTTCTCAAAGGCTGCTCTCTAGCCTGGTCAGGAGGGCCTCATCCTCTCCCCTTCCTCTAGTTTTCTTGCTCTCTACTCTCTGGCTTTAGATGTTAACAAGTAGTGTTAACGTAATGGTTAGGTGCATTGTTAGTTAAGCCTGATTAGCCTGGGAGCCTGGTAATGTGTTATTATTTTTTAAAAAGGATATTCTGAGTCTCAAATTACCAAAAACTTTTTTATTTATGTCTAGCATGTGACCATCTTTGGTTTATTTTGGGAGGGAGTCACAAAGAGAGGATTTCTATCACTGAAAATAAATGGAGAAAAGTGAGAACTCCTTTAAGAATCATGTGAAATATGAGTAATGATGGAAAGTACAACCCTAGTTGAAAAAGAAGATTTCATTCCTTGAAGACTTAATTAAAGCCAAAGTCTAGAGAAACCTGCTTTCTTGTTCATAAATGATCAACACAAACACACAGAACTCCTGACAGGTACCTTTGGATAAGCTTAAAACATGGACTGTGGGATGTTTCAGAGGGCTTTTCTTTTTTTTTTTACAAGGGGTTATCACACTTTTTCTTTTTTTTTTTTTTAAACAGGCTCTATTACCATGCAGGGAGCCTGACGTGGCACTGGATCCTGGGTCTCCAGGACCACACCCTGGGCTGAAGGCAGCGCTAAACTGCTGAGCCACCCGGGCTGCCCCTATCCCACTTTTTAATTCCTGGACAATGATGTATGGTTTCAACCTAAATAAAATAGATGAAAATTTTGTTTCCTGTAAAATTCTGTATATCTCGATATGAAATTGAGTTATTATAAAAATGGAGTTCCTAAGCAATTCTTTTCTTTATACTTAAGTGGACTAATAAAAATAAATTTAAAAACCTAACCAATCTAACCTTTTATTAAAGCCACCAAGGGTGTTGGTGAGCACTCTGCAAAAATCCCAGGTATGAAATCATACAGAATGCTGATGGACTTCAAGCAATACCAGCTGGGCAATTTGGCGTTATACCTCTGCCCAGTACATTCTTGACAGGTAGCTGGCGTTTACTAAATCTTAGAAACCTAATAAAAATTAGACCTTTTATTTCACTAACAGGGAAGACTTTTTTTTTTTTAACCCCAATAGAAATAGAAGAATTTCAAGTTTTGATACAAAAACAATTATAACAGGATTAAGTACAACCTTTGACTACTCACAGAATGAAGTAAGAATTTATACTTATTTCTCCCATTTTGTTTCCTTTACACACACACACACACACACACACACACACACACTAGCACACCAAACTTTAAATTGTGTTATAAAATGTATATACCTTCAAGGTTTTTTATTATGGTCTTCCTTAAGTTTTATCAATGAAGTTTGGGCATTTCTACATTACTCTTAACTAAGTCTCCAGTCACGATAAAAACAAAAAGAAGTAATTCTTGTTTTTGTTTTAAAGGACACACAAAATAATCAAGTACTCTGAGTACTTTCTCCCATTTTCTTCTCCGGGATTTCAAGGGCTCTGAAAAACAACATGAATGAAAATAGTGGTTCTGAGACCTAAATTTGTCATAATTTTTTTGAGTTTTCTTTTTCTCAGACAAAAGCTACCTATTAAAATTAATCTAAATGAAGCATTTCAAAATAAAAATGTACAAGATTACCTTACATGCCTTAAGAAAATTATTTCTGATATACATACTCCTAAAACTTTAGATAGTTTTATGTGAATAAAATTCCAAATAAAGATTAAAAATAAAGTCATTTTAGAAATAACTCTGGTTACTCCCATACCATATGGGTCATATGAGGATTTAAACTGTAATCACGGATTTTGAAAAAATAAACATATATATATATTCTTATCTATAAAAACACTAGCATACAAACTTTAAAACGTTATCCAAAGTAACACACAAATGTTCTAAATCTTAAGGAAACTTAAAAACAACCTCTTCTATTTGTAAATAAAAGCAGAATAGAACTGATCTGATTGTGTTATTAGGTAATTTGTTCTGGAAACTTGTTAATAAAGTATTGGTGGAAAGTCTCAATAGCCATTATATGCTGTCATGTGACACAATCATTTTCTTCAGTAAAATAAGTAAACTAATAGACTACATGTTAGCCATCACATATGATAACCAAGTATAACTCTGACAATAACAAGAGTGGTCACACAGTGCCTCAGATTTAGCTGTATCTTGAATTTCTCACTGAAGTGATTAGGCCAATCTACCTTGGGACAATTTTATCAGTAGACACAAACTACAGGTGTCTTTTTTCCTATTTTCTTAAAGTCTGTATCACTAGTTTATCACAGATAGCAATAAGATAGCTCTAGCAGATGAAGCAAGAGGGCAACTGTATTCTAGAAAAAACATTTATCTGTCTTTCGATCCAAGCTTCTCAATTAATTCCTGAAGAGGTGCCAACTCACGCCTATCAATCAGATTAAACTCCTAAAAAGAGAAGAAAAGCAAAATTTTAAAATAGGCCTAAAATTAAAATTCCATAAATGTCTTCAGAGAAGGGATTCCCAACCCTGGTTTTCCAAAATCCAAAAAAAAAAAAAAGATGACATGATCTCTCTGAACTTTCTAAAATGGGATCATTTTTACACATTTTTTAAAATACAAGAGACTTACCAAATAAGCAACTGTATGTATTAGCATGATCCTCACTGTGTAAAACATTAAAATTAAAATTGTATATATGTTTGCATTTACATGGAAATTATCTTAACCTAACACAATGAACTTGAGAGTGGCCACCTTCCTGGGCAGTGGACCTTTGTCTTTCATAGGTCTATACCATACCTACATCTATACTATGTCTACATCTATACTATAGCCCTACTACAACTCTGTCCTTTATCTGTATCTAGATCCACTGTGTATCTGTATCTATATACCTGCATCAGCACCTATACTCTATCTACATCCATGCCATGCAACAACCTCAGAAGGCAGACACAGAAGAGCACAGTACATTTTCCTCTGTGTGGCACAATATAATTGAAATACACAGTATCTACTATAAAACTACTGGCTTTTCTGTCAAAAAAAAAAAAAACACAGCTATCTGGGTAGGCATATATACATTTTGCATATAGAATTATGTATCTCTAAAGTTGCTAAAGGAGTACCAATTCTTTAATATCTTTTTCAAACAATGCCAATTATTTTGATTTTAAAGAGTTCCCATTCCAATAAAGGGCCCATAAGGTAAAAAGCCACATCTTTGAAGGAGATGGTCCTTTTTAAGTTTCTAGCTGCTGACTTCATAAGACTTGACCTGAAATGAGACTTCTGGAAACTTAAACCAAGACAGCAGCTAACAAGTTCTTCCAAAAGTTTCTCTCCTACACATAGACATCTTATAAATAACCCAACTGCAGACATTTTCCCATAGCGTCCCTTCATGGAGCAGGAGGAAATGGACAAGCTATCCTGGGGTTTTGGTGCTCCCTGTCCTATCCTAACCAGAGAACTGGCAGGGCAGCCAGAGGCAGACGGCCTAAAATGGGGGTGATGCTCTCTCTGTTGTGATGCCCACTAATGAAATAAACAACATGGAAAAGTGAAAAGAGAGACCTCTGCTCATACTTTGCTCTACATCTATAAATTAGACAACTCTATAAATTGCTCTAAATTAAAATTACCAAATGAGACCAAGTCAAAGGACAAAGAAGTGAACATGGTTCAACTTACCTGAACAAAGAAAATAAAGTGCTTAAAGGAGGTGTTGAGGTGGGCCTCCTCTTGCAGCTGCATCACAGAATCAAAGTGCTGGTGATAAATATGGGCATAAACCCGGAAGAGACGCTTCAGAATGGTCTTTGCCACAGACATAAAGTTTTTGGGAAATGGGACACCTGTAATCAAACACACATATCTATCAATTGGTCTTTTATCTAATTGAACAGCAGAAAGTTTAGAAGCTGCCATAAGCCAACACATGCATGTAAGCATGTGTGACACAAATGCACACATTTACAAATATAAACCTATTTTCCATATACATTTTTTAAAAGAGAGAAAAAACCCCAAACATAAGGATGCCTGGGTGGCTCAGCAGTTGAGCATCTGCCTTTGGCTCAGGGTGTGATCCTGGAGCCCTGGGATCGAGTCCCATATCGGGCTCCCTGCATGGAGCTTGCTTCTCCCTCTGCCTGTGTCTCTGCCTCTCTCTCTCTCTCTCTCTCATGAATAAATAAATAAAATCTTTAAAACAAACAAACATAAGTATAGAGGTATTCTCACGTAGCACACTATTTTTGTCTGCCTTAGAAGAACAGGCACAGGCATTAGGTTTATAAGATGCTGCTGAATCCAAGTTAAAATAAACATAATTTTAGCTGTTTAGTACTTGAGAGTTTCTTAATATTAAATGCAAGTATTTTGACTATAAATAAAAATTTTTGTAATGCTTAATTCTAAAAATAAATTTTACACACACACATTCAACAAGGAATGAAAACTAAGCAAAAGGAAAAGACATTATAAACTACTGACTATGGACAAAAAGTATTTTATCTTCTGAATTACTCTGAAAACCACTTTTCTTTCTTAAATTAGGAGTCTGCAACTTTTTATCTTTTCAAAGTGCTATTTTCATTTTCCTGCAATACAAGATAGGGACAAATTTCCTGAAAAAGGGAGGAAGAGCACCTCACTATTTTGCAAAGAAAATAAACGCTTCCTTAGGAAAGAACCAGGAAAGGGTTTGGTAATCTCTCTCCAGTGGTTCACTGGGGATGTGACTGTTCATATTCCTGAGAATTCCAGCTGACATGATCAAAGTCTTGGGAAAAAGGGACAGGAGAAAGACAATACAAGTGGCACGGAGTACAGTGTATGAACATATAAGAGGGCATCAGCTTCCAAAATAACCCAGATCAGATAGCCTTAAAGGTTATTCCACAACACTACTCAAGAAACATTTTTTTCTTCAATCTTTCAGAAAACAAGGGTTAAAACACTTTCTCCTTTCCTGTATTTAAATTTATTTCTTAACTAGTCCTTAAAAGCCTGGAATTTAGTGTATTTTGCTCTTGCAAGCTAATTTTTCTGATCCCCCCATCCCCAATCTTGGCTAACAACTGATATTTACATTTTTAAAAACTTTCTTCCTTTCCTTTCCTTATTTCTATTTGTCTATTTCTTTATTTATGGTAAGCTCTACACCTAAGATGAGGCTTGAACTCATGATCTCCCAAGATCAAGAATTGCATGCTCCACCAACGGAGCCAACCAGATGCCCCCAACAACTAGCATTTCAAACATTATTCTGGAACCTGTAGGCATGTTTTTCTGGACTAGGGTCTTACGCTTGCATATTGAACACGGATTTTTTTTTTTTTTTTAAGATTTTATTTATTTATTCTTGAGAGAGCGAGAGAGACAGACACAGGCAGAGGGAGAAGCAGGCCCCATGCAGGGAGCCCAATGTGGGACTCGATCTCGGGTCTCCAGGATCACGCCCTGGGCCAAAGGCAGGCACTAAACCACTGAGCCACCTGGGCTGCCCTGAACATGGGTATTTAAGTCAAACTCCTCTCAGAATTTACAAATATGCATCTTGTTAACAAAAGGAACAGTAATAATTTGGTTAGTTCAAAATGAGTAATTAACAGTTCTAACTAGTAAGAATAAATAACTGGCAGAAATAAGATGTGGTTAATAGCCTAATTGAGGGGGGAAAGAATTCCAGAACATAGGCTAGATTACTGAAGAATGGAAAGCTGAGAAAATAATAAAATTTTAAGTATTCTTTGTCTTTCATAAGTGGGATATTTTAATGAATAAAATGATAGAAGTAATTTGTCTTAAATCAAGCACTTTCCAAGCTGAACTGAACAGAAATATTCAAGCACAGTCAATATACAATAAAGAATCCATAAAAAAGGAAATAAAAGATTTAATAATAAAACAGAAAACCCGACGAACAGCAAAGACCTGGTGTAACATGATACAAGTTTTTCTCCCAAGAGAGCCACTGATTAGGTCACAAAAAGGAATCTGCTGTGGTCTGAATATGTGCATCCCCTCAAAATTCCCATGTTGAAAGCCTAACCACCTAGGTGATGCTATTAGGAGGTGGGGCTCAGAGGTGATTCAGTCACAAGGGCAGAGCCTTCATAAATGGGATTAATGCCCTTATAAAAGAGACCCCAGAGAACTTGTGCGGGCTCCTTCTACCAAGTGAGGACGAAGTGAGAAATCAGCAGTCTGCAACCCAAAAGTGGGTTTTCACAAGACCTGACTGTGCTGGCACCTTGATCTTGGACTTCCAGCCTTCAGAACTGAGAAGTTTCTCTTCACGAGCCATCCAATCTCTGGTAGTTTTGTTATTATAGCAGCACGAACAGAAAAGACAATCCAACATGTCATTTGTAAGACACACTCAAAATGAAAATGAAAAGATTGAACTCATCCATAAATACCGATGACAAAATCTTAATCAAAATATCAGCAAAAAAAAAAAAAAAAAAATCAGCAAATAAAAAATACTCTTCCAGTAAAACATTAAAAAACAAACAACACGGAGTAAACTTTATGGTAACCAACAGACACTGGGAAAGTATCATAAAACTCAACAACCACACCTGATTTTTAAAAGATTCACATACGTCTAACCAAAAGTAAGATTCCTGCTTAATGCTGAAGTACTAGAAGCACCTGCATAAAAGTAAGGAAACAAGAAAAGGACGTCCTGCCATATCATCTCCATTACTCAGCACTACTCTGGGGCAAGTAGGTACGAGTTACACAAGAAGCATCCCGATCAGAAAGGAAGAGGCAAAATTAATATTAGCCTAATATGATGTGATTGAATACTTAAAAACTCAAGAAAACCAACCCAAAACAACTGAAACAATAAGAATCTGATGGCCAATTTATTTGGAAATTTTATATAAAAAATCAATAGCTTTTTCTACATACTAAACAATAACCATTTGGAAGCCAGGTATCATTTTTATTGATATTATATATATTATATATATATTATACACAAAAAGTCTAGAAATAAACTTAAGAAACTTGAAGGATTAACATATAGCTAAACTGCTGAGCCACCCAGGCTGCCCAAGAATAAAGATTTAAATGTAAAAATAAAACCACAAAAGTACTAAATGAAAATAAGGACCAATATTTTTATAATCTCGAAGTAGGGAAAATCTTTCTAATCATTGTATTAAAATCCACACAATGTAAAGGAAAAATTAATAGAACAAAATAAGAAAGTTATATACAAGCAACAATACCTCATGAACAAAATAAGACATATGGCAATCAAGGAAAAAACACATATGACATTTATGTCAGAGCTAATCTTACCAAAGGATAGGAACAGAAAAAAAATGAGTAAAAAATGAGGAGCCAACTGCAGTATTAGTGAAGAAACATGGGCAGATACTGGTTACAATCTTTCTGGAGAGGAATTTGGCAGTCTTCATTACAATTTTTTTTAAAAGTAATAGTATTAAAAAGTGCAACAACAACAACAACAAAAAAAAAAAAAAAAAAAAAAAGTGCAACATATTTATCAGTTAAAAAGGAAAACAATACAACATTAACTCACCAATCTTAGAAGGAAAAAGAGTTTCATCATCAAGCTGATCCTGAACCCAAGTCATCAAATAGTCAATGTATTTTGGTGCAGAACATTTGATTGGCTTTTTAATATTAGTACCATCTGCCCAGTGATATTCGTATCTGGAGAGAAAAAGGTTTTACTGATAGTTTTCAAAAACAGTAACAAATGTACAACTTGTAATCAAAGTAGGTCTACATTTTGTCAATAGAAGTTACATATAACTTTAGCAAATTACCTCAAGTTCTACTGAAGATCACTCAGATTTCCCTATAGAATTTTTTTTTAAAGATTTATTTATTCATTCATGACAGAGAGAGAGAAAGAGAGAGAGGCTGAGGGAGAAGAAGGCTCCATGCAGGGAGCCCAACGCAAGACTTGATCCTGGATCTCCAGGATCACACCTTGGGCCAAAGGCTGTTGCTAAACCCCTGGGCCACTGGGGCTGCCCTATTTTTTTTTTTCCCCTACAGAATTATCCTGAAATAGGATAGGTATAATTAGAAGAGAAAGGGAGGATAATGTGGCAGCTGACAGTGCCAAAATGGATGTTTTAACACAGCCCTGGGAATAATAAAGGAACACACATTCCTGGCAGAGGGTGCTAAGGGCTGGTGAGAGACTGATGGGATATGCCTCATATCCTACAACAGCTGGCCATCAAGGTATCAACAATACAGTCAAGATTATAAGATTGTTTCCTGGAGAGGGTACTAAAGAAATACCCTTAGGCACGCATCTTTTTCACCTTTCCTTTGCTGAGCTAGAATGCATAATAAGACTTCTGCAAAACTTCACTGTGTGAAGCATTTAAGCCGTTAATAAGTTTGTCTTATTTACTTTATTTAAATTTCTTCTAAGGAAGGTTCAGGAATAACAACACAAAATAAAAACATCCCTTCAAAATACTGTAATTAGAAATAGAACTAGAAACTCATTGGAGACCTTTTCTTTCCTTTATACCTACAGCATATTCAGGGAAGACAATTTTTTCCCAAGGGGTAAATGTCTTAATACCATGTATCCCCATATAAAATTAGTCATTTATTATCAGAAAAAGAGACTGGAAAGAAGAAACACTAAAACATTAATCCTATCACACCTTGATGTGTGTGATAACACACATTAACGTTATGGGTGATAAAGTGTTCCATGTTTCTTAATATTTAAGATTTATTATAATCAAATTTCTTATTTATTTGAGAGAGAGAGAGAAGGCTCAAGTGCATGCATGAGCAGGGCGGGGGTGGGGGGTAGAGGGAGAGGAATCCTCAAGCAGACTCCTCATTGAGCACAGAGTCAGATGTGGGGCTCAATCCCATGACCCTGAGTTCATGACCTTAGCCAAAATCAAGAGTCAGCCACTTAACCAATTGAGCCACCCAGGTGCCCCTAGTCAAATTTTTTCAGTCTAGCATCTTTAAGCCAGATAATTAAAGCAGCACAACTTGGAAATAATTAACACTAAATAAGCACAAGGAAAAAACCTGAACATTCATTACTATAATGCAATTAAATACTAAGTACCACATACCAAAGTATTTAATAAGAAGTAAAAGCTTATAAGGGAAGTATTCAGGAACTCATAAAATTGAACTGCTTGTACAAAAGTAAATAGATAAAAAAATATATAAAGGCTTTATTATTTAATTTATATCAATTACTGATTAGCTTTATTTAGCATTTCAAATGCCTATATAAAAGGCAGTATATGTACCTGGGACCTGCAGACATGACTGGACAGCTTGCTTCTGTGCAGAATTCTGTAATAGTTCCATATAGCATGTTGATCTGGTTGAAGAAATCCACAGCTGGAAAGGTAATAGCAGAATTGTGTTAAAATGTTTGTGCCACCACAATAAAACATCAGACCTCTCAGTTGAAAGAAAAATGGACAATGCTTCAAGTTCTTGTAAAATCCTCAATAGATTCGATAATACAGGGGTAGTGCAAATTCCCTTCTCTTTTTAAGTTGTCACACTTAACTTTTAATATATATTCACTTTAATACAGTAAGCTTTTAGCCAGCATAGAACAGCAGGAAAATAAAATCTTGGCAGTAATTCTAACTTAATAGTGACTATTAAGTTATTAGAATATATAATTTGATTATATCCAAGGGAATGAAAATATCCATCACTTCTTTTTTTTTTTAATATTTTATTTATTCATTCATGAGAGACACAGAAAGAAAGAGAGGCACAGATACAGGCATAGGGAGAAGCAGGCTCCATGCAGAGAGCCCAACATGGGACTCGATCCAGGGTCTCCAGGATCATGCCCTGGGCAGAAGGCGGCACTAAACCGCTGAACCACCCAGGCTGCCCTATCCATCACTTCCTATTGATCTGAACCAGACTATACCATTTGTGTCAGAAAAAAGCAGAGAATATTGTAGAATATACTGTGAAGGAGAAGGTGTATCAGCTGTATCAACAGGCATTTAAAATATCTTTTCAGGGATCCCTGGGTGGCGCAGCGGTTTAGCGCCTGCCTTTGGCCCAGGGCGCGATCCTGGAGACCCGGGATCGAATCCCACGTCAGGCTCCCGGTGCATGGAGCCTGCTTCTCCCTCTGCCTATGTCTCTGCCCCTCCCTCTCTCTCTCTCTCTCTGTGACTATCATAAAAAAATAAAATTAAATTAAAAAAAATCTTTTCGTAAAAAACCTGAAGCCTAACGCATATTGAAGATATAAAAAGGATATGGGGGAAAAAAGGGACATGGAATAATGTCCCTTGCCTTGGAGACTCCAGCTGACTAAAGGGACAAAACTGAAAAGAATCATAAACGCAACACATATGAGTTCAGAGAAAAGGCAGCATCCTGAGGGGCTGTGGCAGTCAGGGAACACTTCCTATAGGAGCTTCAGCTAGATATGAAGGAAAATATGAGGAAGGGGGTAAGTAATGAGCCTATCTGAGTTAAATGTTCCTCTGCAAAGACACCCACATAAGCCTTGGAAAGTTTTAAAAAACGTTCTAGTTCCCCATCTAAAGGAGTACCTAAAAACAACTAGGGTTTTTCCATGTTTCTTAAAAAACAAATAGATAAAAAAGCTCCATCTTCCAAAAAGAATTTTATATAAAACTCCCCCACTTATAAATCTTCCTCTTATTTAGTCACGTTTCTAAGAAAGTAATACTTAGGCATTCAATACTCATTCAAAACAAAGAGTGTGCCCAGATGGTGTGCTGGTTTATTGGCTAAAGCAGCTATTCTCAAAATGTGGTCCCGGTTTCAGGGGGACATCTGTGAGGTCAGAGCATTTCAACTGCTCTTTCCACTCTGGTTCTCCCAGGAGGCATGGTGGAGTTGTCCAGAAGCTCCTGATGTGGGACATTATAAGACTGAATGTGGAAGTGGACAGGACAATCCAGTTGTCTCCTATGAAGCCAAACGTGAAAACAAATTTCCAAACATGTACAACAATGCCACACAGAACGCTAAAATTCATTTTAGAAAATGGTCATTTTTCATAAAAATATATTTATGTTAACATGCAGTGGGTTTGTTGTTATTTTTAGATGAATTAAAAAATAGGTATTTAAAGTTTCTCAGTTTTAATTTCTAACCCAGTATCACTACATACAACCTACATAATTAAACGCTCTTTGGGGTTCTCAGTAATTTTTTAGAGAATATAGGGATCCTGAGGCTAAAAGGTTTGAGAACAACCTATCTACAGCAAAAAGTCTCAAAGAAAAATCAAAGGCTAGAGAAGGCCAATGATGCCTTCAGAATAACAGATGATAATTTGAGTTAGGTTAAAAGAACAGAGGAAGGTCTTTCCTGAATATATAATATTTTGCATGGTTCACATATCAAAAGACCTATAAAAACATATAGAGATTAATCTTAATCCCAACCACTCTAGCTTCCCCCTACATATATATAACCACATTACTTTTTTTGTCTCCTACCCCAAGCACCTATCCTTATACAAAAGATATCACATAGTTCTGCATCTTGTTTTCTCTCTCTCTCTTTTTTTAAAAGTTTTTTTAAAATTTATTCATGAGAGACACAGAGAGGCAGAGACATAGGCAGAGGGAGACTCAGGCTCCTTGTGGGGAGCCCAATGTGGGACTCAATTCCAGGACCCTGGGATCACGCCCTGAGACGAAGGCAGACACTCAACCACTGAACCACCCAGACATCCCTTGTTTTTTCTCTTGTAATATGAATAACAGCTTTTTAATGTGCTGAAAAAAAAACTAAAATTTTTCTTAATATGGCTACTAAAAAGTTTTAAATTGCATTTGTAGCTCACATTATATTTCTATTGGACAGTGTTAATCAAAGGAGTGATTACCAATAGCTGAATAACACCACATAAAAACAGGTGGACACCAGGGAAGACACTATAGACACTGTTGGAAGTATATGCCACCACTTATAAGGTAGTCTTACAAACAAATAAAATCAAACCTAAATTTGAGCAAAGCTCCAAATCTGTGCTAATGTGGGAGCCACTAGCCACATATGGCTACTTACATTAAAATTCAGTTCCAGTTACACTAGCCACATTTCAAAAGCTAAATGGCCACAGTACAGACACAGAACATTTGCATCATTGCAGAAGTTCTATCAGACAGTGCTACTCTAGAGCTAACATTTATACAAAGAAATAAAAGGAAGAGCAGAACATGATAATGGACGCCCTGGGGATACAATCAACAAAATTCATACTATGGTAAACAAATGAACTGGTTTCTTCAACAATAGCAACAAAATAGCAAGGAAAAAAGACTGCAATGAGGAGGAACCTGTGAATTAAGAGATTCAAGAAACACTGCATATATGGCTTATTAGTCCAGATTTAAACCAACCATAAATTTTTTAAAAAAAGAAACATTTATAAGACAATCAGGGAAAATGTGAACACTGACTAGATATTTGTTAACATAAAGAAATGGCAGTACTGTCATTTAAAAGGGGGAGTTGTTGTCTTTTAGAGATATGGAATATTCATAGATGAAATAATATATTTAGGATTCACCTCAAAACAATCAGGGTGAGGTGGGCTGGCTGTGTTTCGCTGCCAGTGTGGAATAAGCTAGAGGAGAGATAGGAGGAGTGGGGAGAGGTGAGGAGGGGATGGAGGTGGAAAGGGAGAAATTAAAATATGAAAAGAAAAAAAAAATCAGGGTGACATATAGAAGCATGAATTGGCCGCAAACCAACTGCTAAAATGGATGCCCAAGAATTCACTGTTCTAGTTTCTCTACTTTTGTATGTTTGAAGTTTTCCATTAAGAAGTTTAAAAATTCCTGGAACATCTGAAAGTTCCTAACAGATTTAAACCTTATCACCCAGCACTGATCTCACCTCAGAAATGATCGGCTCAAATAGTCAAATCTCTAGCCTCAGTATATATAACTTTCCATGTCATGCCTGCATTTTCTTGTACTTGAGTGACTTACAGCTCGTGGGTCCCACCCGTTTTCTCTCAATTTCCTTCTGACTATTCCTAAGGCACAACAATCAAGTGACTGCCCACAGAACTCCAAATGACTTCTGTGTATGGGCAGGCAGATGAGAGCTGCTGGGGGTGGTGGGTATGATTGTGACGATGGGCTCCCTACCAAGTCATGGTCCACCAGAGGCAGAATTTTGCATTCCAATCTTTTATTTGACCCTACCACTCAACATTTCTCCTCAGTGTCTCTATCCAACCACACAAGCTATACAACCAAGTATTCTGAAGAGAACAAAAACAGTTTTGGATGTATTTGTGTTTATGAATTTCTTATAGGTAATCCATTATACTACAACAGTTATTTATACCTGTAAAAAATAACAAAAAGATTTTAGCAAAATGTTCCTATAAATCAGCAAAACTGAATGTTATTAAAAACTTACTGTTAACAGCAATCCATTCATTGAGGTCCTCTCCCTCTGGCAACATAACAGCTTGTCTCAGATTCCCGCTTCCTAGAGTTGCTTCTGCATGTTTTAAGAGTTCATACTGATGAGAGCCCTCAGGGATATTCTTCTTTGGTTTGAATGTTTTAGAAGAGCGGCTGCTGCTATTAGATTGAAAGTAAAAATATATTAATTTTTAGGGCTGAAAGCAGAATGGCATAATTTAAGGCATATAAATTGTTCTGAAAATAAAAAAAAAAAAAAAACTTGCTGAAAAGTGCCAGTATGAGGAAGGGGTGATGATCACAAAAAAAGATTGCTTTAAATTTTTTTCCTCACACAGAATCAGGATTAGCAATACAACTTCATACAGAATGCAATTTTACTGTGTCTCATGAAGTAGTCTGGTGTAATAAGATTCTAGTCTTTGATCTGCCACTAGTTCTGACTGAGAAAACGAACCTCCTTTTGGCCTCAATTTCTACCTATATAAAATGGTGGGGGAGGAAGGTAGCCCTAAGTTCTGAATAGCTCAAAAATCCAGTTTTCTGTATCAAAATATCTGTGATGCCATCAAAGCAAACCACAGAAGTGACACTAACATTTTATTTTTATTTATTTTAAAGATTTCATTTATTCATTCATGAGAGACACAGAGAGGCAGAGGGAGAAGCAGGCTCCCCATGGGGAACCAGATGCCAGACTCAATCCCACGACCCTGGGAACACGACCTGAGCCAAAGGCATAAGCCCAACCACTGGGCGACTCAGGTGTCCCATGACACTAACATTTTAAAGTTATTAGCAGGGAAAATAAATGAGAGACAACTGGTTACTGGGGAAAAAACATTTTTACTCATCTCACACCATCTGCAAGGAAGCTAACAGAATATGAAACCCAGAAAAAATGGAGGGATTTCTAATCGTAAGAATTAAAATTTCCGTAACAAAGAGACAAGGGACAAAAAAAGTACTCACAACATATATTACAAAGTAGTAAAAAAAAAAAAAAAAAAGGTATTAACTACATATTAAAAGGCTTCTATAATTTGTTAAGAAAAAGGAAAAGGACCCTTTAGAAAAATGGGCTAGGGACACCTGGGTGGCTTGGTGGTTGAGCATGTCTTTGGATCAGGGTATGATCCTGGGCTCCTGGGATAGAGTCCCTTATTGTGCTCCCTGTGGGGAACCTGCTTCTCCCTCTGCCTGTGTCTCTGCCTCCCTCTCTGCCTCTCATGAATGAATGAATGAATGAATGAATGAATGAATGAATGAATAAATAAATCTTTAAATAAATAAATGAATAAATAAATATCCTTTTAAAAAGGAAAAATGGGCTAGAGATCAATAGGGAATTCAGAAATAAAAATACAATGGCCAATGAACATTTGAAAAACTATTCAATTAAAATTGTATTTCTTTAATGTGAGTGTCAGATTAAGTGACAACTATATTAAGTGTGAGCTAGTACAGGGAAATTAATATTTTAATATACTTGGTGAGGGCAGTCCCGGTGGTTCAGTGGTTTAGCACTGCCTTCAGCCCAGGGCATGACCCTGGAGACCTGGGATCGAGCTCCACATCGGGCTCCCTGTGAGGAGCCTGCTTCTCCCTCTGCCTATGTCTCTGCCTCTCTTTCTATGTATCTCATGAATAAATAAATAAAATCTTTCTTAAAAAAAGTAATAATAATATACTTGGTGAAAGTGTAAAGGGTATAATATAATAAAATCTTTTTTAAAAAAAGTAATAATAATATACTTGGTGAAAGTGTAAAGGGTATAATATTTTGGGAAGGCAGTATCTATAAATAGTATCTATAAAAAAGGAAATGCTCCCAATTCGTCCCTTCTACTTCCAAGTATCTCTCCTAGATATGAATAAGGATGTGAAAAAAAAAAAAAAAGAATAAGGATGTGTTTCTCAAGATTGGTTTTAACAGTGAAAAATCTGGAAATAATCCTAACACTTATTAGAAGGGGAATAATAAGTTTGATATATCCATAACATGGAATACTAGTTTTTTTAATGTTTTATTTTTTTATAGATTTTATTCATTTATTCACGACAGACACGGGGGGGAGGGGGGGGGCAGAGACACAGACAGAGGGAGAAGCAGGCTCCATGCAGGGAGCCTGACGTGGGACTCGATCCCGGGTCTCCAGGATCACACCCCGGGCTGAAGGCGGCACTAAACCGCTGATATCCACCTGGGCTGCCTGGAATGTTAAGAACAAGTTAAAGCTACATGTATTCACATGCCAAGATCTAAAGTCATTTGAGATCCTATTAAAGGACAAATGTACAGCGGAAGCCCATTTTGTAAATATACAAAAAGTGTCCAAAAGGGGGCACCTGGCTGGCTCAGTCAGTAAAGCATGTAACTCTTGATCTGGGGGTCGTTAAGCCCCACACTGGGTGTAAAAATTATTGTGTTTTTTTTTTAAACAAAACAAAACAGGGGATCCCGGGGTGGCTCAGCGGTTTAGCGCCTGCTTTTGGCCCAGGGCACGCTCCTGGAGTCCAGGGATCGAGTCCCACATCGGGCTCCCAGCATGGAGCCTGCTTCTCCCTCTGCCTCTCTCTCTCCCTCTCTCTATCATGAATAAATAAAAATCTTTAAAAAAAATAAAAACAAATAAAAACAAAACATGAAATGATTTCTCAAGATTTAATATGATCATCTAAATTAATACTTTTGTCTTCAAGTGACTCCATCAAAACAGTGTAAATGATCCACAGAATGGGAAAAAATGTTTGCAATTCATAGATGTGATAAAGGACTTGTATCTAAGATAAAGAATCCTTACAACTCGAAAACAAAAACAAAAAACCCAATTTAAAAATGATCACACAGGGGATCCCTGGGTGGCTCAGCGGTTTGGCACCTGCCTTCAGCCCAGGGCGTAACCCTGGAGACTCGGGATTGAGTCCCATGTCGGGCTCCCTGCATGGAGCCTGCTTCTCCCTCTGCCTGTGTCCCTGCCTCTCTCTCTCTCTCTCTCTATGAATAAATGAATAAAATCTTTAAAAAAAAAATGATCACAGAATCTGAATAGACATTCTAAAGAAGATTTACAAATGGCCAATAACATACAAAAAGATGCTGACCTTCATTAATCATTAGGAAAATGCAAAGTAAAATCACAATTAGGTAACATTTCACATCGACTTGGGATTACTATAATCAGAAAGACAACAAGTGCTACCTACAGTGTGCGTAAACTGAAACTCTCACACAGTGCTGGTGGGAATGCAAAATGGTGCAGTGCTTTGAAAAAGTTTGGCAGTTCCTCAAAAGATTAAACCAGTTACCATATAACTCAGCAATTCCACTTCTAGGTATATATCCAAGAGAGGTGAACACACACATCCAATACAAAAATATGAACACAAAAGTTCACAACTACATTATTCGTAATAGCCAAAAAGTGGAAACTCAAATGCCTGTTAACAAAACAAAGTTTTTTTAAAAAACAGCCTCACGTTTTAATCCTAAAAGTAACTAAGCAGGTGAGCACCCACAAACAAAACCCTAACTAAACATTAACTCATTAAAAAAAAAGACCTTGGGGGTGGAGGGAAAGTTTGTTCCAGTAATATAGAGATTTACAATTACATCTAAATCATACAAACTTTCAGACATGGTAATCATACTGTGTTGATCATACTCCTAAAAAATAATCGAAAGGTGGGAAAAAAGGATTTGAACAAAGATACTCTCAGTAGTGCTATTTTATAATAACAAAATACTAGATGGAATCCAAATTTCTTTGTGTACTGGTTTGATAAGATTTCAAATCCACTTGTTTATGACTTAAGTGAAATTTGTTTTAATCCACTCGTTTATGACAAAGACCAAAAAAAGTCATTTTCATATAAGAATGAGGTAAATATGAGGTAAATAGTGTCAAGATGTCATCATCTCATCTGTTCTCACCCATAACTCAGTAGTTTGGCAGCTGAAGCGGCCCTGCTGGGGCTTATCAGTGAAAACTTAGGAAGAAGCAAGCATGACAAGGAGACACTTTGACTATAAATACCAAGAATTTGTGAGGAGTAGTTGAGAGTGTTCGGTCTGGACAAGGTGACACTTGGCTGATCTAAACAGCTTTCTTAAACCTTGGGGCAACTGGCCCCTGCCAGGCAAATGCCCAGTCCAGAAGGTAAATCCACTCGCTGGTCAACACCAGCGCCATGGTTGCCTGGCAACAAGGGACTTTTACTTTAGTGCTGGCAGCTGGACCTCAGCTTTGGCTTACCAACCCCTCTCCTCAGTACCAACTCCTAGAAAGGTACACCTCAACTAAACTTGGGCTTGCATCTCTCCTTGCCTGGAAAAACAGTGTACTTAATCTATCAATGACTTGGGAGTATTTCATTAGTTTGTTGAGACATGATCCGGTATGCTACTGGCCTGTGAAAATCCTACAGCAAACCTTTGTTAAATAAATTGCTGGCAAAGACAAACTCAGTCTCTGAGCATAATCTGCCTCCCAAAGCACATTCTCACATTAAGGAACTAGATAAATTCTCGTTAAAGAACACTATGTACTTTAATAAAATTTAACAAAAATGTCAAGTATGTGTGTGATGGATGTGTCCTCAATCACACAACATATATTTAAGTAATGTATCAGGTAGAAAGAGCCTTCTGAAAATAATGAGGTGCTGGAGAGATGCTTCCCAAACCTTTAACATGCTTAAGAATCATCAGAGAATTTACAAAAGTTTCCGTTTAAGACTCATTTGGGCCCCAGGCCATATCTCTAAAACAGGATTCTACCCAGAAAATTTAATGACACAAAGTCACAACGGTGCCTGACTGGCTCAGTCAGTAGAGCATGCGACTCCTGGTCTTGGGATCGTAAATTTGAGCCCCACGATGGGTGCAGATTATTAACTAAAATCTACACAAAATCACAAAGTGGACTGACTGAATCCGAATTGGACAGAAGTCTGCAGGCAAGGCGGCAGCTCAACTTGAAGCTTCTCAAGCTGTGGCGCTCCACGTTTTCCTGGGGCAGCGTTTTTCCGCGGGGGTAACTTAATACCGAAGATATTAAAACGTGACATAATAACGGTGGAGTAAAAAGCTAAGTCAGCAGGGATCGGTACTGGAAAGCTCCAGACTTAAGAGGAATCGGGAGCCCAGCTGCGGGGCTCCGGGCTCCGCCCCCAGGTCGTCCCTCCGCCCTCAGCGGCGCTGGGGCGGAAAACTTTGGAGGCACTGGCGGCCTCGGGGCCTCTCGACGCCGCAACCCACTCGCTCCGCTTCCCTTGCCTCGACCTTCACCTCAATCTGCCAGGGCCCACGTCCGGGCCTCCCGCGCGGCCCGGGGGGAGGAGGTGGGAGGGGGAGGCAGGCGTCCGCCACTCCGCCCCCGCCCCCGGGGCCCGGCCCTCGCCTCTGGCTCCGGTAGCCCCCTTCCTCGCCCTGGCTCTCGGCCTTCAGCCCGGGGACCCTCAGCCCGGCCACACTCACAAGAGGAAGCTCATCTTCTATCCTCGGAGGGGAGGGGCCGCTGGCCCCCGCCGCGGTCTGGATTCGGAGCCCGCGCGGGAACCACGAGGAAGCGGTCAGTCCTCAGCTCGCGGCCAGCGGAAGCACCGGGCGCCGCAGCTCTAAACCGGGGGTCCAGCCGGTGCAAGTTGCGGCGTCGCCTCCCCCACCTTGCCGACCCGATATGCGGAACCAGCAAAATCTCGCGAGCGAAGGCTTCTGCCCGCCCCGCCCCTGCGAAAGGGCCTCGGCGCACCCCTCTTCGCCCCGCCCTCCCCCAAAGCTCAGCCAATCAGCGGCCTCCCAGCCGAGACTTCCTCTCCTGGAGGCACGGCCAGGTCGCGGTCCCTGGCTTGGGGGAGTGGCTCACCTTCTGCTTGGTCTGGGTATTTGCTGTTGGTTTGTGGGCATCCTCTCTATATGGCAAGGGGTTTCTAAAAGCGCTGCAGTTTTTAATTTTTTTTTATTTTTAAGTTGAGATATAATTCACACAGCATGAAATTCACCCTTTAAAAATGTATACTCCAGTGATATTTTTCCTCTATTCAGAGTTATGCAACCATCACCTCTAATTCTAGAATGTTTGCATCACCCTGAAAAGAAGCCCATTAGCAGTCATTCTCCTTCCTCACTCCTGGCATCCCCTGACAACAGTCTTCCTTTTTTATATGGACTTGCCTCACCTGGACATTTTACATAAATGGAATTATACCATAGATGGTCTTGTGACTGGCTTCTTTCACCAAGTATGATGTTTGCAAGGTTCATCCACATTGTAGCACTGTATCAATACTTCATTCCTATTTATGGCTTGAATAATATTCCATTGTATGAGTATACCTGTTTTGTTTACCTGTTCATCCGTTGATGGACATTGGAGTTCTTTCTACATTTTGGCTATTACAAGTAATGCTGCTACAAACATTCCGGTACTGGTTTCTGCATGGACAAATGTGTTCGTTTCTCTTAGGTATTATACTCAGGAGTGGCTGGGTCCTATGGTTACTATACGTCTAACTTTTTGAGGAGCTCCCAAACTGTTTTCTGAGTTGGCAGGACCACTTTATGTTCACAATGGCACGTCTGAGGATTCTAATGTTTCCATATTCTTGATGACATTTGCTATTGTTTTCTTCTTTAGGTGTTTTCAGGTGCATTTACCTTATTTTAAAGATTCGTTTATTTTATTTTATTTTATTTTATTTTATTTTATTTTATTTATTTATTTATTTTATTTTATTTCCCAGTGATTCACCAGTCTCATAATACTCAGTGTTCATTATATCACGTCATTTATTTATTTTAGAGAGAGAGCATGTATGAGCAGGGAGAAGGGCAGAGGGAGAGAATCCCAATGAGGGGCTTCAAATGGGGCTCAATGTGGGGTTTAATCCCATGACCCCAAGATCATAACTTGAGAGGAAATCAAGAGTTGATGTACAATCAATTGACTGAACCACCCAGGCGCACTACTACTGTCCTTTTTTTTTTTTTTAAAGATTTATTTTTTTATTTATTCATGATAGAGAGAGAGAGAGAGAGAGAGGCAGAGAGATAGGCAGAGGGAGAAGCAGGCTCCATGCTGGGAGCCTGACTCGGGACTCGATCCGGGGACTCCAGGATCACGCCCTGGGCCAAAGGCAGGGCGAAACTGCTGAGCCACCCAGGGATCCCCTTTTTTATTGCAGCTGTTTTAGTGGGTGTGAAGTGATGATCTCATGGTCACTTTGGTTTACATATCCTGTTGAGAATCTTTTCATCTGCTTATTGGCCTTTTGAAAGAAATTTATTTTTATCTTCTTTTAAAGTTATCCCAGCCCCTCAAAGGATGATACAACAACCTAAAAGGGGTTCCAGTTCAGTAACATAGTTCACTGTCTCCATGACATCACCATCCCTTTGTTTCTCCACACTTGTCAGTCCGCATTCTGAACCCCACCTGACCTCCTGGAAAAACTGTCTCATTGAGTTCTCCAGTGTCTTAGCTTCTAAATTCCATGGGCATTTTTCAGTTCTTATATTACTTGCCACTTAGTTCTATCTGGCCCATCCTACCAGACTCCTCATTTGATCACAGTGATTTCATTTTTCAAGAACCCTTTCTTAGAAAACACAAACAGAAAAAGCCTCTTCCTTACTCCCTGTGATCTGGTTTCCATGAGGTGAAATGGGGGGAGGGGAGCACAGAAAAGGAGAGACCATGGCCAGAATGTTGTAATAGTTTACTTTAGTCACACTTTTTTTGGTAGAGCAAGTGACAGAAATCCATACTGTTCATATTTCCATCTGGCCTATCTTATATTTTCTTTGCCACTGGACTGTAAGATTACTTAAAAATAAAACCTTAGGGGAATCTTTGGGTGGCTCAGCAGTTTAGCACCTGCCTTTGGCGCAGGGCATGATCCTGGCGTCCAGGGAGCAAGCCCCACATTGGCTCCTGCATGGAGCCTGCTTCTCCCTCTGCCTGTGTCTCTGCCTCTCTCTGTGTGTCTCTCATGAATAAATAAATAAAATCTTAAAAAACAAACAAACAAACCCGTAAGGGATGCCTGAGTGGCTCAGCGGTTGAGCATCTACCTTTGGCTCAGGGTGTGATCCCAGGGTCCCGGGATCGAGTTCTGCATCAGGCTCCTTGCATGAAGCCTGCTTCTCCCTCTGCCTGCGTCTCTGCCTCTCTCTCTCTCTCTCTCTGTCTGTCATGAATAAATAAATAAAATCTTAAAAAATAAATAAATAAAACCTTAAAAAAATAAAGTGAAGCAAGATAGAATAGTGACTAAAAAGCTCATATGACTGTGTTTGAAATCTGCCAGTGCTACTTAATAATCATAGAACCTTAAGTATTTCATAACCCTTTGCCTTGGTTTTCCTATCTATAAAATGGAGAGCAACCTCATAGGCTTGTGGGGATTAAAGGAGTTCAGATATAGAGCTCACTTAGACTATTCTTAGAACATATATTGGATTAACTTTTCACTATTTAAAAAGGAAGAAAACTTGATATGTTTTATTGAGACAGAGAAACTGGAGGGACCCCATAAAAAAAAGCAGGAGTTTTTTTCCCCTTTGCTTCTCTTCCTGCTTCTATTCTTACTAGGACCTGCACACCCACTCCATTGTACACACATCTTGTAACACAATAGCACATGTCCTCCTTGTAAGGGACAAAAAGATACGATGTCTTTTGGAGTCTTCCAGCACAATAGATAACATCTAAGGAGTGACCGGGTGGGGTCACCGTAAGTGTTCTCTAAGACACTGACTCCAAATACCTTGATGCCTAAACCCCTGGCTTCAGGGAGTGAGTGACCTATGGACACCTGGATCCTGTCCTTGTTCTGACCAGTTCCTGGATGTCTAAGAGGACACGTGCACTATACCAGACCACAATCACTAAGAAAACCCCAGGCCCCAAGCAAAGATGAGACTCATGCTCTTTTCCTTTCTGAATCTCCTGGATACTGTATTTCTCTCACTCTTTCTGTATATATATCTTCAATAAATTCTGACTTCACCTACTGCTGGCTCATGTTTGATTTCCATCCTGCAGGAAGCCAAGGACCCTCTTCACTAGTCCTGTGGGACCCTCTTTAGGTCCTCGGACCAGGCCTACCCACATCATTATCACTTCTATTGGATGCTTCCTGACAGCAAATCCCTGATTTATTTGCTTTTCTGTTTTACATGTGTCTACTGCTGGGCCTTGTGTCTGTAGATATTCAGAAAATACTTGTGGGGCAGCCCGGGTGGCTCAGCGGTTTAGCGCCACCTACCTTTGGGCCAGGGCATGATCCTGGAGTCCAGGGAGCAAGCCCCACATTGGCTCCTGCATGGAGCCTGCTTCTCCCTCTGCCTGTGTCTCTGCCTCTCTCTCTCTCTCTGTGTGTCTCTCGTAAATAGATAAATAAATAGATAAATTGCTATGTGAATGCGATTGGGTAGCTGGCTATATATTATTTTATTTATTATTTATTTTTATTCTTTTTTATTCTTTTTTTAAGATTTATTTATTTATTTATTTTAGAGTCAGAGCAGGGAGGAGGAGCGGGCAGAAGGGGAGGGAGGGAGTCTCAAGCAGACTCCATGCTGAGCGTGGAGCCTGACTTGGGGCCCAATTCCAGGACCCTGAGACCATGACCTAAGACAAAATCAAGGGTCGGATATGCAACTGACTGAGCCACCTAGGCACTCCTATACATTGTATTTATTTATTTATTTATTTATTTATTTATTTATTTATTTATTTATGAGAGACAGAGAGAGAGCGAGCAGCAGAGACACAGGCAGAGGGAGAAGCAGTCTCCATGCAGGGAGCCCGACATGGAACTCCATCCTGTGTCTCCAGGATCATATCCTGGGCCGAAGGTGGCGCTAAACCGCTGAGCCGGCTGGGCTGCCCTCTATACATTGTTTTAGACCAATTCCTTAACTAATGTAGTCCCTGATTTTCAGTAGTTGTGTGTAGCTTGGGAAGTAGTTGTTGAATCTGCCCAAAAAGTACATTCTCACTTTTTTTTGGTCTTTTATCTACCATGAGTTTCCCCAGGAGACAACAATTTTTGATCAAATGATTGTGAAATGACCGTATATGGCAGTACATATGTTCTGGGAGGGATGGAAGTGCCTTCCCCAGACACTTTTACAAGGAAGCCATGTGGGAAAACCACAGAAATATATCGCTAGGATACTGGAGGGAAAGCAGAGAAAAGTCCTATGCTGATTTTGTACCCTTAGCTTCTGAGAAAGAATGCAGCCATTAAATGCTAGAGCAGTAGTAAACTAGAAACCAAATCTATGTGTTTTGGATACCCCCACGTTTTCTATG